>NW_026623111.1:75949149-76257084 GCF_023065955.2 Ursus arctos
AAGTTCCTTTTCTCCTATTTCCTCCCCAGAGCAGGGTTCAGCCTAGCCTCTTGCCACTCCATTTTCTTTATTATAAAATTTTTCCTCTTTTTGCACGAAATCTGGTTGTCAGCCCTAGACTCAGGTTAATTTTACTGTCCTTTAAACTCCTTGTCTATCTTCCCAACTGTCCATCATGCCTTTTGATCCATTTTATTTTGTGACATTTTCTCATTCTCACTATCCGCCTTGATTGTAGGCCAAATGGAAATAGAAGCTTTCACAACATCAAACTGGGAAGCATGTATTTATGCTGTTGGGTTGTCTGTTATCACGGTCTTTGCTTGGGAGGGTATTGTGGCTGCAGCCCACTGTGCTAATCTAATCATTGTTTAAAACATGTTGCTTTTAAAAGGTTTACAGCAGGGTGACGGCCGCACTCCTATTCCTTGACACACTGAGAAACATAAACACGTAGTTTCCTTTTTTTCAAAGTCAGTATTTTCAGTTATGATTCTAGTTGTTCATTTCAGTGTTTAGAAATTTGAGATTATTTCGCAGTAATGAAAAATAGATCTCAAGTTCGTTGCCGATTGCACAATTTGCCAGCGGTGAACCAAAACTATCAAGGACTATGCGGAGAATCCATGACTGGTTCTCTCCCAGCCAGCGCCTCACTGAGAAAGCATTTTAAGAATGCCAAGCACAGATTTTAGCCTTATTTCAACTTTAAGATCACAAGCTGTACTGACAGCTGAGTCATTAATCTCCTCCAGGCTAAGTGAAGGAAAAAATTAGGAAATATGATTATTTTATAATAGTGAATGTTCTCTACAAGTCTCAAACATGGGACAGGTATTTTCTTTCACTGCACTACAACAGAATGAGACATTCTACCTTCTGCTTGCGTCTCAAAACTCCTGTCTTGTCATCACTCTCTTTGACAAGTTTCCTCTGTATATTGGTTTGGGACAACTGCTTTCCCTAAATCCATGCAGTCTAGCCTTGCCATGTTTTGTGCCATGGACAACTCCCTGGCAGCAGGGTCACACTTCAAAACTGTCCTGCGTAATGAGAAAGCGAAAACCGCTGGTGGCCGCTGCTCTCTGTTGCTCTCCCAAGGGCAGGCCCCCGGGCAAGAGCAGTGGCAGCACCTCCGGTCCTGGTGTCGGAGGGAATGGTGTACAATGATTTGCATAAAGAAGCACATCTTATAAGCATAGAATACCTTTGAAATGTATCGTCTGCCTTGAAACTAATCTGTTAAGTAGAAAGTGTGTTGGGGTCAATGTAGAGCGTGAAATCAGTCACAATACCTGGCTTGCTAAAATGTAACACCGAGGCCGCTGAGGGCAGGGAAGGTTTCGGAGAACGGCCTAGGCCTTAGGAATGCGGAGGCCTACGTGACCACTCCGTGGTAGGAATGCCCTGGGGAGTTGCCTTCCCGAAGCTTTCCTAGCCCAGACAGTAACCTGTGATTAAGATATAGGCATTGCCCCTTAGGCTATGTTTAGCCGAACTCCTGGAACACGCAGATTAGTTTATGGTATCTTTCCCGTAAACAGAGCCTCCCAGTTTCCCTAAGACCCCTTGTCAAGGTCCTGGGCTTGAGGAACCGTGATAAGGATTTGTAATTATCTTTTTTTTTTTTTTTTAAGATTTTATTTATTCATTTGACAGAGACAGAGACAGCCAGCGAGAGAGGGAACACAAGCAGGGGCAGTGGGAGAGGAAGAAGCAGGCTCCCAGCGGAGGAGCCTGATGTGGGGCTCGATCCCAGAACGCCGGGATCAGGCCCTGAGCCAAAGGCAGACGCTTAACGACTTTGCTACCCAGGCACCCCGGGATTTGTAATTATCTTGAAGGACCAATAAAAGTGGGAGCAAAGAAGAGCAAAGTGTTTTTCCTCTCTGAGCGTGGACCCACTTCTGTTCTCCTCTCTTTCATGGCAAAGTTTGGAGTAGTCTTTCATCCCTCCGGGCGGGGAGTGCTGGCCATTCCTGGCAAAAGGGCAAGATTTTTTTATCTCCATGTTTTAGATAAAGAAGCAAACACAAATTTTTCAGGGTATGCCAAAATAGGTCATTTGCTTGTGACTTGCAAGGTCATAAAAGTCTTTCTCTCTTTTCTTTAAGATTTTATTTATGTCTTTGACAGAGAGAGAGAGAGAGCACAGGCAGGCAAAGCAGCAGAGGCAGAGAGAGAAGCAGACTCCCCACTGAGCAGGGAGCTGGTTTCCGACTCGATCCCACGACCCTGAGATCATGACCTGAGCGAAGGCAGGACTGAGCCACCCAGGCTCTCTGTGAAAGTCTTTCTCATACGTCAATTGTAAAGCTCCCTCTGATTAATAACATCTTTTCAGAGGATTGGGAATGAGAGGAGAGATTTTACCTTAGTTGTGCGCATCTATTATAAGTGGATTCCAATTCCAGAAACGTTTAAAGGGGCAGCAGATCATCAAGGAGCTGCTGTGTGCTGGCTGGTGCTACCACTCTCACTAGAGCACAAGGATTCTCACTGTGGCTGGCTTCCTATACTTCTTAAAAGTAGCCAGAAATATAACCAATATTACAAATGAATAACAACATGAATCAAAGTCCTGCTCTTTCCATTTTAAAAATATGAAGAATGAAAACTTTTGGAAAATATTTCAAGGGAACATTTTATCCACCTTGTATTTCTTCTTTATTACATATTGGGTGGCTTCTGGGATAAGCTGGAATGCCTAAATACAAAAGGATAGTGATAATAACAGTGTTCAGGAGCTCATACAGGGTTCTTTTAGATTATGAATTAGTAAGAAGTATTGGAATTAGATGCATTCATTTTTTTTTTAAGTTGAGACATTGTGGTTGATAATGATGACTGCTATCTAATACACAAGACTGTTCGCTAAAGCACATTTTCTCAGGGAATTTTCAGTTTCTTTAATGCGATTAATCCCATTGATGAAGTGCCTACTAGGAGCCAGGCTTTGTTTCTCAGTGTCTTCATTTAATTCTCAAAAATCTGAAGTTAAGATTTGAGAGGTGAAACTATTGGTCTAAGAATAAAAAGTAAGAAGTTGGTAATTGGTAAAACTAAGATTTGATTTCAGAAACTTCTCTCAAAAGCTAAATTCTTTATCTTATTCAGTGAAGTTTTTTTCAGGGTCTATATTCTACAGAAAGGAATTGTTAAGGAGATGGAGATACTTCAGAACAACAATTTTAGAATAGAGATTTTAACAACTCATTTGAATCGTGATTTTTACAGTTAAAATATTCTATAGAAAAAGAGGAAAATAAAATGCCAAAAGCAGAATTAACGGCTTGGGAAATCAAATGGCAAAATTCTCACAACACAAAAGAACCCTATAAAGAATTGGCAATCAACGGCGAGAGCAACAAAAACAAATGGAGAACAATCCAGGGATCTATTTGAACAATAGGTATTCTGGAAGGCAACAAGAGGCCATTAGAAAAAACACAAACTATGAATAGAGTAACTCACATTGGCTGAAAAAGAGTTGAGTTTTTAAAGTTGTGCCCATCGAGTACTAAGTGTGATTAATGAAAAGAAGATAACACACCCATCCCTAGCCTGGTGAAATTTTCTCAACATCAAGGATAAACTTAAAAAACGTGTGAACTTCTTGGGAGTGAAGGAAAGTCCATTTTGTATTATGCGTCTCTCCTGCACCAATGTCATAGAACAGGAAGCACAGCTCTCTGAGTCAGGAACTTCTTTAGTATTCCAAGACAAAGAAGAAGGAAAGAAAAGAAAATTAAAACAAAGACATGAAGGGACGAAAGTAAGCCAATCAGTAATTACACACACACACACACACACACACACACACACACGCACTCTCTCTCCCTCTCTCACACACACAAACAGGGATTATACACTCTCTGAGACAATTATAAAGGATATATACATTCTGGGAAAATTACTCAAGAAAATACTATAGTTGAATGAAAATCATATAACAATACCTCAAAATAGAAGGCAAGTTAACCAAGAAATAATTCCGGCAGAATTCGTAGAGCTTCCAAAATTGGTGAAGAATTATTGGGAGTATTATTGGGAATAAAACTGTTGGTATAAGAAGCATTCTGGGGGAAAAGTAGGACTTAAAATTCAAAAGTTTATTTAAAAAAGTTGATTTCATAAGTTGGAAAAAGAGGTTGAGGAGATAAATGTGTCCTGAAGATTTTGTGTAAGCGGGAGGAAGGACTTACAAATTATTTGGTTTGCACATATTAATACATAAACTCACGGTTAAATGCAGCCGTTAAAACGAAGATAAACACTGAGGAAAATAATCTATGTATATACATAGAACACGAGATTACTGACTCAAGGAAAACAAACATTCAAACCAGTAAATATAAGGGAAAAAAGGCAAATGATACAGAATAATATAAGTCAAATAGAAGAGGAGGAATACACTTAAATGTACTTATTATTAGAATAACTGCAAAGAAGCTACAGTTTTCTACTACAAAACAGTACTTCCAATTAGATTAAAATTTTCCTGTTCTATCCTAACTTGCCAGAGAAATAACACCTATTTGAAAGCTACAAAGGTAGAAGAGAAAGAGATGGCCAGAGATAGACTAGAATTAAAGTTCAAGGGGGCACCTGGGTGGCTCAGTTGGTTAAGTGTCTGACTTTTGATTTAGGCTCAGGTCATGATCTTAGGGTCCTGAGATTAAGCCCTGCATCAGGCTCTGGGTTCGCCAGGGTGTCTGCTTGAGATTCACTCCTCCTCTCTCTCCTTCTGTTCCTCCTGACTCACTCTCCCGCTCACTCACATTTTTTTTTTTTTTAAAGTTCAATTCTCTGATATTATGATGAGGGAGGATTAATACTTAGTGTTTGAAATTTGCAAGAAATTTGTTTTGTGAAAAAGGCTTCATTATCCTTGTTTTAGAGATGAAAAAAATACAGCATTGAAAGTATGGGCAATTCACGTGTTGACTAGTACTCATATGAATAGAATTTCAATATAAGATTTGACTCAAGTCTTTATGTAAACCTTTACACTAAACTTCATTACCTACGAGAACATAAAATGTACGGTTAAGCACTTCCACATACTGAATAACAGCTAAGCTGCATGAATAGAGTTGACTATTTTTAATCTTTAAAAAATCAGCAATACCACATAGCTAACATTCACAATGAAGCTATTGTAATCAGATAGTTGTCATAATGACACGGTGGTTCAATATAGTAGAATAAAGAGGACCAAAACTTACCCAAATATAAATGGAAATTTTGTTTGTGATATAGATGGGATTATATGCCCAAAAAAAAAAAAAAAAGAGCTGAACTGTTTAATAATGGTATTTGGCTACTGAAACCATGTGAAAGAATATAAAATTACACCTAAACATCTCATCACACATATAAACGTATTTCCATTGAACTAGAGCTCAAAATGAAAAATATAAGTAAATTAAATAAAAGGATCAATGGGAAACATCAGGGTCTTTTCATAATTTGGAAGTGGATAAGATCTTATTGCCAGAGTCCATGATGGAAAAGAAATTACTTTGTTGCATAAAAATTTTGAAGTCTTTAAAAAGACAAAAGTAGACTAGAAGTTACTGATAACATATTGGGCAGAATATGTTCATATCTCTCTTAAAATGAATCTAAAATGTCTAAGAAGAATATGAATAAGCATCATAGTGAGCAAATGATATACTCAGGAAATTTAGACAAAAAGAAATATAAAAGCCCAACAAACTTATGAATAGCGGTTCACTCTCACTGGCGGTTCTGTTTCATAGACAGACAACCCTTAACACAGGTTTCCACACTGGACAGGCCTTCTTGCTTGGGGTCTCGTTCTCTGTGGCCATCATCTTAGAATTCTTAACAATTTTATTTTTAAATTTGGGTTTTGTAAATGAACTCTGAGGGGCCATTTGGAGCATGTCTTTGGCTCATGTGAGATCTAGTGTCTTTTCACCTTCCTGGGTCCTTCCTTCCTGGGATAGCTTCTTCTCTTCCCTGCAGGGAACAGAAATCAGCTTGAATGGCTGGGGAAGGCCTCCATTTTGCTGTTGCGCAGTGAAGGCAGTGGGCTAGGCAGGGCACTGAAAGAGATGGCTCAGGCACATGCCCCAGATGATCCTGGATTGCTTCACTGCTTATTCAGTGAGTTACCCAGCAGGACTCTCTTACCCACCTGTAGCAAGGTACCAAGTGTGTCCAGGTGCAAAGGCTTAATCCCTTGGAAGTCCTCCATCGGCCATGGGTTGCAGGCTGGGCTGTGAGAAGGGGAGACTGCTTTATGGATCATTGCTGGGACCCTGCATTTTTATTTTGTACTGGGCCCCACAAGATATGTAGTAGTCAGGGTAAAGGATTTAGAACAATCACATACCATGTTGTTCTCATCAAATTGACCAAAACATGAAATGGTAACCTTCAGTGACAGCAGGGGAGTAAGGAAATGGGTCCCCTCAATACTGCTGGTAAGGCTGTGGGACATCTATGGTACTTTTCATTCAGATTTTTAAATTTGAAATTAAATTCCCTGTAAGTTCATTTCTATGAATTCAAAGGTATAATGTTAACTAGACTAACTTAATCTTTTCTGTCTTCCTTTGGCCTTCGGTAAGGGTAGACAAGTTTGCCAGTTATACTACCCGTTATTATCAAAGGAATGACTGCTTACATTGCAAAACATTATCCAGGTAACAGTTACTGTTGTTATGGTTATTATCTGGGACAGGCAGGCACACAAAATGGAAATACTGCCCCTCTCCCATCTGCCCTGAGCCTAACATCTTGGTGTGTCACATGACAAGTTTTTAATTTTGAATTCCATGTAAATTTTGACCACACATTTAAACACACACACAGACACAGAAGACAGAGCACTGTTTTATTGCCCACCACCCTTTGCCTTTGTAGCAAACCACATGTGCTCCATGCAATGGCCTGAGCTATAAAATAATACATAATTAAAAAGTGTAGGAGCAACGATATCTTACGTGAAGACATTACTTCTCTTTAAATTTCTAGCCTTATCTGAGAGGGCAGGGGACGTATGAACTTCCTGGTGTGTGTGTGTTTGTGTGTGTGTAACCAGAGTCTCCATACATGGGATTTTGTAGAAGAATATTTTTTTGATGTTCCTTCTTTCCATTAGTTGTGCAAATCACTATTCCACATCGTGTCTATTAATCTCAGTGAGTCATCACTTTTCTTCCCTTGCCTTCAATTCTTGTCCCTCTTTCCTCCATTAGGTATTAACTGGAACCTGCCTTCTAATTCTGAGCAATTAAAGGAGCATAGTTAATCTTAGGAGTTGAACGTAAATGACAAAGAATGTGGTACTATCCTTTTAGCACTCCATTTATTCCATTGTAATTTCTGATGTAAGAAAAAAATCCACAGCTCATTTAATTAATGTATAACTACAAGTGAGATATATTGGGAGCAGAACAGCCCTCTCTCCACACACACACAGAATCTGAAGTTGTTATCAAACTATATTTAAGTGAAAGAAAAGAAGTCTTAGAATATTACATTGTCCAAAAAAGATCTGTAAGGAACGACAGCTACCTACCACTCAGCTCTTGTTAATTCTGGACTGGTCAATGTCTTTTAAAATTAACAATTAAAAGCAATTAATGCAACATTCTGACCTTCTTTCTCTCCCTATACTTTCCCTGTTCTCCTTCCTTCCACTCCCCTTTCTCTTGATAATTTGTATTTTTTTAGTCTCTGAAATAAAATATTTCTTTTTTTTTCAAGATTTTATTTATTTATTCGACAGAGATAGAGACAGCCAGCGAGAGAGGGAACACAAGCAGGGCAGTGGGAGAGGAAGAAGCAGGCTCCTAGCGGAAGAGCCTGATGTGGGGCTCGATCCCAGAACGCCAGGATCACGCCCTGAGCCGAAGGCAGACGCTTTAACTGCTGTGCCCCCCAGGCACCCCTGAAATAAAATATTTCTTGAGTTTATACACAATGTGATTATCAAGTGAAGAACTCTGGTAATTCTGCTAGTTAACAGATATGTAACAGTTTATTGATACACTGAGGCACTGTATACTGACCTCGAATTTAGAATCCAGTTGTTTTCCTAAGGTCTAGGCATTATAATAGTGTTCATTTCATCTACAAAATCTTTAGAGTCAAAATATTTTTAGCTATAATCATTTGTCCTGTTTAAAAGGATTGTCAGATATTTGTGAATTTTCATATGTGTAAGTTCAGTGGAAATATTAAGGTACTTAAAGAGTTAACATATGTGGTAAAGTCTTCACAGTTCTCAAAGTAATTTCTCCAACATAATTCTGTAAAGACTCATGCTGAGGTCATAATGTAAATTTCTCATATTATCAGATGCACCAACAAAAAAAGGTTTATGGTATCCAGTCTTCATATTTAAGGGAAACTGTTGTCTTTTAAAGAAGGTACAATTATATGAAATCACTATGACCGGACTTCTGCCATTTAAGGTTTTCACTCTGAAGCTAAATTATAATGTTTTTGCACAGATTTTCTATGAGTTTAAGGGTTTTTATAAAATAATATCATACAAAATTAATATTTGTGTTGCTAGCAAGAAAAAAGTAACAAAATTAAAAATGGATGAGCTGTAAGGAATCGCCCTAGACATCATCTAGAACAAGTCCTTGGGCTCTCTGATCTGTAGAATGTTATTGCTCCCTTACCCTAAACTTTCTTCTTTAGTTTTAATAGAACAATTATAAATGAAAGCTTACTTATTTTCTTTCTGCACTTAATTGGACCATCTTGTATATTCTCAGTGGAAAATACTGTTATAGATACTGAATTTAGCAATATGAATGAGTTATTCTCTTAACTAATTCATTGCAAAAGCTAGTTGGAAAAACAAATTGTCTGACTCTACATCTAAAAATTCCTTGAATGGATGGGATTGTCTTTGTAATAATATAAGTAATTTCATGTATCTCTGATTATTAACCCAAAAAACATACACTCTCACTTACGGAATATCCATTAAGTACCAGGAAAATGTGAGCTTGTTTCTTATTTGTAGAAAACAACTTCAAGTCATAAAGCCTAAAGAGTTTCTATGTGTCCTTGATAGTCAGCTAGTAAAATCAGATGATTCAATATAAGTGGATATGCTGTGTCACTAGGTTTTGTACTAATAAGAATAGGAAGGAAAAGAGGTAAGGGCAAGAAATGATTCAAAAAATACCTCTACGAAAGGAAGGTCTGTGTCAAGGAGTCTTGGCAGTGAATCAACAAGAAATCTACAAGGGCTTGTTGTGTCAAGGCTTTCCTGATTCGGTAGTTTATATAAATTCATGTATTCATTCATTCAACAGCTACTTACTGAATGCCTACTTTGTGATAGGTACCATGCCCTTGTGCCCTCTACTCCCCTATACACGACCTCCTCCTCAGCCCCAGAAGTCCATTGTCTTATGCAATTTTCACCTAGACAAATTTATTCTGACAATCTTATTGCATTTATTTCACTCAGGTTCAACGTGTTCGGGTTTTGGGTCTATTAGTTGTAGGAGATAATATTTGAAATTAAAGCAAAATAAAGCAAAAGTCTATATACTTGAAGTCCTTAGGGGAGAAAGCAACATCATTGGTAGGAACATGAGAAAGGATTACACAGACTCCAAGACACAAAAGGACTCTCAGAGATATAAAGAATACACTGAAAATGCAAGCCCATCTCTGAATATTTTGTGTTGTTGATTTTTGGTTGATGATCAGTTATCAGAAAAAATAATTGCCTCTAAATATCTTGAGATTATTTTGCAGTATGTCTGCTATCTCTGACTGTTAATAGTTACTCTCTAGCAACATTATTTTTTTTAATTGAAAAAAAAAGGCAGAATGTTATCAAACTTTTGCACTATAAAAGATATAAACTATCTGTCTCTTTTAAAACCTTATTGTGCGACGATTAAATGCATCTAAAAATAATCATTGGTAAACCTGGATTAAATCTGAAAACATAGGGAATCAGAAATACAATAACAAAAAATTTGGCATTATTCAATATGTGCACTGTGCTAGGGACTAATCGTTATAGTTTAAACTGTTTCATTTGTTCTTTTCAAAATACCTATGAGGATATTTTATTATTAACCCCATTCTACATATGAGAAAACTGACACTTTAGAGATCCACTGATGTCACACAGCTGGTAAATTATAGATCCAGATAAAAACCTACATGTATCTGACTTGAGTGTCTTCTCTCTTTCCTAATCACTGTTTCCACTCTAAGTTTATTTTACAAACCCAAATCTAAAAGAGATGACAAGTGTCAGTTATATTCACTAGGATCTCCATATCCATATTTATTATCAGTTATTTAAAAATAATATTATAAGAACTTTTGTTGCAGTATTCTATCAAAGCTTCATGAGACCAATCATATCAGTTGATAAAACCAAAAGACAACCTACAGAATGGGAGAAGATATTTGCAAATGTCTTACCAGATAAAGGACTAGTATCCAAAATCTATAAAGAACTTATCAAACTCAACACCCAAAAAACAAGTAATCCAATCAAGAAATGGGCAGGAAACAGGAAAAGACATTATTCCAAAGAATACATACAAATGGCCAATAGACACATGAAAAAATGCTCAACATCACTTGGAATCAGGGAAATACAAATCAGAACCACAATGAGATATCACCTCACACCAGTCAGAATGGCTAAAATTAACAAGTCAGGAAACAACAGATGTTGGCAAGCATGCTGAGAAAGGGGAACCCTCTTACACTATTGGTGGGAGTGCAAGGTGGTACAGCCACTCTGGAAAACAGTAGGGAGGTTCCTCAAAAAGTTGAAAATAGAGCTACCCTACCAGCAATTGCACTACTGGGTATTTACCGCAAAGATACAAATGTAGTGAACTGAAGGGGCACCTGCACCCCAATGTTTACAGCAGCAGTGTCCACAATAGCCAAACTACGGAAAGAGCCCAGATGTCCATCAACAGATGAATGGATAAAGAAGACATGGTGTATATATACAATGGAATATTACTCAGCCATTAAAAAAAAAGAAATCTTGCCATTTACAACAATGGCAATGGAACTAGAGGGGATTATGCTAAGTGAAAAAAGTCAATCAGAGAAAGACAATTATCTTACAATTTCACTCATATGTGGAATTTAAGAAACAAAACAGGATCATAGGGTAGGGGAGGGAAAAAGAGGGAGAGAATCCATAAGAGACTCTTAATCATAGGAAACAAACTGAGGGGTGCTGGATGGCCAGGGAATGGGGGGATGGGATAACTGGGGGATGGACATTAAGGAGGGCATGTGATAAAATATAAGGGCACTGGGTGTTATATAAGATAATGAATCACTGAATTCTACCTCTGAGACTAATAATATACTATATGTTAAGTAACTGAATTTAAATTTAAAAAATAGTAAAAAAAAAAAAAAAAAAAAAAGAACACCAAAACATGATCCATGAAAGAACAAATTGATGAAATGCAGTTCATCAGGATAATTTCTACTCTTTGATGAGGAAAGAAAGATAAATCATAGACTTCAGAGGAAATACTTACAAATCATACAGCTAATAAAAGACTTGTCAGGATACATAAAGAATTCTCAAAATGCAATAACAAAAAATTAAAATATAAGCGAAATGAAGTTTCAACAATTAATTTCATCAAAAAACTTACATGGTTGGCAAATGAGTACAGGAAAAGATGCTCAACACTATTAGTCTTAGGAACATTCAAATTAAAAACACTAGAAATCAGACTTCCTATTCTGGAAAGATAGAGAGGATATACTTTTCTCTATTCTTCCCACCAAATGCAGCTGAAACCCTTGGACATTATATACAAGACAACATAAGAAAATTCAGACAGGTGATGAGAAAACTGACAGAAGCAGGCAGTCTAGACCCAAGGGATGACATGGAGGTGAGCGCCCTGGAATTTCTCTTTACCTCACGTATCTCTGACTGGTGAGAGAGAGGCTAGCAACCCACAGACACCAATGGGAACAGACGAAAGTCCCAAAAATGTTTTTTTCTCTACAGTCAAAATAATGGCAAAAGGCGTGCTAGGAAAACAGAAAATTTTTAGACACTAACTGCATTATTCCAATCAAAAACCGTTGACTCTTCTGGGAAAATATCACTCAGGAATGCAGGGGAAATCAAGACATTCTGTGATAAAGGAAAACTAAGAAAATGTATTGCCACCAGTCCCACTGTGAAAGAACTGCTAAAAGGAATTATGTAAACAAAAATTAAATGATAACAGAAGGAATCTTGGATCATCAGGAAGAGAAAACAAAGAATAAAACTATCCTTAAGTCTCACTGACTCTCCTTTACCTCTTGTGTTTTCTAAATTGATATTTGAAGCAAAATTATCAGTTGAAGCAAAATTATATCATCCATGAAAAAGAAAAAGACCAATCATCTCAAGTGAAAAGAAAGGGCTGATATTGGCCTCAACCAAGAGACGTGAGCTCTGCTGGTCAGGCACAGTCTCTTAGAGCAGAGATGACTGTGGATCATATAAATAATGTTTTTGGGGAATTATGGATCTCAAGGATTGTTGGAGTTTAGGGGCAGAAGTGTGTTGAAAATTGCTTGAGGCTGTTATTAACTGGCTTCAGAGTGGTGTTTAATGGAATGCTTGCTTTGTGTCTGAAGAGCTAAATTGAAGAAAGGAATTACTCGGTTGTAAATTGTTCTCAATCAAGTGAATGGATTTTAACCTGGTTCTGATAGCAAGTTGTTGCTATAAGTATAAAACAACAGTTTTTCCTAGGAGTGTAAGAAGTTTTAAAACTCAACGCCGTTAAAATTGTAAATTATATCCCAATGTGGTCAATATTTTGGGTTTTTATTTTATTTTATTTTATTTTATTTTATTTTATTTTATTTTATTTTAGATTTATTTATTTGAGCAAGAGAGTGTGCATGCATGCAGGGGGGCAGGGCAGAGGGAGAGGGAGAGAGAGCCTTAAGCAGAGGTCATGCTGAGGGTGGAGCTGGATGCAGGGCTCCATCCCAGGACCCTGAGATCAGGATTTGAGCTGATAGCAAGAGCCCTTTGCTTAACCGACTGAGTTACCCAGGTGCCCCAAGAGCTTCTTTTTATAATAGAATAGAAATCCTTTTCCTCTATAATACCTAAAATAAATAAATAAATAAATAAATAAATAAATAAATAAATAAATAAATAATGGCATATATTATATATATATGACATTTATCTCATATGAGAATACACTATTCAACATTATTTTGTTGGTTGCTAAACATCTTCTCAGTGTCAGCTCTAGTTCCATGCTGGTATCGATGCTTCAAGTCTTTTCTCATAAAATTTGAGTAAAGAATGCATTATGGTGGGTTGCTTGAAATGTGTCTCTATATGAAAAAGCAATACTTAATAGTAATATTTGCATATCTTGCTGAAAATGTCTTCTTATTGGCACCAAATAAAATTATTTCAGTAGCATTAAAATAATAAGTAAAATAATAAGATAAATAGAATAATAAGCAAAATAATAAGTAAGCAAAATAATTCTCATTCAAGAAACTCTTCTTGGAGAAATTTTAACTGGTGTCCTTGTTCATCTTCACTAGAGTGAAGACATTTTGCCATTATCTTTTCTACAGGTCTTTCACTCATGTACATTTAAACTAATTTCTGACAGTAACATTGTCATAAAAAGTGAGAGAGTGAATATGAATATTCACATACACACATTTTATAGTTTGAGAGGAAACTCCTGAAGTCAGACTGTCTGTATTCAAATCCTGGCTTTTTTTTCCCCATATGAGTGACCTTGGGCACATTACTTGACCACTCCTGGCTTGCAATTTCCTCCTCAACAAAACATAGGGTTTCAGAATCTACCTCACAGGTTACTCTAAGGAATAAAAGGTAGTACCTTTAGGATTGTCCCTGGTATAAGGCAGTCTTCTGTAGGTGTTAGTTGCTAACATTACCATTATTGTTATTTTATTACTGTTCAGATTTTATACAAATTAAATTATTAAAAGACAATATTATTTTCAATTTTTATAATTTATACAACATGTATTTGTTAAGCGGATACTGTATGTGTGCATGGCACTAGAGTAAATACAAGGAAAATAATTAAATTAAAAATGAATATGATGTTTTGCTTGCCCTTAAGAAACCACTATGAATGGCATAAGGCAGGCATTCGATTTTAGATGCTTTTAGATGGACACTTTGTGTCAGTGCCATTTGTTCTTTGTAGGTCCAAATCCTCTCTATTTGATTAGAGTGTCTTTATACAAGATTTCTTAGTCTCAAGTAGTATTTATTTAAAACAGGAAATACATAAAAATTTAGAAGAATTCCCTCCTAACATCACTTTTGAGTTTCGAGTTAGGTCTACAGAAATATAATCTTTTGGAGAGTTGAGATACATATGGCACAAAATCTTTTTATATGAGAGATACATGGTCTTCCCATGTATTCAGATAATATTTTATGACCTCTGATGAAATTAAATCATTTCTTTTGTTTAGGTCTTTTTCCTACTTTATTTTAAAACTTTAAAGTTCATATGCTTTATTTATATTATAATTGGAATGATTCTCCCCTTTCTTTTTCTAGAAATAATGCTACTACTAATAATAAAGAAACAGCCTGTGTAAGATATGTTGCTAAACTTTGATACTTGAAGGAAAGCAAGATGGAGATTGTAATAAATGAATTAATTTTACAGAAATACTAGTTGATTCAAATCATAGTCTTATTTGCACAGTCACAATGCAGGATCAAGTTTAACTCATTCCGCTGAATGAGCCATTAACCGTATTTTGTTCAGCCACATTAAATAGATCTAGTTGTTATTTTTCCACATCATTTTTCTTCTTTTATCAGATTTTTAAACACAACACTCTCTAAAGACAGGAAAATAAGGCAAATGGCTTCTCAAATGTTTTGTACATTAGATGTTCCACAATGATGCCATCTACTAATTACTTTACTCTCATAATTTTCTGAGATCACCTAAAATTAATTAAATAAACGTAGAGTGGTTGTTACTATGTGCTAAACTCTGTGTTACGCCCCAGCAGTTCATAGCTATGAATAAGACAGCCATGCTCTCTGCCTTCATAAATCTGAAAGTCCATAGCAGAGAATGGTGCGCTTTCCAAAATGCTGGTAAAACCTTCTGTCTCTATGCATTTGACTGGCTTCTGAATTGATTATAAATTGGTTTTGTCTAATCAACTGATGATAATATTAAGTGAAAACAAAACTACCACACATGAATAATGATGGGGTTAGGTCACAGAAAAAATCTGTGCCTATGAGACCATGGCCATGTTTTTGATCATCATGACTAGTTCATTCCATTCTTTTTCATGATTGTAGCCTAAACACTTAAAACTAGGCAATTCTTGCAAGGGGGATTATGGTGGATATTGTGAATGTTTCCCCATTCCTGGGAAATGTTTTTCAAGTTGACCAGTAGCATTACCTTTATCTACAGAGGGCAAGACCTCGTCAATAAATAAACGTTTCCTTTGAAATGTATTGCCTTGAGACATTTCATTTCTTATAGTTAGGGTATATGCCACGTTAATATTTATCTCTGATCTCATCATTTTACAATACCTACTGCAGGTAAATTCTGAAGAAAATTTAATATCTCCTTCCAACATAGCAATAAACGACCCTCCTTGATAGAATTAAGACTGCGGTCTCCAACTTTGCTTTTCCAATGACTTACTTTGCTACAAAACTAAATGTTACATCAACATAAAGGCACTGATTTAATTTAATAAACATATTTGCATTTACCAGGCAATCAATAGCCTCAATTATGATATATTAGTTCAGGCGATAAATCAAATATCTCTAAAAAATAGTTATATGCCATTGTTTTTATGTGTGACTATAACAGTAAAAGTGTTTTATAAAAATTTTATTTTCATCAGTTGATATAAAACTTGACAAAAAGACCATAAGATAAAAATTCTAGTAATAAATACCATATAACTTTTAGAAAGGTAGTGGAAGATCAAAGATTTCATTGGTGATTTTATACCTAGTATTCTATATAAGATGGCGCATTTTATAGAAATCTGCTACTCCGTTGAGGTTTGTGCTTTCCCTCCCTCTCAAATCTCTTGTGAGTTCCACCATCTGTTTTTAAAAGAGCAATATACCTGTCTACCCTCCAGCTATTTTGCCTGTGACTCTAGCAATCAGATGAAACATTCAGTAACTTGAAAAAATAGCAGCTTTTTCTGTGCTGCAACCCCCTCCCCAGAAACAGCATTTAAACTCTCTACATGTGAGAGTAGAAAGCCTGTTTTCTTAGGCTTTGCCGTGTCAAACTAACTGCAGTTCACTGAGATGCCTTTGAATTAATGGATGGTGGAGGTAGAGGCAATCTTATTTAAGTTCTTTTTTAAATAAGAAAAAAAATCATTGGTTTTTAGTTCAGTGTAAATTTTAATTCTACTTTACATAAATTTACTGTAAAAAGAATTCAAAACATTTTTATAAATAGTTTTTGGTTAGAGAATATTCCTCATTAAAAAAAAAACAAAAAGAAGGAAAATATTCCTCATAGAACTTTGGAAAAACAAAAAAATGTAGAAAGAAAGGTGTGGTGGGTAAAATTTTAAGTTGACCTCCCACTGACCCTGGTTCTCATGAAATTCTCTCCCCTTTGAGTGTGGTTGGAACCTTTGAATATGATGTGATATAATTCCCATGATTATCACATGAGCCTTTCAAAGCA
This sequence comes from Ursus arctos, assembly GCF_023065955.2. NCBI lineage: Eukaryota > Metazoa > Chordata > Mammalia > Carnivora > Ursidae > Ursus > Ursus arctos. The sequence goes on from NW_026623111.1 coordinate 75,965,892, forward strand.
GAGTGGTTTTGTCCACTATAAGCAAAAGGGCAAGTCAGAGAGGTTAGAAGCATGAGAAAGATTTTATACTGTGGCTGGCTTTGGAGATGTGGGCAATGTGGAAGGGATTGAGAACGGCTTCCAGAAACTGAGAACAATGTCTAGGGGTAGCCAATAAGAAAATACAAGCTTCAGTCTGACAAATGCAAGGAACTGGATTCTACCAACAACCCGGAAGAGTCCCCTTCCTCAGACTGTCTGGATGAGAATGCAGTGAGACTAACACCGAGATCTCAGGCTTATAACTAAGTAGAAAATCCACCTTTGCTGGTCAGATTTAAATGAAAATGGTTGCCTAACATGTTGACTGACAGTTTGCATAAGCCATTTGCCTGTTATTGGGCATTTAGGTTATTTAGGGTGTATAAGTGTTTAATTGAGTATGGTCTCTGAAGGAAGACTACTGAAATTTATATTTCAACGCCATCGCAAGCTTGCTGTGTGATATGGAAAGTTCCTTAACATTTCTGTGCTTCAGTTTCCACAAACGTAAAATGGGTCTAACAATAGAACATATTTTATAGGGTTATTGTGTATGTTAAATGAATTAATATATAAAAAATACTTAGAAGAATTCATGGCATATAGGAAGGGCTTCAATAAATGTTAATTATTTATATCGTATCCCATATTTTTAGTTTTTACAACTGTTATGACAAACACCTAGATTAGAATTGTAATGGAAAATAATTAAATCACTGTATCAAGTCATTGTGCCATAATGAACACAACATCATTTTCTACTGCAAAATAGTTTGTAAATTATAACCTATAGAGAAACTTGTAGATGGTGAAAACCTTTTTTTTTTTTTTTTTAATGGGAGGGAACAATTCACAAAAATGGCAAGTGGTTGCTTCATCCTACACTCTTAGAACTTCTATGATATTTGAGCTCATGCTTTACTCAAATCGAGACCAATTTCGAGTTCATTTCTACGGTTCCCATAACTTCTTAGCTCATTTACTTATTCTGAATTATATTAAATTATTATTACAAACCATCAGAGGAAAGGAGAAATATATCGTACAATGTAAAAAAAACCCTGGCACATATACTGCTATAAAATTATGAACCAATACATATCACCAAGTAGAAGCACAAATACAAATGCCCTTGGGAATAAGAAAGAGCGCTCGCTGTCCTGGCATACCGACCTTAGCTATGACAGAGGTTCTCAAACCTGAGGTCTCGCTTCAATGCAGATTCTGACTCTGCAGTCCTGAAGTGGGACCCAAACTTCTGCATTTGTTAAAAAAGGGCCAAAGGAAAACACAAGTCATTGGCCCACAGACCATGCTTTGAAGACAAAGAAGTAAAGAACGGCAGAACAGCAGGTTCACATGGTCCTTTTGCCGTGGGCAGAGGACTTTAAATAAAGTTTGTTTCTCTGTGAGTTTGCCCAGAGTTTGCCCAAATTTCTTGGCAATAGGGAACAAACATTCGAGTATATGTTTATGAATATAATTTACAATAACTCTCAAATCACCATGGTTTTTAAAGTCAGTTTTACTGTTGATTAGCATAGTTTCCAAGAGTCACATGAAAACCCTTGTTTATCAGAATTCAATCTTGCATCTAGCTTGAAGATCACATAGGGGGGATAGGCAAGGTTACCTAGAGAATGTCTTCACTACAGATAAACCACTTAATAAATTCAATAGTCCAAGGACACTGAAAAAACAATATTGACTCAGAGCCCATTGGTAATTCTTGGGCCACAGCCAATTACACTGGAGAACCTGCTATTGAGGCATATTTGCACTGGCTTTGCTTTTAAACCTATTTTATTTACAGCATAAATTGAAATTACTAGGCAGTAATAAGCTTTATCTTTTTAATTTCCTTCTTTTAAGTTCCCGTCATGATTTTAGTCTCTAAAAGCTTTTCCTTTTGTTTGATTAATTAAGCAAATTTATACACCCATTTACAAGGCATTTCCCCAAGTGTTACTGGAAAAACTAAGCATACATTTTGTACTGCACGTAGAGAAGGCTGGAATTATATAGGAGCCATCTAAATGATACATAAAATTTCCCCTTTACAATTAATATGCACACACAGAGAACTGCAGCTAGCAGGTTAGCACAGATTTGAGTGCTTCCCCGGATCCATCATTTTCTCAATACCAAGCTCTGGCGGACCCTGCTCTTACATAATTAAACAAAGCTCCTATTAGGTTTAATTTGATTACATGAACTAAGTATTTTCACTTTGTCTCTAATCTGATGACAACTTGTATAAGGAAATGGGAAGCAAGGTAAATTCATTTGGCCATTGTATGAACAAAGGAAACTCACATCTGCGGCTTCTGGTTATCAGAATGTACTTCCTTTGGCCTTCTTAGGTGGTCCCAGTTTGGGTAGGAAAGGTACCTGAGTTTGAATGGTTTAATGTTGTCAGTTCATGGGTAGAATTTTGTTTTTCTAGTTGACAAAGCAATGAGACAATAGTTCAAAGTGACTCCTTCATTCTTGATAGTAAAAGAGAAAATAATCCAAAATTTAGGGAAAGAAAGTTATTATCATACGGACCAGGAAAATATGAACGAAAAATTCATGTAGTTTCTACTACCATTTCCTTTCTTTATGGGCAAAAAAAATTTTTTTAAGATTTTATTTATTTATTTATTTGACAGAGAGAGAGAGAGAACAAGTGAAGGGAGCAGCAGAGGGAGAGGGAGAAGCAGGCTCCCCACTGAGCAGGGAGCCCGATGCGGGGCTCAGTCCCAGGACCCTGAGATCATGACCTGAACTGAAGGGAGATACTTAACCTACTGAGCCACCGAGGAGCCCCAAGGGCAATTTGCCTTTCTTTCTTTCTTTCTTTCTTTCTTTCTTTCTTTCTTTCTTTCTTTCTTTCTTTCTTTCTTCCTTCCTTCCTTCCTTCCTTCCTTCCTTCCTTCCTTCCTTCCTTTCTTTCTTTCTTTCTTTCTTTCTCCCTCTTTCTTTCTTCTTTCTTTTCTTTTTTTTTTTTTTTAATTTGCAGGATCCCTTGCTGCTCCACAAGGGTATAAAGCTAACCATTGGCAGAAAAAATTAGTGACTTGGCCCTCTCTTCAGTATGTGGTTCTGTCTAAAAGAATTGAACCCAAACTTAGATTTTAAGTTTAAGATTTAAGTTTCATTTACTCCGCTCTCATAAGCAAAACCATGGATATGGTGTGAGCATCTCACCTGTATGTGGGTTAGGAAACAGAAAGAAGCCATGTATGAACAGATTGCCTTAGAATGCACGAAGATGTATGTTGGAAGTGCCTGACTCACAATTTTTGTAGAAAAATGGCTGTCAGTTCCAAACTTGCAGCATTAGCTAATCTATCTATTTAGAGGAGGAAGTAGCTAAGAAGCCCTAGAAAGAAGGCATTTAGAGAAGCTGACCCGGCAATGCTGGCCTGCCTGGGTGCTCCTTCTGCCCCAAGTATCTCCACCAGTTATCACCACCACCACCACCACCACGCTGCCTGTGGATTTCCACTTCACACAGGTGCACTCTGATTTTTTTCTTGACAAGAGATCCTCTTTCCAAAGTGAAGATGCATTTTGGGATGAAAAAGGAGTTATTGGTCTCACACTCACTGAAGTGATTTTGTTCATTTAGGTGCCCATACTTCAAACATCAGAGATGGGTCACATCCATTAGGTGAGAGTTTAACTTATGCTATTAGAAAATCAAGCACTCCGCAATGGCGCCAGCATTAGAGATCTATAGAGCTTTGGGGAATGCAGAGTAGGGAAATTTTCAAAACGATTTTTCCTATTTTAAAATTGTGCCTAAAATTTCTCCTAGAGCAGGGAGGAGAGAGACTACACCCCTCCTCCCTCCTTCTTTTTCTCTCTCTTCTCTTTCTGTGCCTATGACCTCTCACTTAGAATAGAACCAAAGAATTAGAGTTCTAGTTACTTACGGGTTTGATCAACTTCAGCTTACCTGTTCTAAAAATCAAATTACTATGTATAATGTTTCCATGGAAAATGTTTCTAAATGCAAACAACCAACCTTGATATGCACCCTAGGTATGAACTTGATGCTACCCAGGGCATAGAGGTACCGCCAGTGCAATTCCTTACTCTATTACGCTAGCCCAAGGGTTATCCAGGTTATGGTGGAGTCTGAAGATTACAGGTGTTTCATGCTCCCTCTTAAAGAAAAAGAATGCAAATACATAATTAGGTACAAAGTATGTATCTATTAAAAATAATAATCAAATCACAACATACTATTGGAGGTTTGTAGATGCAGGTCTTTTTTTCTTCCAAGGTTTTTTAGGAAATTTATCAGAAACATTTTCATTAGAAGGTATCCAGAGTACAGCTTGGTTTCTCTTCCGCACCTAGAATATTCCACAAATATTCACAACTCCCAGAGACCCAGGGAAGTGAGGGGCCCTGAAGCTTGAGCTTCTTGAGTTTTATGCTAGATCCACCTCTGTTTATCTCACCCAAATCCTTTCAGAATGAACTCATTTTCTTCTCTTTTAATAGAGTAAAAGAATGGACAATTTTAAAGATATAGGTTCTTTGGGTATCTATTTTTAAGAATGTCTGAGCTTAAATAATGCTAGTACTATTGATTGCTGTATACCCTTTTTTTTCTTTTAGGGAAAATGTCCATATTTGCTAAGAAAAGATATATAGTACCATTACCATATTATTTCACTTACCCTGAAGTATTGAAGCACTTGTCATTCTACATTCATTAGATTGTTTGCCATATTTATCTAGTTTCGGTATAATTATCCCCATACAGTGGAAAAGGTAAATGTGATATAATGCCTGTCAATAATTAAACAGATATCCAATCTAGCTGTGTTCCTTCATTTTTTTAATATAGTTTGAAATTTTGGGAGATGTACAAAACTGTTCATTTTCTTTAAAACCTTTCGAACATCTCAAAACTACACTAGTAATTTGAGAAATAAAGCCTCTAATATCATGTATCACATATAGCATTTTAGTGGCAAGTTTTTCACACTTCATCATTGAACCAAGGATTCTGTCATCTCGTGAAAAGATAGCAAAATTGCCTCCACTGGTGAGATTTGTAAATTGGAGCCGAGTGTGAAGGTAACATGATGAGAAAAGCACATTAACCAACCCAGAGTTCAATATAAGATTAACACTTCAGCCTAGACGTGTATGAGAGGTTGCTAACACAAACCAAAGATTCAAAATTTAAGACAAGGAGGTTCGATTACTCAGTTACATCGTTAAAAACAATTTCTGAAAATGAGGATAACCTATCTTGCATCTGAATTCAAGATAATTTTTTCATGGATTTCAAAATAGAATGTGAACCAGATTCATCAAGCTACTCCAGGGGTCTGGTATTTTGACATCTCTCCCTTTATGAAATAAAGATTAGAGTTAAGGTGAGGCACAGGAAGATTGTTCAACACCTGGAGGAGTAGAGAAGAACATGGCCTTAGCCTTGGTGTACGTCACCCAATCCATGCCGTCATTACTGAGCACTGACAGAACTTTCAACCGCAGACAAGCTCCCCCAAATTCTCCAATGTCCGAGTTATCTATAATGGCTCCCAAGTGTAGCTTCTTCATTCACCTAGCACTTCTTTCTTTCATGAAAAAAATAATAATAACAATCAGTCTATATACTGATACCCTCCTTTTGCCACCTCCAAGCCTTGTTTCCCCAATTCTCTCTTGGTATTTCTAATAATCATGTGATTAGTAGTAGGAATAAGTTACATGAATTGCCCAAAATCATATAATTAATAAACAATGGAATCAGGATCCTTAAATAATTCTTTTGAATGAAGAATCCACATTTATGACCACCCCACCATAACAAATTTCTTATGTAAATAATGTTTTTTTTTTTTTTTTTAATTTGGAAAAGTGGAGGGAAGGCTTGGAAAAATAGTTATTTAGGTTACACTGAAACTAGAATTCATCAAGCAAATATTCTATTTTTTTCCATTTCTAATGCTACTGACCTCTTTATTATCAATGAAATATGGCCATTCATTAGTGCTGAGAAGTGCTTGCTACCTCCGTCCCTCACACATTTGAATACATCAATCTTAGGGAAGATGATTCAGTTAAGAATAGATAAAAGAACTGAGGTACAGAGAAGAGTCAGCCTGAACACAGACTGGTACCATTGTCATGAAAATTCTGCTATTCAGATGGAGACCCATAAGCCTTCTTGGATTCCCCCACTAAGTTACTGATGTTAGGGGACTGTCTGTTGTCTGCTGATGCTCCATCAGTCTTCCTTAACCTTGTGTCCAGCTATAGTCACATTCATCTTCGGCAAAGAAGTCTGGACACTGGGAATATCCCGCTTTGAGACCAAGAATGAGATACCAGTGGATATGGGCTATTGAAGTTACTAGCTCGGTCACTGAAGTTAGGGGGAAAAGGTTTGCAGTAAATAGACAGCTCATTCAAGAGTATGACTATCAAATGTGCTACTTGGATTGTCAACAGTGAGTGAAAATGCTTCAGACTCTAGATCAACTGGCAGTGCAATGCATATAACTTCATAAGCTTCTGTTTTCTCATTTGCAAAGAGGAAGTGAAGAACATTTACTTCATATTAAGTGCTAGCTTATGAAAAATTAGGTAAGTTAATATTTTTTTAAAAGTCCAGATCCTGGCATCCTGGCAGAGAGTATGAGTTTAATATATACTATTTATTAACATTAGCCTTGTAGTACTATTATGATAATTAAATAAACCTTTATATACCTAATATACATAGTGCTTGGCTTGATAAATTACATTTATTATTATAATAATATGGTTTAATTACTAATTATTATTATAATTACCGCATCACAGCAAACTTTTATTAAGTGCTTGCTTTATGGCCAAATTATATACAATCCATGCAAAGAGGCATTTGCTTGGAAGATCTTAGAAAATAAAGACTTTTTGTGTGTTATCACATATATTGGTGGAAAGTTTGTCACCTCATTAAGATTGAGAAGCAAACTGAATGCTCATTATTGGATTTCATTATTGGATTTTCTCTTATTGGGACATAAGAGAGGCCTTTGTGATAGCCAATTTTTCCTTAAAAAGCAATAATCGAATAAAATTGAGGTCTCATATTGTTTATTAGTGGAGCATTGGAGGTTTCAGAGATCAACTCTGTAATCCAAATTCTTTAGTCCTGGATATAATTTGGCACCAACTGGTAGCGGTTTTATGAACAAAGTTAAACATCAATGGGGATACTTTATGATCCCATTTAATGAAGGAATAGATGGAAGAGGAAACCCATCACCAATGGCATTATATTCATATTACTAGTTAATGCTCTAATAACCTTCATACCAGGAAACAAAGGAAATTATTTCAATCTGGAAAAACTTATTCTTGCAGACGTTGCAACATACAAAATGGTTATTCTCAGTGATGTCTCTTGATACAGCTAACTAGATCAGACGGATATTAAAGCAAGAATCCAGCCAAAAACTAAGCAATTTGATTGGGGTTGTCTCATTATCCACTGAGTTTTGGAGATCAATGATTAGTTTCTTGTTGTATGTCCAAGAATGAAACATTCTTAGTTTTAGGTGTAATGTTTGTTAGGCTCCCACTCACCCAAGGCAAATTTTACCAAAAACAAAGAAGGCAATTGAGTGACTCCCTGTTATTCCTCTGATGGCAGATACAATGAGCTTAGGGGTAGGTAGGAAGGAGGATAAAGTAAGAGCGTGGGTAAACCAAACTGGGGCCTCATTTAGTATGTCAGTTGACTGAATGAACATCAGTTTGATAAACACGGTTGGTTCCATAAATCCTCATAGTAGTTAAAGCATTTTATCACAGCTTATTAGACTGTGATAAAATGTATAGTTCAGGAGATGTCCTCATATATTCTGGAAATTACCAGCACCCATTTATATGGAACCTGTACTACTAGTTTTAATTAACTGAAATCATCTGCTTGGAATTATGCTCTCAATTTAGCTCACATTTCAATCTCCATAAATTCTTCCTCAGTGCTTTACTCTGTAGAATGCAAATGGGTCTGTGCCAATTCCCAGGAATGTCTAATGGCATCAGGCAATGGCTTATTGTAGAGCATTCAGCAATCCTCCAACATGGGAGGAAGCTATACGAAACTGGATTTGTTATGTTGATCTAACCCGAAAAATAAACAAAATTTTCATTTTACACTGAATTTATCACCTCTCGTTGGCGAACAGTGGCGATATTTGAATCAAAGATAGTTGACTTGACCAAAGGAAATTATATTTTCTCCATATAGGTCATAAATTGATATATGATTGTTTTTCGTAAAACTGTGAGTGACATTGATATTATTCTACCTAAAATAGTGAATTTTTTCTTATTATACTGCATCTGATGCGTTTATCTATATAGAAAGAAAATATGTCTTTAACGTGTAGAGGTTTTGCTCTATCGACATTTTTACACTTCATTTACTTATTCCTTCTTTTACAAAATTGAAAATAAAATATTATTAATAAATCTTAACATTTAAGATGTTGCTATATAAAAAAAGAATAAGCATGTTATATTCTATATACACATGATAATTACCATCTGTATTGTAAGTTTAAAAATGCATAGTATCCAGCTTTCAAAGGAGTGAATGAGGCTGGGGTGAACCAGGATGCTAAAAGTGTTAAAAATAAATAAATAAATAAATAAATAAATAAATAAATTTTAACAATTTACTGAGTAAGGTTTACAAGTGATGGCAAAGTGGCTATTTGCTTCTTCGTTTACTGCATGACCTATCTACCAGCTCTTCTGTGAAATAAATACATGTAAGGTATAGGACAGAAATTTTTTTCTCTTCTCCCCTTCTAGGATCTTTGGCTAGCCTAATAATTAAATTGACATGAGACACATGAACAGAAGAAAAGCAAATTTTAATTTCACACATTCAGAAGCTCAAAGAAATATGAGACACCCCAAAGTGACCAAAGCAGGCAGCTTTTATACCTCTTAAACAAAGAAACAATTATTTGTGAAGAACTGACAAAGGGGTTTGGCTTGGGATAGCAAATTAAGGAAGAAGTAACGAACTTTGTTTATACAACCTTCTTGGCCCTAAGTTCCCTGTCTCTGGCAATAAGGTGCAGGGAAAGTATCCTTTGCGTGGGAAATTTATTTCTTGCTCTCAGGGGGACAAAGAACCATCAGAGTGTCCTTCTTCTGCTGGTTGTTTCTAAAATAACTTTAATTCAAAATAACATGGTAGAGTGGCATATTTGGGGGCAGCCAGCCCTGAACCCTATCAAAGGTTTTGGTTTTAATGTTACAGACTGAGAAAGCCAGAGTTTAATAGATTTTATTGACTTGTCTCTGCATGAATATCATCTATTTCCTTTGTGACTATCACCATTCCAAGGCTAGTTCTCTGCAAACAGTAGGTGCTTAATAAATATTGCTGGTTAACTATGTAATTAAACTGGTAGTACATATTCCTATTTCTTGTGCTTCTTGGAAACAAACTGAAGGAATACAATGAACTAATTTGCATCACATGGGTGAGCACAGAAAGTGTTTAATTCAGTTTAATGTTCTTTCCAAATCGTTCAATATTTCCTTGAATTGAGTCTCTTCCCATGATCAGGCAGAGTGAGTAAGATACTCTGGGAATAAAGTGCTCATCCATGTGATGAAAATTAACTCCTTCAGAGCACCAGGGAGTTAATGGTAAATTATCTCTTCTATGGTACAAAAATGAATCAAATTGCCAATTAATCATTTCCCAGGGTATGCCAAACTACAGGCTGCAGTTTTTGAAAATGTCTTGGGAAGATAGTCTGTGCCTTCTTTCTAGATTATCATCTTGCTGGGCCTAATGGGTCTTTCCCCTCCTTGGTGCTCTTTACTTCATCATCAACTAGAACAATTTTTAGAGGTGTGTGTGTGTGTGTGTGTGTGTGTTTATATGTGTGTGCGTGTGCGTGTGTGTGCATGTGTGTGTGTGTGTGTGTGATGGAGAGTGTGAATATCTTGTGGATAAGCATACTGGCCAGTAGCATCAGTTGGTTGCCTATTTGATAGTGTTCCCCACCTGCCATCCTGGGAGAGCCCTGATTTTGTTTCAATGTCCAAAATTGTTCATTGTCAAAATCAGAACTCTGATTTTGTGCATCAGGTAACATAATGGCTTGGACCAAGTCACGGCGGTCTCATTCCTCTTCTCGGGGATTAGTTTACTTTTCGGAGTAGACCTTGGCAAGATTTTTTACTCAATGATAAAGCAGGACTCAAGAAAGAGGCAGCCTTTCTTTGACCACAAATGTCTAGAACTCTAACTGCTATAGCCATCTTGCCACCAAAATAGGAAAAAGGCTCAGGATGAGGCTAAAACTGAGGGCCATAAGGCACAGATACGGAGGGTATTGTGTCCTTGAAAACATCTCTGAACCCTCTGATGTCCCCAACCCTGCCTTTAAACCTCAAGGCCAACTAAGCCGGTGGAGTTAACTGAAAAGTGAAAAAAATCTCCGGTATATTATGAAACAAAACATTCCTTATTGCTTCCATCAGTTGGGACATAGTTGTCTGCTAATTGTAAACTAATGAAACACCTTCTTTAAACCCATTTCAGGACACAGGTAATAGAAATGCACTTTGATAGGATCTGTGAAGGACTCTAAAATGATCTGTTCTTGTCAAAACAAGACCCCCAAACACAGGCTGGGTCTCAGTCTAAAGACATTCAACAAAGAAGGCAGTTCTTCGTGTTCTGTGCTCCCCCAACAGACATGATGTAAATATTCCTGAATAATGTTGAATTTACTCCTTTTTAAAACAAAAGAATACTTGTATTTTTTTTTTCTAGTTTTTGAAAGATTTAGTGGAGGACCTCAAGATTCCCATTTCCTGGAAGAAGCAAAAATTGCAAAGTACAGTCAATATTTTGATTAGGTTTTATTATCAGAGCAGACCTACTGTGTTCAAAGAATCTTCTTTGGAATGGGGACCCCAGAAACAAATAGAAAACTCTGTTGAGACTAGATTAAGAGAAAATAGAAACAAAACGGCATACTCCAGGGTAAACAAGCATATTCTAGGTTGTAAAGTAATCTGGAATAAAGAAGGAAGACAGGAGAGTACAAGAAAGAAAAAAATGTGTAAATGGGTGTTTCTGTACAGAAGCCATTTTATATTTTAATAGCATCTGAAGAAATAATATGTACTCTGAATTGTTATTCAAAAATCACAAATCCATTTTTAGATAAGTGGTCCTATAGCTAAATATTAGGAAAGAGTAATATCTTAATAACATTTCAGATGGAAGTGAAACACATTTCATAGTCCTAAAAATAGTAAAACATTCATCTGAACATCTGGTCATTTCAGATGAAAAATCAAAAGTGTTTGCAGTGTAAATTATGACATTAAAAGTCAGAGGGAAGTAGTGGTTGAGAACAAAAGGCTCACGTGTGCTTTTTTCCAGTGTTAGAGTAACTTAGATAATAAATTAGTCTTAGTTGACACTTAGGCATACTTTTGGTTTGTGAGAAGGCCAAGTGAACAGCCCTATGGAGTGCTCACAGACTATAATCCTGTTAACCTTGACTACAAAATAGAATGGAATTCACATCTTACTTTTATCTATTTGTGAAAAAGGAATAACAATAATGTTGTGTTCTTTCCTTAAAATAAAACAATCCCATCTTTCATTGCTTCTGGCTGTGTGAAATACTATTACAGCTGAAGAAGAATTTGCATAATGCTTTTGAAGGGCTTAATAGCTATAATAATGTTCATCTACTATGCAATATGTTTATGATATATAAAAAGCTGAAAATTTTTATTGTGAGAGGATTATTAAGGCATATCATCTAATCAAGAGAATAATGGTAATACCTGGGTAGATGAGTCTTAAGGGTTTATGTTTTGCAAATAGGTTTGAGATTTTCCTGGACAGATTTGACCAATGACTCTCTTTGGAAAGATGATTTTAAAATGAGGTGCTTTTTTGAATGGTTTATCTTAGCATTGGTTTGCTGTCTTCAATCTGATCGTACTCTAGTTTTAGGATTTTAACTCATATTGTATAAGAGAATCTCTGAAGAGTATTGCTTTCTCTTTTTATTCTACTTTTGATCTGACAGGACTCTAGTCTCATTCCGGAGTTCTAGGTAACTACTAGGGGCAAAAGGTTAAAGTGGAGATCTCTCTGGAATATTTTGCCAGATAGTATATAAGACCACAAGCTATATAATATCGCTCTTCTAGGGAATGTCAAATGGTGAATTTGGAAATGTGATATCAGGTGTAGTAACTAAATCATTTTTTGGGGAATTTAACCTGCTTTGATTTTCAATAATTTGTAATATTAGACTTTTCTGATTATCTTCCTTCTACATCTAACTAGTTTTAGGGAAGAGAGTTTTGTGTTTAAATATGAAACAGTTTATTAGCTAGTTGTGTAACCTTTCTGTTATTGGCTTTACTTTCTTCATATATAAAATGAACATAGGAAGAATATGACACAGAATTATTGTGATGCTGTATGTGAAAGTGATTAGGGTATCACACATATACATATATAAATCAGTACATTTCTTTTAAATCAGTAATATAATTAGTAATATTTGTCTTAAAATGATGCAAAATTCCTAAATTTTATGATGAACCAACTCTTGTTACTCATTTAAGATGAGTTCTTTCCATTCCAAGCATCAGTAAAAATGTTAGCATTTTTACTCCTTTTTTTAAGTGCTTCAGAACTTTCTGGAAGAATGAATGAATAAAGAGCATACATACATATGTACCTGACATAGACATGCATTCATTGCTTTAAAGAATAGTTTCTCCCCCAAAAAACTTTTTAAGTTATTTAAACATCTTCATTTGGTTTTTGCTGTGAATGACTCCACCCCCAAAAAGATTTAGAAGATGTTGTGTATTGATTTTAGAAACTATTGAATTTTATGAGCAATTGTGTTTGCAGTCAGCGTGTAAGTAAACGCCTAGTCAGAATTCTACATCGTACAAGGAAAATGCAGACTTCATCGTTTATCCACACATGAAAGTGTGCAGAATTCAATGCCAGAGAACACGGAAGGCATGCACATCACACGATAAATAACGCTACAACCCGAACACCTCACAAATGATCCTTAGCATGTGGTCTTGATTAGTGACAGGTCTGAGAAGGAACATGTTTCTTATCCAATGCCATTAAAGTTTATACTTATGCAAAATTATTTTAATGAATTTTTACATACTTTTTCCTACTCTCCTTTATTTTCCCTTTATTTATTTAGATGCATTGCCACATATTTCATGGAGGTATTGATTCTTTCTAGAGATAATGCTTAGACATTTTCAATACCACGTCTAGTTAAGACTTTGAATGCATCGACATAAGAAGTTCCAAATCTACTTGCTATAGGCCTTGTAGATCATTGCCGTTTCTCCTGGTCGTTTGCATTTGGCAGCCACATGACAAATGTTGCCATAAAAGGATGCTCCGCATAGCACGTCACCCATTTCAATGAATGTAGTATGTGTTTATTTGAAATAAAGATCTCCTTGGTTTCTTGTCCTAGGCTATGATGATTCTGTGGAAAAGCAGCCGTATTTCACTTGAGGTACAGTCTCATTTCAAAGAGGATTGAAGTGGCTTCTGAAAATATGACTTGTAAGAAAGATATCATGGGAGAAATAGGACTGTGCAAATAAAATTACATAAGAAATATAATTTCAGGAAATAAGCTACTTTTATTGTAGAGAATACTGCCTGCACAGTAATATTTACAACTTGTACATGCACTTAGACATGATCTGCCATGTGTTTTTTAAATAAACAATTCATTTGCTTCCATGCATTGTCTATAAACACGACTTAAAAGTTATCTCAAAGACTTGTCTGTCTTCTGAATACTGCTCTGATTGCCTTCAACAGTGCCTGGAATATCGTAGCACTTGATTAATATTGTTTAATGGATGAATAAACTTTCATAGTATTATGAAGGATATCCATTTTAAGGGAAAAATATATATTTTCAGATTGAAATTGCCTACACAAATGTGTGTATTTGCCAAACGAGTAGGCTAATTGTCAAAACAGAGATAAAGTAAGAATTTTTTTCTTAACTTCCTATAAGGGCAAGCCAAACATATTTTTCCTCTAAGAGAAAATTCTCTGCATTGACCAAAACAGAAGCTTTCAAACTTTAGTCCACATAAAAATTACCTGGAAATTTATTTATTCATCTATATGTGCATATATATATTTTACTTTTAACTATAAATGATTTTACAGAAAAATCAAACAAATACCTGTTTATCCATACCCTGCTTAAGATACAATTCATTACTTTGAAGCCCCTCTGTGGTCCACCCTGTGGCATCCCCACCAGATGTAACATCTGGAGCTCTGTATTCATCATCCCACGGCTTTTCCTTATGTTTACTTAATATGAATGCACATAGTAGGCACTCCATTAATATTTACTGAATGAATGAATAAAGATGCATGTATCCATTATTACTTAGATTTTCTAGGTTTGACCTTTATATCAGACCACCCATATGTGTGTGTGTGTGTTTTTTTTTTTTAAGATTTTATTTATTTATTTGAGGGAGAGAGCACAAGCCTGGTGGGGAAGGGCAGAGGAGAGGGAGAAGCAGACTCCCTGCTAAGCAGGGAGCCCAATGTGGGGCTCAATCCCAGAACCATGACCTGAGCTGAAGGTAGACGCTTAACCGATGGAGCCACCTAGGCTTCCCCACCTATACGTGCTTTGATTCGGTAGATGTGGGATGGAGCTCGGGAACCCCCAGCCCTCAGGTGATTCTGAGGTAGGTGGACTCTGAGCCACTTTAACAAATACCACATCAATCAGTCTATCTACTTATCTGTAGAGCTAGAAATAGAAACGTAATGATAGGAATGGCAATGTAAATCCCGCGAGAACATCAACCTTCTCTCTGTTCTCACAAAGACTGCCAGTGTGTGAGACCATGTGGTTTACAGTGGTTAAAACACACGTTCTGCTGTTGTTGTTGTTGTTGTTTTTAAGAGTTTATTTATTTATTTGAGAGAGAGAGAGAGAGCGCATGAGTAGGGGAAGGTGCAGAGGGAGAAAAACATAAAAATAAAACACAGGTTCTGTGCCGTACCAGCTTTCTCACATTCCACGTTGATAGGAACTATGTACTGGTCAACATGTGATTCCCACATGAATTCAAATCTTATTGATTCTTTAAGTCAATATAGGTCAGTATAATTATACAGAATGGGCAGTCACCACTAACTGTTGGGCATACTTGTTAATTTAATCAGCAAATATTTATTTGTCTCCCTACTGTGTTACATACCATGGAACATAACAGGCTGAACACCCTGCCATTACGGAGCATACATTTTCATGGGGAGAGAAAAACCAATACACAAGATATATATGTAAATCATACAGTGTATTAAAAATGGTGATTAGTGTTACTTGAAAAAATTAAGTAGGGAACTGAATATGGAAGCCAGAGTGGTAGTGATGGGGAGTTACCATTTTAAACGCAGCAGGGGCTATTTAGACAAGTTCTCACTGAGAAGATGAAATGTTTACAATAAATGGAAAGAAATGAGAATATATGTATTTCTTCTAGTACATATGCACATATACCTGAATGTCTTTTTTCTTATTTTATTCATTTATTTATCATTTATTTATTTACTTATTTATTTGTTTATATTACGTTATGTTAGTCACTGTACAGTACTTCATTAGTTTTGACGTAGTGTTCCATGATTCATTACTTGCGAAGTAATTTGATGGAAGCCATATACTCTACCCTCCTGCCTTTAGAAGAAGGAAAGGCAGAGATTTTCTTCTTTCCAAATGACATCGATTGCACTATCAGAAATCAGAATGCTTCTTAAGCGGCCAAACAAGTTGGATGTGACTCCCAGAGATGCTCAGTGCCATAGCAGCTAGGCTAAAACCAAATTTGCATTTGGCACAGTCTAACTGTACATGAGCCACGGTAAACAAGTCCGTCAAGAGTCCCTTAGAAGTACATTTTACAGCTCCTGAGCTCAAAATGAGACAGTGCTACTCACAATCGTATGTTCTAGAGGAAGTCAATTGAGATTTCACCTCTTCCAAAAATGATCTTAGCTGGAGCCTTCCCAAGCTGTATGGTGCAGAGCTCCTTGAGACGAAATCCTGGTTGGCAGACGAATAGCCTGCTTGCTCCCTTGTCCATGGCAAATTTCGCTAATAAGTCACAACCATTTTTGTCGCAGAATAGAGACACTACCTCGAAATTCTTCTCAAGTTAGAATACTGGGCAGTCAGTATCAATCTAGCTGAGATGGCTTTGAAGATAAAGAAATGTCTTCGGTCAACGGGGATTAAAAGTGTTTTATTTTTAAATTGATTCTATCTGTGGGTCCCCTACTGTTCACCTCCATGTGGACAAAAGACGATCCTCCAAGTGGGCAAGAGTAAAATTCAACTCCTTAATTTCCATAACAGAATGTCAACTTACTGCCAGACCATCTGGTATCTTTTCTATCATCAGCATACATGTGTGTGTGCCAGGTATTAGCCCCAGAGCTCAATCTTGCAACGGCTATTATTTAGCTCCAGGCAAAACACGGTTGAGGCAAATGCTTCTCGTCAATGTGGATCTAAAAGACGTGGTACCAATTCATTTCTTTAGGTAGGTTCAAGTTCCAGCACTAGAAAACAATGCACTTGGCCTTGCTTCTCTTTATCATTGATTTGTTGCAATTCATTTTCTCGACAGCTTTCCAATTTTGCCAATATATGTAATAGCTGAATGATGACCCTTCCCACATTTTCTGCAGGTATTAAATACCTTGTTTTTCAGTATTTTTTATGTATGATAAATTATTTCTAAGGCTGGAAACTAGAAAATGTTTATTTCCTGTGAAAGCTAATTCTTTTCCTTTTAGATGGTAAGAAGACATGTTATTTCAGCTCCCCTCTTGCTGTGGCAGCCACAAATTTCAAACTTAAATTTAAGTTTCAGCAAAAATCTCCTTCATATTTTGTGATTTAGCTCTCACCTCTCCTGCTGGCTACTTGTCTCTCTCTCTCTCTCTCTACATATATATATATATATAATTTTTTAAGATTTTATTTATTTATGAGACAGAGAGAGACACATCATGAGTGAGAGAGCACGAGCAGGGGGGAGGGGCAGAGGGAGAAGCAGACTCCCCGCTGAGCAGGGAGCCCCATGCAGGACTCAATCCCAGGACCTGGGATCATGACCTGAGCCAAAGGCAGCCGCTTAACCAACCGAGCCACCCAAGCACCCCTTGTCTATATTGATTATGACTTTTTTTTAGGTATTGTGTGAAAAATGTGTTTTATTTCAGGTATCTCCAACATATATAGAAGAAAGCATATGCATATTATAAGTTAATAAGTCCAGATAGATTTTGCTTTGTGGATACCCGTAATGGGTACCATTGTAACGGGTACATGGTGCTCCATTTCTATTGTCTCGTCTAGGCTGCTATACCGATAATCCTGTCACTGCTGCCAGTTCACAGGGCTGGCCCTCCTTGAAGATTGCCCTCAGAATCAGGACATTCCCTCACCTCAAACTTGGTCCTTCCAGAGGAGGTCTCATGGTCATCACAGCCTGCTGCAAGGATACAAAAGGCTCTACCATGTATTTCAACTGGGAGCAAACAATGGGCCATTTTTGCTTCAGAGCTCCACGTGCAGTCAGATGAGTCCTCACTTGCAAATCAGCTTTTCCATCTGCTCTATCCTGTTCCATGAACTTCACAGAGGGAAATCTCCCAGTACTGCTAGATAAACCTACACACAAGACCCCGCCTCAGAGTCTGTTGCCAGGAAGACCACCGAAGTCACCATCTCAATCAGTTTCTTTGGCTTATGTTTTTTGTGTTATTTATTTATTTTTTTAAAGACACAAAGAGCCTTTCCTAGTCAATGACAAGTGTAAACACAATACTGATGAGTTAGCTCGGACGGTGAATGGTATTACTTTTCCAAGTTCAGCATGTTGTGTCACCACATAGCCAAATAGTACAGTGGACCTAGCAAATGAGCTTAGCCAAGGTATTACCCATACTTTCTATCAATTTATCAATCTTTTCGAAACAATTTTGCAGGATTTATATAGGATGTAAACAGATAGTAGAAATAATTTGGACCATTTTGTTTTGGCTGGCCCTTTAAAGCCAAACTATGACTGGCTACTGAACATGGGAAGATGGGGAGTGGCTGCTATAAGTTTTTTATAAAATTGAAGAAAAGATGAATTTCTGAACACACATAAAATTCTTCTGTTAATAAAATGTATATGTCATAACATTATATTAATCTTTGAGGCAGGAAAATTGATTATAAATTTAAGAAATTACACTTTTGTTTATATTTCTAATCCCAAAGCAATCTTTAAAGTGACAGCTTAGCCATTAGTTAATGTTTACAATTGATGAGTAAAATTATTCCTCCTAAATGGACTTTGCATGTTTTAGCAAAATGTGACATAAAGCAAATTTATCTAAAATGAAGAATGTATTCATGTCACAACAGAAATTATGATGTTCCTACCATTCACTTTAAGGGAAAAATTTTTAAAGAATATAATTTTGATACTAAGTTTAAAGATATTACATATTTTTTCAATTACTAGTATTTAATATTTTTGCTCAGAGTTTATGCATCAATTTTAAAAATTTCCTTTACAAGCTTAAAAACATTCTTTACAAATATTGATTCGTTGGGAAAAATTGGTACAATTCTACTACCATACTTTCATCCAAGAAATTCATTGCAATGAATGTGAAGGTTATTTATCTTTATTATTTCACCATACATGTCAGGTTGCTGGCAACTTCAATATGCCCCTGACTATAATATCTTTAAACAATTACATTTCCTCTTCTTATTACTTTTATTAGTCAATTAATACGTGTCCCTTATAGAAATAATGGCAAATAAAGATAAACAATGTTTATCTATTGAACTATCCTAAAATGGAATTACATTAAACATAATTTTTAAAATCTTATGGTGAAAGATTTGACATACACAGAAAGACATGCAAAGCAAGAATGGTAGTATTTTGCCCTTCGGATTTCCTTGAACAGTGAAACCAAACGGATGTACCTGAAGCTTGGGCTTATTACCATTCCTGGTTGTTGCCTCTCCTTTCCTTCCCAGTGTTACCCATTACTCTAAAAATGGTAGCTTTCTTGTTCGTGTTTACTACATATCTGTAAATGGTATGTCATGACATTTGCATATTTTTATGTTTTACACCAGTGCTTTTGTATTGTAAACATCATTATGCAACTTCCTTTTTGTCTTTTGCTATTTTGTTCTGGAATTTTATTTCTTGTAGTGCATGTAATACTTACTGCATTTAATTTAACGTTAGCTGTGTTTCATTGTATACATATGCTACCATTTAACTGCTCTCCTTGGATAGTTTCTTTTATCTGTCTTGTTGTTTGGAGTGTGTGTGTTTAACAAATAATACTATAGATCGTTCTGTATATGGCATACAAGTGCGAAATTTCCTTTTGAATACATGGGGTATATACCAAGAAGAACAATTATAGAAGATAGACCATGCCAATTTATCAGATAATACAAAATTAAGAACCAGGTTATTCTATATATTTATGTGACCAAAGTAAGATTATAGAACTACCAGTTTCTTTTTTTTTAAGATTTTTATTTATTTATTTATTTGACAGAGAGAGACAGCCAGAGAGACAGAAAGGGAGAGGAAGAAGCAGGCTCCTAGCTGAGGAGCCTGATGTGGGGCTCGATCCCAGAACTCCAGGATCACACCCTGAGCCGAAATCAGACGCTTAACGACCGAGCCACTCAGGCGCCCCAGAACTACTAGTTTCTTAACACTTATTTCTTGTAGAATCTCAAACGTATGCATTTTGTATTTCCAATTTCTTCTATTCTTCTAAACATAAGCATTTCTTCTACTTCTGATTCTTAAAGAATTTTTATTCATCTGCTATGACTTTATCTTTCAGTTATTATTAACCTTCTTTCTCAAGTTTTATCGATTTTGTATTTGTGAACTTTCATTTAGTGACTCATTCTGATTGGGACATGTTTTTGGTCTCTCCCTTCTATCTCCCCCTCTGCCTGCTCCCTCTCCCCTCTTGTCTTCCCTTTCCACTACCCTCTCCCTGCCCCCTCCCCATTTTCTCTACTCTCTCTTTCTCTCTGGATTCAGCCCTAGATGGCAGTTCTACAGTTTTCACCTTCCAGGGTTGTCGTCCAAAAACCAGTTTTTTTATTTCTACTCAGGGATGACATCAGAGAACCCAGTCACCTAGCATGAGGATTGGCTCAATTTTCTCAACTTTATCATTTGTGTTCTTCTGCCCCCGAGACATGCAGCTTCATTTAACTTGAAACTCCAGGCAGCTTTGGGAAGATGTTTCTCTCTCTCTCTCTCCCTCTCTCTCTCTCTCTCTCCTATGTTTTTTTTCCCCAGACTCCTTTTATAAGTGGAGGAACCTACACAGATGTTGGTTTCAAGCACTAAGCCTTCTTTGGTCCTCTTATCTAGCATGGGACCCTCTCGTTTCCTTTACCTCGACATGAACTAGGACCCAGTAAACCCATAGCTTCAGGCTTGCTCACTACTTGTGATTTATGTTTTGGTAAATGCAAATATTTCTATTCTTTTTGAGTTCAGTGATATCTTTTTAAATTTCTGTTTTTACAATTTCCCTATTATTGCTGAGCCTTGGAGTAGGAGGTGAAAGAGGAGGAAAATCATGCATTGACATAACACCATCTTGATTTTACATGATTTTGATACCTGTTTTTCAGTTTATATGTCATACATACACACGTTTCAATACATCTACAATTATATTATTCTTTAGGTGACTCTGTAATTGACCTTCATAGGGATGTACCATGTTTTATTTAAATAGTTCACTATTCATTGGTATTTATTTCTTTCTACATTTTTGTCATTATAAAACATTGAAGTGAAGACTTTTGAATATACATCTTTTATACATTTGTTCTATTATTTTCTTAAGACAGATTCCTAGAGGTAGAATTTGTGAATTAAAGGGGCATACCTTTGGGGGCACCTGGGTGACTCAGTTCCTTGAGTATCAGATTCTTGCCCGCCCCCCCCAGGTCATGGCCTCAGGGTCTTGGGATGGAGCCCTATGTGGAGACCATGCTCAGCAGGGAGTCTGCTTAATATTCTCTCTCTCCCTCTCCCTCTGCCACTCCCTCCACTCGCTCTCCCTCTCTCTCTGTAAAATAAATAAATAAATCTTTAAAAAAATAATATATCTTTGACTTTGGAAAATAAAATGTGGGAAAAGTTTTCATAAACACTACTTTATCTTTAAAACTGGAAAATAAAATTTAGAAAATCTCATTTCCATATGACTAAATCATTATTTGGAATTCAATCTCAGAAAAAATAAAACTGCTGTTATGACAATTAATTAATGAATTAATAAAAAGTTTTTGCTCAGCCCTGCATTATATGTTATGCATAAGAAAATAGTTTTGAAATTTCTGGTTTTCCTAGGATTTCTTTATGTTCTCAAAAGTAATTGAGAGCACCAAAGTACTGTTTTTAATGTGGACAATATCCACCAATATTTATCATATTAAAAATGAAAACTGAGAGGCTTTAAATTATTTACATATTAATTCATTTCAAAATAACATTTTCTCAATGTAAAAATTCTATTTTCCGAAACAAAAAATAATTAACATTAAGAGCATCTTTGCTTTACCATTATCTAAAATCTTTAACACCTAACTTAATAGAAAACATCTGGATTCTCATAATTGCTTCTGCATTCAGTCTGTTGTGAAATTCTGGTTGAAAAATGTGAAGAAATCCAGTCATTCATAATATATAGTTGAAAAAGGAAAAGTATGTTTCTAGCTCTTTCAAATTAAATGTGGGTAGTCTATTGCTATCTTAAACTCAATGTGGTAGTTTCTTAAATGTAAGTTGCAGTTTGCAATCTGAAACCATGTGAAAGAAATAATTTGTCATGCTTTGTGTTGTTAAATCTATTGTTTTATTTCACTTTGAACAGATTTTGGAATATCATGCATTGGTCATTTCAGGAAGATTGCATATCTTGCAAATGGCAACACATTGCATCATAATGACAACAACAAAAATTCACATTTGTTACTATCACACCAATCTCATCAGAAATAGCTTTAATATCAGAAAGCTGTCAAACTCACATTCCTGGATACAAGTGCTCCAAAATTATAATTTTTACTCCAAATTTCAAATTTTGGCAAAATTTTGGAAAAAAAAATCATTGACAAAAATTGTACCATCAATTGTTCTCCATAGAGTGCTGGGATCATTTTCAAAAAAATACATCTTTTAAATACCCAAGTTTGAGTAGCTATAGTTAATCAGATCTTTCAAATAGGTTGATTCAAATCAGTTCTCTCAAAAAGGTGGCTAGGTCAGTTTGCAACTCCAACAATTGCCTGTGTGCTTTTCCTTGAGAAAACCAGTGTATTTTGGCATGCAGGAGTGTTTTGTGTGTCCTGTGCCTTTCATCATACAGCATGAAAGATAATCAATGAGCAGAGATGTGGAGAGAGAACTGAGGAACAGTCACAAGACCTTCTTGGGAAGACCAGTTAGAAAGCTGGTGCTGTGATCTGGGCAGAACGTGATGATAGCTTTGAGCAGGAGAAGAGAACAGCTTTGAGAGACCTTCAGAAGTTAAAGTTGTCAAGGTTTGGGTGACTGGCTGAGAGGACGCTCTCATTTCTGGCTTTGGCAGTTGGGTGGGGTGGTGGTGCTGCTGAGATAAAAATGCAGGAGAGGGAGTGGGTTTGGGAGGTCTGGGGGCAAGGGAGATGTAATGAGTTTGTAAGGAAGGAAAAAGTTTTCCTCAACCCGCTTAGGGTTTCTGGCTGGGTCTGAAAATCAAACTGCCAGAGACAAAGATTAATAGAAAATTGCAGACTCACAGATTACTTGACATGGGAACCTTCATAAGGAAATAAAGACCCAAAGAAACAGAACTATGTACTTAAAAAAAAAAAAAAAAAGGATTTCTTATTTATTCGAGAGATATAGAGAGTGGGAGAGCACAAGCAGGGGGAGCAGCGGGCAGCAGGAGAAGCAGGCTCCCCGCTGAGCAAGGAGCCCGATGAGGAACTTGATCCCAGGACCCTGGAGTCATGACCAGAGCCAAAGGCAGATGCTTAACCAACTGAGCCACCCAGGTGTCTCAGTGATTATGGCTTGTTAGGCTACTTTGGTTGCAAACACCAGAAACATACCCTGCTTTATTTAGTCTTAAAAAATAAATTTATTGGAAAGATATTTGCTAAAATAGCAAAAGGTGAATGTATTATGATGCTTACAAGATGTATGTTACCTCTTCAGTAAAAATTCCAATAATTTAAAATTCTGTTCCTAATACATAACATAGAATATTAGGTACAGGGGCGCCTGGGTGGTGCAGTCGTTAAGCATCTGCCTTCGGCTCAGGGTGTGATCCTGGTGTTCTGGGATCGAGCCCCGCATCAGGCTTCTCGGCTGGGAGCCTGCTTCTCCCTCTTCCACTCCCCTTGCTTGTGTTCCCTCTCTCGCCGGCTGTCTCTCTCTGTCAAATAAATAAATAAAATTTTAAAAAAGAATATTAGGTACAATTTCATAAATACTCATCTGATCTGCATCCTTGATGGCAACCTATTCTTGGAGCATTCTACGTTGTTTTTTTTTTCCACAATAACTGCTAGAACACATACTTTTAAAAACAACTGGCAAAACAAATAAGCTAATGATTGAGCAAGTTGTCATTTCAACTATTGACAGTGCTTTGTGATTCTGGCATTATGAAGCATCCCACTATTTATAAGTTAGTCCTTATCTCCACACTGTAAATAAAGATGGAGAGTTCAGTCTAATAAGCATTAACTGACTATGTTCTTGCCCAGGTACAGTGAGGGAATACAGCTCCTGGGAAAAAGCAGCTCTGAGTTCTGTTAGGGAGGGGGGTGTACAAAGCAAACTCCAATGCTAGAGTTTGTGACAAATAGCATAATATGGATTTAAAGATGTTTGATAGGTGGTCAGAGAAAGAAAGAATTATCTTTGGGAAGAGCAGCTGAATTCTTCATATAATTGCTACACTTTGAGGAAAGACTGTATTTGGACAGTTGAGAATGATGAGGTAAAAATTCCAAGCAAGGAAAAAACATAAGGAGCTACCAACACCTGCTCATGGTCATATTCTGAAAATACACAGCAGTCTGGGGACCCTGGGGCATGGGTCATGCAAAGGCATTAGGGAATGCTGTGGAGAAAAAATTAATAATAACAAAAAGGGAGGAGCACATTCAAGTGAATTCTAAATTTTTTTTTCTCCATTTCTGTCTTCTCCTCAGAGTCTCATGTCCAAGTAAATTGCTCTCTCTGTAGATCCGAAACAGATTCTGGAAAGTGAAAATTTAATTGGTCCATTCACAGGATCTTTCTCAATGAGAAAGAGTGCAGCAGCTAAAAGGGGGAATGGGTCTAACTATCTGGTTGTTTTTTGTTGTTGTTTTGTTTTGTTTAAGTTTCAACAAATATTGATTATTTAATATAAGCCAGGCACTGAGTTGAAGGCTAAGGGCACAATGGTGAAGAAAATAGAAATGATTCTTGTCCATACTGAACACACAGTTCATTTGAAGACATGGACATTAAATAACTATAGAAATATTTAATTATAAATTGTGATAAATGCACTGAAGGAAAGCTTAAGAGTATGACTAATGGCAATTTTGGATAATCCTGATTTATATCAGAAGTCAAGTTAGTATTTGCCTTTCTCTTAAATGTGAATTTATGTTTCTAGATTAAATTATTGTTTGTATATATACTTTATCTCTCCTAATAGCAATGTGATGTTCAGAAAAGAGTGAACTTTGAAATATGTATTTTGTTTAAAATTCTGCCTCAGTTAATTATTAACTAATTATATTTATCTGATCCTGCTTTTCTATAGAGACAGCAATTCCCATCTTATGAGGCTGTTTTAAAAATTAGAATTAGTATATGTAGAAGTCAATAGATGAAATTTCTTATATTAATTAATAAAAAGATACCACCACCACCACCACCACCACCACCACTGTGGACTTGCAATAGATGTTTAAAATAATACACGTTACCATTTAGAAAACACACCTAAAATTATTATTGGCTAAAACATTTATGAGCTAATAATGGATTGTTGACCATGTTAGGGTTTAAGGTTGATCTTCATTTATTTATTTTTTAAAAGATTTTATATATTTATTTGACAGAGAGAGAGACAGCCATTGAGAGAGGGAACACAAGCAGTGGGAGTGGGAGAGGAAGAAGCAGGCTCCCAGCAGCAGAGCCTAATGCGGGGCTCGATCCCAGAACGCCGGGATCACGCCCTGAGCCGAAGGCAGACACTTAATGACTGAGCCACCCAGGTGCCCCTAAGGTTGATCTTTAATCAAATACCTTCTGTCCCGCTCTGCCTCCGTCCCCTACAGTTGAGAACTAGTTGAAAAATAAACAGAATAGTGTACCTCTAAACATCAGCTGTATTCTGGAAGTGCTGGAATGGAGAACATGACTAGAATCTAGGGCCAAATTGGTTCCCAGTTATTACCTGCCTCCCACTCCTCTAGTCTAGACATTGGAGTGATTCACCTGAGGGAATGACTGGGTCTGTAAAGTAGGCAAACACGACCTACACAGTGATAAGCGCCATCATTCTGTCTTGTCTTTGAAGCCTGATAGGAAGGGCCTAGTGAAAAATGTCTCCAGCCATTAGAACTTAGGCTGCCTGACCCAAGTGTGTTTCTCAAGTAAAAAACAAACACAGCAGTAGGCGCCTACCTGCGCAAGAGTGATGCTTCCGTTAAAGATGCGCAGAATGAGACTGAGGTGCATGTGTTCATTTCCCTCTTCTGAGTCAGAAGTGTCACCTTGCTAAACATCTCCTAGGTGGCATGATGCCAGGCAGATAGAGTTGCCCAAAAGATCCATCATGCGCAGCAAGACGAGGGCAATCTAGACCAAGATGATTAAATCACCTGGGCTGAAAGGTGAATAAGAAAGAGGACGCCAAGGACAGATTTTACCAACTTCAAACTTTTGCCTAATGCCACCCTTCACTGTGTTATTTTAAAATACGTATTCTTGGGGTACCTGGGTGGCACGGTCAGTTGAGCACGGACTCTTGGTTTCGGGTCAGGTTGTCATCTCAGGGTTGTGGGTTCAAGCCCCACGTAGGGCTTCACACTCAGCACAGAATCTGCTTGAGACTTTCTCCCCTCTCCCTCTGCCCTTCCCCCACCAAATACATAGATCAATCTTTTAAAAAGATAAATAAAATAAATAAATACAAAATAAAATAAGTCTTCTTACCACTTTGGTTAATGACCTGTTAATCTCGTCTTGTTTCAACGGGTTGTTTTTTTCTTTTTTTTCTTATTAAGCACATTTGCACCCTATTCTACTCTGCCCATAAGGTTATATCTATTTGCAAAACCATTTTCTAGGACTGTGATAGATTTATTTAATTAATTTGAAAAATTGTGAAAATAGTGTTCTTATTACAAAAATTTCAGAAATAAATCATAATTTTGACAACTATATAGTTACTAGTTCAGTATTTTGATCTCTTGACATCTAAATAGAAAGATAGTCCTTAATGAGTACAGAAACTTTATTTTATTTTATTTGAATATTCATGTATTTCAGTACATGGATATATTTATCCTTATTTAATTGGAAATAAGCATACTAATGGCAGGTAAATTGAGAAAGAGAAAGAGAAAGAGAAAGAGAAAGAGTGTGTGTGTGTGTGTGTGTATAAAAGGAAGATAGGCATCAAATAACACCTTAGTTGTGAGCAGCAAAATAGAATTATTGAATAATAGACATTAGAAAAGTAGGAAGGATTGCCTTCACATTCTTTCTTTCTTTCTCTTTCTTTCTTTCTTTCTTTCTTTCTTTCTTTCTTTCTTTCTTTCTTTCTTTCGATGAGGCAGTTGTGACCCAGAAAAACAATAGCACTAGATCCCAGACAATTCAGCCCCCAGTTCTGGGATTTATCCATGTAATCACACACATTCCTACCTGGCTGCCCCCTGCCATGTCTCATGAACTCCTTTCACAGAGCTTGAGATTACCTTGCTGAATTCCCCCATTAAATTACGGCATTGAAGCTTCTTGTTGAAATTCAAATATTGAATACAAATAACACTTCAGAATGATTTTATCAAATTACATATCTAAACTCTTTGAAGAATGAATTTAGGAGGGAATTGACCTTAAGTACATCTCAATGATGAGAGAAAAATGGAGAGACTTAGTTAAAGGGGTGTTCCAAAGAATATCGCCTTCTGTTCAGACCTGTTCAGCAATGATAGGTGTAAGAATTACTGAGCTCTACATGGTTATAGAAAGGACATGAAGGTATTGAAGACATAATTCACATACTTAACAATTTCATTATAAAATCGGATTTACTCAGACTTAATACTTTAGAGTCTGAATCATAGAATCTTGATCCTGTAATTTACCATGTAAATCTTGCCTTTCCAATGGGCTTAGCAAGTGCACCTAGAGTAGGAACTGGTTTTCTACATTTGTAGCTGATGTGAATCCCAGCCCACCAACTCAGGAGTGCAACTATGCCTACTTTTCTTTATCTAAAGAAGAGGCACAATTGACTCTTCTTATGATCTCACCAAATTATTAAAAAAATTTAATCTCGAAAAATTTTAATTTTTCTCTTTTCTGTTTTAACACTAAATTCAGGAGTCCAGAGGTGTTTAGAAAATAGATGAAGTGTCTCTAATCACAAGGCCATTTTGTTCATCTCTCAGCAAAATGGCTTCTGAATCACCACTTCCTCCCAGTCCCTGCCCTGCTCCTTTTTAATCTCAGGAATGTTGTCTCTTCGCTACCTTCGAGCTTTCCTGAAAGTCTCTAACTCCTCCTCGCTGTGTCCTTTACAGGTGTATCCCTTTACAGATACTTATGTTCTTCCTTCAAATACTTCAGAATCTAGGGATGAACGGTAAATCCTATTGTCTTATCAACTTCTGATTTCCACTTGCCCTATAATCTGCAAGTCAAGGGCATGCCTGCCTGAACTAGGAAGAAAAGGAAACACCCGCGGAGACCATTCCTAAAGTTTTTGCTTCCATCATGCACACTGCAGGTTCCACCCCTCTGTTATCTCGTGTTTTCAAGGCTACTTAGATACTTAATCTAAATTTATCAGTATAAATATGATGTCGGTAGGGAAAAGAACAGTACAATGGGCATGCGGCCCTCTAGACTACAACGCATAAAACAGCCTTGTGAAATCTATTTTAGGCTTTGCAATTTATAGAGAAGTTAGCATGCACTTCCTGCGAGGGTCTTCTATCTTCCTTCTCGTTAGACTAACTAGTACCATGCCACTAGCATTTTCAAACCCATTTTTTACCTAGTGGTAGTATTTATGTGTAAGGGTGTTAGTTCTAACTCCAGTGTTTTTGACACATCAAGTGATAAAGCAGCACAATCCTTCTCTCAATGACTCTTTTTCCTATGCAGGCATCAATTTCTTTTTTACCTCCCATCTCCCAAGAAACCGGCTGGTTTAATTAGATTTTCCTGGTCTGTCCAGTCTTGGTGAGCCCCACAACCAGTAATAGGAACTAAACATTAATAGGGTAGGTAGGATGTAATCTGTAATAAGGGCTCCCTTCATTCTGGACCATCTCCTGTTCAGCATTTATATTAATGCATAATTAAATAGCTGTCTCTTTAAAGCCTTTACTTATATCAAAGCTCTATCTCCAGTGCACCTCATTTTCCCTGAGAGAGAGAGTCCCTACAGTATTCACTTTTTAATGTAACTATTAAAAATGCAACACAGGAATTGAAAATGTGCCTAAATCGTTTAGTAACCTCTTTTGACATTTTCATTACGTCTCCTATTACTGGAATCAAAATGAGAATAAGATTATTTCAGAAGTCTAAAGGAAGCCCCTCATGGCAGTTTACGCATTATGACATGCAGTGTAGAATTTCATATTGTTGAATATACAGTGCTTTTTAAAAAAAAAAAAACTGGACATAATACAGGCAATTTGGCATTCTTCCCTGTGGACCTGTCTCCTGAATATATTCGGGAATAAGCTTCTCACTGGTGTCTGAACTGAGCACCCTTTGCTGAAAATGTTGTTGAGAGGATTCAAATATGAAATGGGAGGCTAGACAGTATCATTAAGGTCCTTTTGAATTTTAGTATCTTATAATTGACCAATGACTACACTAGTAGCAGGCAGCGTTTTCAAAAGTTTCCTCTTCCGCATGTCCTTATGAAGTAGATGCGTAACTCACAGAATGAGTGTAAAGTAAGGGGCTCCTAAAATGTTCTGCCTTTCCTACACCAGCCAAATGATATCTCTCTCTCAGATGTTCCGAGAGGTTCACTGTCGTGGCCACGAGCCTCTACCATTAGTGGCCAACGGCCAAATAATGCCTGTTTACAGAACTCTTAGTATGTGCCAGACATAGCATTTAGTGTTTTACTTGCATTTTCTAACTTAAATCCCAAAATAATCCTATGATTTGAACGTTATTAGTATCCTTTCTGACAAAAGCAAAAACCTTACTTACCCTATTTCTTGCTAATGTCACTGTAGAAATAGTCCAGGTTGAGGGGTGCAGAGTAAGGATCAAAGGACTGACTTCTTTTCTTTGGCATCAGTGTGGAGGAGAAGCAAGTTATACCTTTTAATCTTGTGGGTACGTGCATGGGGCAGGCAGTCTGCTTCCAGCTGGTAAGTCCTTCAGTCAGGTGCACTTCTATGTATTTGTGTATTCATTCATTCACCAATACGTAACCAATGTCTTCCAAGGGCCAGGCATTGTGCTAATTGATAGAGATAACAAAGAATAAGACAGATGTAGATTGTGCCAGGTGAAGTGTAAAAAGTAATCGAGAGACTGAGATCTCCTCTAAATTAATGGTGGGGAGTTGGGCACTAGGTGGGAGTAGCTTTGGACAGCCTAGTCAGACACCGTATCATAATAATTATTATTACATTTACCTGGTAGGAACTTCTCAGGGTTATTTAGCAAATAATTGATGTCAGAAACACAGCACTTGATATTGTGGGGAAAATCTAATCCTTTTATGATGTGACTCCCGGGCCTTGCCCAAATCATCTGGCGAAGGCTCTTCTTCCCAGATAGCGCGGTTGCTTAGGGAGTGGCTGACAGGATACCTTTAGCCCAGTGGGCTACATCTCTTCTCCATATGTCAGTTTTGTAATGAAGCTGTCAGCTAGGGTGATTTATCTTTGTATCATGTGGTCCTTTAAGAATTTCTTTCTTGGATAATTGAATGTCACTCATCCAGGGAAGCTCCTACTTCCTGCATTAGGATGTCAGGGGATGCATGGCAATCAAGAGCAGGACGGCCACATATGGCATTGCACTCTATGATACAGGAGTGGCTCTGCATGGCTGATTCTCTTGCAGGGGGGAGCAGAGCAGCCTACCAGCTGGAGACCCCAGAGGACTGCGGAACGTGCTGAAAACTTCTGGTACTTTACCTCACTAACTGTAGAGGCAAAATTATAGAGCTAAATGTTGAGACACGCCAGAAGAGCTACTTTTACAGTATCCTTACTGCTTTGACATGCCTTCGGCTCAATGGACTGCAAAAAAAAAACATTGGACTTTGAAAGGAAAGAGGATCCTGCACTTGTGACATCGTACTAATCCTTAATCCCGTTTTGTTTGACATACTTTGGTGTCTCCTAATATTCGAAGTACTCTTCTGAAATTAAATTCAGGTGATGCATGTGAATGAGTGTTTTATGTAAAAGAAAGTTTCTGGGTGGAGAGTGAGTTAACAGTGATAACCTCTGGAAGATGGGACTATGATCGTTTTTAAGGTTATTTTTTGGTTTCTCTATAGTTTTAACTTTTCAAAAATATGTATGAGCTACTTTTGTAACATAAGCAAAATTAGTTTAAATTTTTGAAGATTTACTCTATGTCATCCAAAACAATTGAAAAGAAACCATGTTATGTAAATAAATAACTAGGGTCATAAATTCTCTAGAGTTGGGATAAATATTCTAACTACAGAATATGTAGTATTAACTAATATTAATTAGTTACATTTTTCATTTATCTTTAGACCACAAGTCGGAAAAATGCAACGACATAGAGAAAGTAGCATAAACTGATTTTTTAAAAACCATACAGTTCTAAGTAATGCCTTTGTTCCGTTTCGGCATTTCCTCTTAGAACATACCTCTGCTGCTTAACATATTCAAGTTCTTTTTATGGAATAAATTTGGTATGCAAGTTCTGGGGTGTCTATTCATTAACATCCTCCTGCTGTTCACATTTTATTAATGAAACAACCCATCACCCCCCTACCAGCAGACACTTAATTCCTTCCCAGAATCCATCTGCCTTTCATGGGCTTCAGAATCCAAATTTCTTTGTAAAATCAACTCTTACAAAGCTTTAATTCCATGGGTCAATTAAATAACAGAGACTGTTAGCTATTTCCCAGTATCGGAAGCTCTGAAAGTATGTTTTCACTTGATTATTATTCACATGCTTGGGGGATGGGTGATTAAGGAATTCAGGTGCTCCTCGTCAGCTCAGCCATTCAGGTTCTGAATCCATACCAGGCAATTGTGGCTGCTTTCATCTAGCCATTTTGCTGTCCTTTCTTCTCCCTTGCCTTCTTTCCTCTTAATGGTAACACAAGCATCTTTATTAGCCCATTTATAAGTTAGTTCTAGCAACATGAGGTAGCTTTGGTCAATCAAACTCAATCCAAGGAAATGTCAAATAGGACCATTTACAGAGGTTACATGGAAAGGATTTCGATGTTATTAATTTTGAGAATCTAGAATTCTGAGAAAATATAAACCTGTACTCAGAAGAATATATACATATATATATATATATATATATATATATATATATATATATATATATATTTCTACATTTGTAAATATCAAAGGATTATAAAAAGAGAACAGTTTAGCTTTTGCTTCTTCGTTGTTTTCCTATTTTTCACGTGTGACACATTACCTTTATTCTCTAGCAAATGAAAAAATGTTCAACAATCAACTCCAACTTGATCCTGGAATCCTTCCTTTCCCTTCTCCACAATTACTACTTTGCTTATTTCATCTACTCTCATACCTTTAGATACTAATGGTACAGTGATGATCCCATATTTATATCTATAGTGTGGATCTCTTTTCTGAACTCCAAACTCATAAGTCTAATCGCCAAATTGACATCTCCACTTAGATGTCAAATAGGTGTCAAACTTATCATGTCCAAAGCTGTCTCCATCCATATACCCCTTCTACTAGCCTTGCCTTCTCAATTAATGGCAAATTCATCCTTCTGGTTATTCATATCCTTGATGTCATCCTGGTTTTCTCTTTGGTTTTTTTGTTTTGTTTTGTTTTTTTAACCCCCCGTATCTAATCACCAAGAAATTCTATTGATCAGACTCAAAATATTTCAGAATCTGGTCATGATTTATAACTTCCAACATTTTCACCTCATTCAAGGAAAAATTATCTTTCACTACTATTATTGTAAAAACTTGAGACTGGATTCCCCACTACTAGTCTTGCTTTTCTACTGTCTATAGTCTATTCTTGACCTAGCAGCCACAGTGATCCTCTTAAAATAAGATATACATAGCATGTTATTTCTGCTCAAATCTCTCTCCTACGTCCCTATGTCCCTCAGAATTAAAGTAAAATGTTTATGTGGTCTAAGACCCCACTACCTCTCAAACCTTGCCCCCTATGACCCCTCCGTTGTCTGCAAGCTCTACCAGCCACCCTGAACTCCAGGCTGTATTTTAAACTTCAGGCCCTTGTCTCTTTATGTTTAGAATGCATTTCCTCCATATACCTACGTGGCTGCCCTCCCTTTCCTTATCTTCTTTTTGTCTTTGTCCAAAGAAGAGAGTCTAAGAGCCATAATGGCAAAGGGCGTGGAGTTGAGAGGCAAGCCACCTGCACTTAGGAGATGGCTCTGCTACCTTCCAGCTTTGTGGATCTTGGGTAAGTCATTAACCTTTCCTTTGGTTTCATTTTCTATGAGTTGGGGTTAATAATAGTACCTACTTCAGAGAATTATCATGGAGATTAAATGAGTTAATATTTGAAAAATACTTACCCTGTAAGATTGTGTTATAAAAGTGTCTTTTGTAAACAATAAAAATGTCATCTTCTCAATGAGACCTTCCCTGATCTTCTATTGAAAATTTTAAACCATCTTTAACTCTGTCATTCACCATCTCTTTTTGTTTTTGTTTACTCTTTTATACCTATTAACATATCTATACTAATACACCTTTTATACCTACTAATACTTTTTTTTTAAAGAGTTTATTTATTTATTTGACAGAGAGAGACAGCCAGCGAGAGAGGGAACACAAGCAGGGGGAGTAGGAGAGGAAGAAGTAGGCTCCCAGCCAAGGAGCCTGACGTGGGGCTCGATCCCAGAACACCGGGATCACGCCCTGAGCCGAAGGCAGATGCTTAACAACTGAGCCACCCAGGAGCCCCCCTACTAATACTTTTATACCTACTAATAATTGACTCATTTACTTTATTCCCTTCCATTCTTAATAGACTCCAAAGTCAATGAAAATGCTGAATTTCACTGTTACTTATATAAACCACTGAATAGAATATAGTAGATGCTCAATAGTTAGTTGTTGAAAAAATATGAAATCAGCGATGATGCTAACTTTAAATTAACCTAGAGAGTCAGTTGATGCATGAATCCTTCACTTTGGATTTTGAGAGTCCTTTAGGATACGTCATGGTGTAATTTGAAATACAGCCAGTTATATCGTTTGGGTTTTTATCCTGTCAGAACAGGGTCATTGGCTCTCTCTCCAGAGTGGCATTTTGTGTGATGTCACCTTCACTATGAAACCTTGCTAGAGATAAATTGCTAATATAACTTGCAGGCAGAGAAGTCAGATTAATGTTATTTGGCTGCATTCTAAATGTCATTGTTTTTATTTCAAAAGGCCAGGAAATAACATTTAAAATATTTGTATCACCACTATTCAGCCTCAATGCATTTAGCAAAAAAACAGAATCTGAACCATCTCTATCAGATTTTTACCATTTTAGAAATAGAGGTTTTATGGAGATAAATTATCTCTCAGCACTTAGTAGGTCTTTGTTTAAAATATTTAGTGAAAAAACACCCCTTGAGTAAATCTAGTGACTTATGAAAATCCACTTTCCCCAACTGAAAGGAGAACCAACATGATTCCTAAGCACTGTAATGATAAAGATAAATTAATAAATACAAGCATAAATATAAATACATAAGTTCTACTGTCTTTGTCTCCCTGAAAAAAGATTAAAATTACTAACCAATTACAAATTAATGATTAATTAATAACATTCATTTTGTTTCCATCAAAAACTAATTGAGATAGCATGTGTGATTATACACAATGGGGAAATATTTTTTCCTAAATTTTATTTTCAGTATTTTATTGATGTTGGTGATGGGTTGGAAATGAAACATTTTGGATAGTTCAAGAAAGCAGAGTAGGAATTGGCAGCATCTCTTCCAGAGAACTCATTTAATAAATATTTATATCTGTTGTGTTTCAAAGAGCTTCTCATGAAGATTATATTTCACATGTATATTTTAGAAGAAATATTAACGTATAAGGGGATTAGGAATATTTAGATATTTGAATTATCAGCATAATTGATGCATTATGTAATCACAGAAGAGAGAGGTATTGTGATCATTCCTATCTGACAAATACATTTATTGTTAAATTGATGCTATGAGCTTTTTAGTTATGATTTTTTTTTAAATTCTGGGCAGAAATGTATACCTAAAAGGTTAATACTTCAAGAGTAAGAAAAGACAGGACTACAGGAAGTGTCTGCAAATCATGTATCTGACAAAGAGCTTTTATTTAGGTATATAAAGGTCTTTCAAAATTCAATAACAAAAAACCAAACAGCCCAATGAAAAATTCGGTAATCGATTTAAACATTTGGTGGAAGAGAATACAAAGAGAGAAAATAAGCACATGGAAAAAATTCTTAGTATCATTAGTCATTATGAAAATGCAAGCTGAAATCACAATTAAATACTGCCTTCCCCATATTGGAATGTCTACAATGCAAAGGCTGACCGTACCAGGTATTGCGAGCATATGAATCAACTGGAATGGTCATAAACTACTAGTTGGTATGCAAAACATCCACTTGGACAATAGTTTTGCAATGTCTTAGGAAGTTCATGTACATCTACCACATGCTTAGTCATTTCACTAAGTATTTAACAAAGATAAGTGAAAGCATCTCTTCGTAAAAAGAATTTTATGTGAATGCTCAGAGCAGCCTTATTTGTAATACCCCCAAGCTGGAAACAGCCCAAATATTCATCTAGATAACCAAGTTAGGTACATCTACCCATCGAATTCCTACTCAGAAATAAAAAGAATGAACTACTGATACATCTAACAGCATAGATAAATTTCAAATAATGATGCTCGGTAAAAGTAGCTTGACAACAAAACTATACACTGCGCTGTTCCATTTTTATGAAATTCTATAACAGAAACTAATCGCTAGAGTCAGAAAGCAAATGCGTTGTTACTTGGGGGCTGAGAGAGTAGGGAAAGAACTGAGTGAGGGGAGTAAAGGGCCACAAGGAAACTTTGGGGTAGGGTTGGATATTTACTGTCTGGATCATGCCGATCAGCCTACAGGTATATACAAATGTCAGAACTTATTAAATTGTATACTTTAAATACACTTTATTGGGTGCCAGCTGTATGGTAATAGCTGTAGAGCTGTTTAAACACACACATTGAGAAGAAAGAATGGAATGTATCGTTCCCATGACTATCATGGGCGAATCCATGCCTCCATGAATCTACAGCACCAACTCTGCAATCAAAACTGTGCAGGCTCAGCAAGAGGCAGGAGGCTCGGGTCATGCCCCGGAGAAGGGCATCTGTTAGCAAGATGTGTCCTAAGGTATCAGAAAATCCTATGAGAGATTATTTTTTGGGTCTGGGAACACTAAAAAAAAAAAAGTTTCCATATAAATCAATGGTAAGTGCCTCTTTGCTTTACACCATTTTGTCTTATGAAAGTTTTAATAGGAAGCCTCTACTTTCCAATAGCAGGAGAAACCTGTATTGGTTATCAACTATCTTGGTCTAGGCAGTGGAAAAAGTCATGTTTTCCATAATACTTCTTCTACATGAGTATACTGTCCATTAAAAAAAAAAAAAAAACTAGTTACAATATTTACAAAGATTTTTTTTTTAAAGATTTTATTTATTTATTCGACAGAGATAGAGACAGCCAGCGAGAGAGGGAACACAAGCAGGGGGAGTGGGACAGGAAGAAGCAGGCTCCTAGCGGAGGAGCCTGATGTGGGGCTCGATCCCACAACGCCGGGATCACGCCCTGAGCCGAAGGCAGACGCTTAACCGCTGTGCCACCCAGGCGCCCCCAGACAAAGCTTTTTTGGTAATCTGAGGAACAAGGTAAGAAATAGAGGTAATTATAATTTTGGTAGCGTCCCCTAGTCCTGAAGGTACAGTATCAGATTAAAAATATGCTAGATATTATAATATGCAATTGCAGTTTAAAAAAGCAAAGCAAAATATCCTATATGCTTTAATTCTGAGGAAGAATCAAGTCTAAATATACTTGTATCTTTATCCAAGTTTTGAGTTTTATTTATAAACCTAAACCAATAAAAGAAGACAAACAAATTTTGATAGGTAGAAGAAAGTGAAAAATTTCAATACATATACTTTTCTACTATTAGGCTGTTGCCTTAAATTTGCGGAGTGCAGACCAGTAAGAGAGTGTAGAATTCCTGGGGGCTGCGATCTCATAGAACCTCAAACCTACCACAGGTTTTACCTCCAGAAACCTCCAGGTCTTCAGGGTGCATACTCAGGAAAGATGCCCTCATGTTTCTGGCAGCAGGTAGTGAAGAGTACTATTGTGGAAATACACCCAGAGAGTTCTCTATAACAAATGTCTGTTCTCCAGGGGAACAGGCTGTGCCAGATCCTTATGCTAGATGGACTAAAGATATTCTTCCCACTCCAGACCCCTCGGGCTTTCCTATCTCATCTAAAGGGTGTGGGGGGGAGGTGGGGAAGGCTATATAATAGAGAAAAACTTGTGGAAATCACAGACCAGAGACACAGGCTCACTACCTGAAGGCTGAGACTTAACCTTTAAGGTATTAGAATGCTTCCTATTGTCTACACATCACTACCATAGCCACAGAGCTCCAACAAAATAGCAGTGGATTAGAGCTGAGAGAGCTGTAAGAAACAGACTCTCCAGAAGCAGTACTTGGAGAAGCCCAAAGTCAAGCAGGGAGGCAACACACACACACACACACACACACACACACACACACACACACAAACTCACTCTAGAAATACAAAGTCTCTGGTTCCCTCAGTTACAGCAAACATTAATCACAGCCCAACTCCTAGCCAGATTAACATAAATCCTCACAATAAAGCCCTATTCATCTCATTACCTATTAGCTAATACACATCCAGCTTTCAATAACAACAACAAAACTGCAAGGCATGTTGAAAGACGAGGTGAAACAGTCTTAAGAGACAAAGAATCATTGGAATCAAACTTAGATATGACCCAGACATCAGAATTAGAAAAACCTAGACACAGATGTTATGTCTTTCACAAAAATTAACTCCAAATGGATCATAGACGTAAATGTAATGTGCAAAACTGTAAAGCTTCTAGGAGAAAACAGAAGAAAACTAATGTGATTTTTTTTTTTTTTGGTCTAGCGATGAGTTTTTAGATACAATACCAAAAGCACAATCCATAAAAAAAAATTAAGTTGGACTTCTTTAAAATTTTTATTTTTTTTTAAGATTTTATTTATTTGAGAGAGAGAGAGAGAGCAAGCATGAGCGGGGTGTGGGGGGGAATGGGAGGTAAGGGCAGAGGAAGAAACAGACTCCCCGCTGAGCAGGGAGGCCAATGTGGGACTCAATCCCAGGAGCCCCGGGTCATGACCTGAGCCTAAGGCAGATGCATAACCCACTGAGCCACCCAGGCATCCAGATGTCATTAAAATTTTAAATTCTTCTCTAAGAAAGGCACTGTAACAAATTGGGTCAAAATATTTGAAAAAAACACATATATGATACAGAATTTATATCCAGAATAGACAAAGAATTCTTAAACTCAACAATAAGAAAAGTTACAACATAATTAAATGATGGACAAAAAAAATCTGAATAGACAACTCACCAAGGAAGATACGCAAATGGCAACCATATAAAAAGATATTTAATGTCATATCTCGTTAGGGAATTATAAATCCAAATGAAAATAAAATAACACTTCACCGCTATTAGAATGGCTAACCTCCAAAAATCTAACAATGCCATTTGCTGGAGAGAAAGCAGGGCAACAAAAATTCTCGAATCTTCGCTTTTGAGAATGCAAAATCTAGGCAGCCACTTTGGAGGCAAACGGACAGTGATTTGCAAAGCTAAACACTTCCTTACCCCATCTTGCTCCTTTTCACTTAGTCTTCTATCTTACCATCAGTCTTACTCAGATGTATTTACCCAACTGAAAGGAAATACTATGGTCTACATGTGGATGTTTAGAGAATCTTCATTCATTATCTCCGAAGACTGGAAGCCACCAAAGTGTCCTACAAAAAGTGAATGGATAAACAAACAATGCAACATTATTCAGTAATAAAAAGCAATGAATCTCAAGCCATACAAATTCATGGGTAAGTCTTGAATACAAACTTCTAAGTGAAGAAAAAAAAAAGCCAATACAGAAAGACTATATAATCCAACACCAATTATATGAAATTTTGTCAAAGCCATAACGATAGAGCTAGTCAAAAGAGCAGTAGTTGTCAGGGGTTTGGGGTTGGGGTGGGGAGAGATTGAGCAGGTGAAGCACAAAGGACATTTAGGGGTGTGAAACTATTATCCTATGGTAAAGGTCGATACAGGACACCATGCTTTTCTCAAAGCCCATAGAAATTGGCAGCACAAAGTGTGCACATTTACATATGCAATTTTAAAATAAAATCCTTTAGGATGTCAGTGGATCCTGGGATGGAATATGGACTGTGACATAACACTCTAACTGTATTATAAATGTTTGATCCAACCTCACTAAAGTGAATGGAAGGAGGAAAGTGCTGACCTCTATAACTCAAGGTGAAAGAAAGTGTAGTAAGCATTGTATTTTCGTTGGTGAAGTTGTTTCCCATAAAGTAAGGGCTAACAATCTTGATACTGCTACTCATGTATACTGGAATTGAAAAATTAAATAAATGAATTGTGGATAAATAAAACAGGTTTCTCATTGTTGGAGTGGGAGGTTACAGATATTCAAAGGTTAGGAGGATAGGATTATCCATATGGTAATGGCTTAGATTTGGGCATACAGAAATAAACTCATGTTTAGTTCAATATAGATAAAGATGGTTCCATATAAAAATATTTATAGACATGTGTATACACAATGATTAGTATATGTACATATATTTCCTTGTTCTGTGGCTAAGTGGCCCTAAGAGTAATTACACCCCAGCAGCAGCCAGACATCAGTTTCTTTTTTAAACAATTTATTTATTTATTTGAAAGAGAGAGAGAGCCTGAGAGAAAGCATGAACAGGGGG
Source organism: Ursus arctos (assembly GCF_023065955.2). Classification (NCBI taxonomy): domain Eukaryota; kingdom Metazoa; phylum Chordata; class Mammalia; order Carnivora; family Ursidae; genus Ursus; species Ursus arctos. The sequence continues at coordinate 76,005,675 of NW_026623111.1, forward strand.
AGGGGGAGGAGCAGAGAGAGAAGCAGACTCCCCACTGAGCAGAGAACTGGACATAGGGCTCAAGGTTCAATTCCAAGACCCTGGAATCATGACCTGAGCCGAAGGCATATACTTAACCCATTGAGCCACCCAGGCACCCCAGGACATCAGTTTCTAATGACATTCTCCTGTAAAGAAATCAGGGCTCCTTGAAAAATGGCTGATTCTGGGACTAGGACAGAAAATACACAAGATGAATCTGCAACATCTTGAAGTGCCAGGAAGGAAGAAGTGCTAAGAAAAGAGAGAATAACGGGGGTGTGTCAAAGAGATACAGGTGCCAACTGAAAGAGCTCCCAATGGTCGAAGCTGGAAAACTGTGAGTAACAAAATAAATGAATATTGGATTATAACTCAATGCATAAAACAAATATTCATGAGTTCACACTGATATAAATAAATAAATAAATAAATAAATAAATAAATAAATAATAAAATAAACTTCCTATGTGGAAGAATTCTAAATAATTTATATAGGCACTCTACCCTCAATTAGGTAAAGTGTAACTCCCTATTCTCAATGTGGATTTCAACTAACTTCCTTCCAAAAAGTAAAATGTGGAATGGGAGTAAATGAAGTGGAGAGTGGATAAACCTGACACATACCACCTCAGTCAAGTGGTCAAAGTCAACATCAACAGTGATAAAGTATGTTGATAGTATTAACTTTGATGTAATATCATGAAAATACCTCATGATCTATCAGGTCTTCCTTCCAAAAAAAAAAAAAAAAAAATTTAACCCCAATCTCATCAAAAGAAAAACATCACACAAATCCCAAAATAAGGAAAGTCTACAAAAACCAGACCGGTACTCTTCAAAATTTTCAAGGTCATGAAAAGCAAGTAATGTTTGAGAAATTGTCACAACCAAGAGAAGCCTAAGGAGGACATGGCTGGGATACATGGTATCCTGAATGGGATGCTGGAACAGAAAAAGCACATTAGGTAAAAACTAAGAATATCTGAATACAATTAAAACTTCAATTAAAAATAGTGGATCAATAATTGTAACAAATATACCATATTAAATTATTCATAATAAGAGAAAACTGGATGTGGGGTATATGGGAATTGTCTGGACTACTTCACAGTGATTCTGTAAATCTAAAATTTTTCTAATATAAAAATCTTATTAAAAAGCATATATGATAAAAATATATAATTTACACATCACATAACTCACTTTTTATTGAGATATAACTAACATAATATCATATTTGTTGCAGGTATACAACACAATGATTCACTCCATATCTTTTTATATTGTGAAATGATCGCCACAATAATTCTAGTTAACATCCATCAGCATATGTAGTTACTAACAATTGTTTTCCTGTGATAAGAACTTTGAAGGTGTATTTTTTTGTAACTTTCAAATATACAGTACAGTATTATTAACTATAGTCACTATGCTGTACATTACATTCCATGACTATTTTATAACTGTAAATTTGTACCTTTTGACCACCTTTACCCATTTTTCTCACTTGCAACCCCCACCTCTGGCAACCACCAATCTGTTGTCTGTATGAGACCATTTTGTTTCTTTGTTTACTGTTTTTGTTTTTAGATTCCATATATAAGTTAGATCGTACAGTATTGTCATTGTCTGACTTATTTTACTTAGCATAATGCCATCCATGGCATCCAGGTCCATCCATGTTGTTGCAAAAAAAGCTGCTTTAATTTATGAATGAATAATATTCTATTGCATGTGTATGTGAGTATTTATTTATATTTATATATAAAATACATCACATTTTCTTTATCCATGCATCCACTGATGGATGCTAAAGTTGTTTCCATATCTTGGAATTTGCAGCTCTTGTAAATAATTCAGGGATGAAAATATAATGTATTATAATTATGAAATATTTGTTATGTTTTAGGAATAAGTGTTGAATCCACCCTCTGGACAATTTTGAAAATAGGAATAGATATCTCTCATATACATATGCATTTCCATTTTTCAAAATGTCTTTTCATTGAACTTGCTAAAGATCCTTTGTCAGCTTAAATACTATCACACCATCCCAGAAGAAGTCAATTTTCATCTTGATTTTTTTCATGCTTTTAGATTTGCTAAAAATTCAATAGTATTTGGGTAATATAACTTTTTTACTAGCTTTTCCCTACAAATCTCAATACAGACCCAGGATAATACATTTAATTCAAAGCTGAGAGCAGACGAAACTACTTGAATAGGTAACATTTAAAATAATTCACTAAAATCTTGCAGTGTTTGCTTTTCAGTCCTGGGCCAACAAGGCCATATTATAAATAGTATGGCCTTTTGAATGCTTTTAGGCTCAGATCACCTTGCCATATATTTGGTGTCTGTGCAGTTCCAGAAGAGGTACTTCTATCTTCAAATGTTGATGAGTTGATGATATGATACATTACTATTTGGGAAATTAATTGAGTCTTCACTTCTTGAGCTATGAATATGAATTTAATGTGTCTTTATCATTTAGCTAGTGACATAGCTACCACATAACTATATAAAACTAATAAACCAACAATATTGACCATTAATATTATTGCCAAAAAGCAGCCATTGAAATACATATATCAATGCATGTGAAGGGAAGAAAAATGATACAAAGCTGCTTATGTTGTATGATCTCAAATATAATAAAAATATACAGAAAAGGGCTAGAGATTTCCTAGTTGTGTAATTTGTTTAAATATTAGAATCATGGATGACATTTTGCTCCTTTATATTTGTCTATACTTTCCTTTATCTTTCCTCTTTGTAAGAAAGATGCACTGTTTTTATGATCAGAAATGAATCAAAAAATAAAACTTTATTAAATAAAAATAAATTAAATACAAAATGTCATTGTAAATCCCATTCTGCCAAGGGGCGTGCAGATCCCAGCCTCTCTCTCTCTGGTGCCCACCCACCTGTTATCCTTTCGTGTATGCGTACATACATTATCTCAGGTTAACCTACATAATAACCATGCTTGGTTAAACAGAGATTATTCTCCGAAATTATAACAAGGAATATAGAGATCAGTTAAGTGAAAAGACTCACCCCAGTTGTCACAATTAGAAAGTGGTAAAATAGGGAAAATTCCAGTTTCTCAGACTCTTATTCAGGTCCTTGCCATTGTACCATACTGCCTGTTTTCATTCTTGAACCTTATTTTTTTAAAGATTTTATTTATTTATTTGTCAGAGAGGGAGAGAGTGAGAGGGAGAGAGTGAGAGAGAGAGCACAAGCAGAAGTAGCAGCAAGCTCCCTGCTGAGCAAGGCGCCCAATGCACGACTCGATCCCAGGACCCTGGGATCATGACCTGAGCCGACAATTAACCAACTAAGCTACCCAGGGGTCCCATTCTTGAACCTTCTTAACGTAAATACTGCAACATCTGAGCACCATATTTTTAGAAGCATTGCTTCTAAATATGTGAGTGTTCTTCAGACACTGGATATAATTACTGATTTCTGGACTAATGTAGTACTTTATCTGGACCTTCCCTTTGTTCTTAATCTACTGAACAATAAGCTTTATATGAACAGGTTATCTGTCTTTCTTTCCTTCTTTTTATTCATCCATCAAATACGTATCGAACATTTAATATTATTACATGCATTTTTAAGAGATGGAGAGAAGTGCTGAATGAGACAGAAAAGCTCACTGCTCTTGTTTTATGCACCAAAGAAGTTAATTTCTGGAATAAAGAGAGTTGTATGAAAAAAGCAGCTTGAATAATGAAGTAATTTATTTGGGTAGAAAAGGAAGGTGAGGAAGTGGCATTAGGATTGAGAGCTGAATGGTGTGAGGAGTCTGCCACACAAAGAGCCAAGGAAAAAACTGAGAATGCTGAGACCATGAGGCAGAAGAGAGCTTGGCAACTGAATGAAAAGAAAGGAAGCAAATGTTTCGGGAGTGCAGTGAGAATGGAAGGAGCAGTCCAAGAAATATGTAAGATTGTACCATCAATGATGGTAATAAGTTTGCAAAACCATTGGGCCATTTTATGCAGGGAAATAGCATGAACAGAAATATACTTTATAATGGTAACTGTTTGAAGACTAGATTTTAGGATGTAAGAGTAGAAGCAGGGAGACCAATTAAGAAGTTGTGAAAATAGTCTTCAAACAAGGTGATGGTGGGGCGCCTGGGTGGCTCAGTTGGTTAAGCATCTGCCTTCGGCTCAGGGTCCTGGGATTGAGCCACATGTCCAGCTCTCCACTCAGCTGGAAGTCTGCTTCTCCCTCTCACTCTTTCTCTGTGTTCTCCCTCTCTATATAAATAAATAAATAAATAAATAAATAAATAAATAAATAAATAAATAAAATCTTAAAAAAAAGGTGATGATGTCTTGAATTAGAGTTATAAAGTAGAGAAAAGGAAATGAGCACATAAAAATATGTATCAAAGGACTTGCTGAGAAGTTCAACAGCACAAGAAACAAGTGTTGGAGAGGATGTAGGGAAAGGGGAATCCTCCTGCCCTGTTTGTGGGAATGCAAACTGGTGCAGCCACTGTGGAAAACACATGGATGTTCCTCAAAAAGTTAAAAATAAAACTACACTACAATCCAGCTTACCACTAGGTATTTACCCAAAGAATACAAAAATACTAATTCAAAGGGATACCTGTGCCTGATGTTTATAGCAGCATTATCTACAATAGCCAAACTATGGAAACCACCCAAAGTCCATCAACTGATAAATGGATAACGAATATATATGTATATCATCTACATATACATATATATATATGAGGGAATATTGTTCAGCTGTAAAAACGAATGAAATCTTGCCATTTGTAATGACATGGATGGAGCTAGAGAATATAATGTTAAGTGAAGTAATTCAGTCAGAGAACAACTACCATATGATTTTACTCATGTGGAATTTAAGAAACCGAACAAATGAGAAAGGGTAAAAAAGAGAATGAGACAAACCAAGAAACAGACTTGAACTATAGAGGACAAACTGATGGTTACCAGAGGGGAGGTGGGTGGAGAGCTGGGCGATATAGGTGATGGGGATTAAGGAGGGCACTTGTGATGAGCACTGGGTAATGTATGGAACTATTGAATCACTATACTAATCACTGTACACCTAAACTAATATAACATTATATGGTATTTACCAGAATTAAAATTAAAACTTAAAAAAAAAGGACTTACTGATAACCTGAAATGTTTGGAGTACGGGAAAGGAAGAAATCAAGAAACACTTTGGGGATTTTATTTGAATAATTGGGTCTGTAATCTGCTATTCTCTGAGCTGGAGAAGACTAATGAAGGGATAGTTTGGGAATGGAGGGAGGAATCAAGACTTTACTTTCAGAAACATTGTGTTTCAGAAGACTAGTACATCTATCAGTGTGAAGATATAAATTCTGTAGTTGAATAAAAAGTTTGGGGTTTAGAAGAGTGATAGAAGATTTATAGAAATTCCTGGCTTGAAGACATGGGTCATATTTAAAGCCACAGCCTTGGATGGATCAGCCGTGGAGGGGGTGGAAAGACAGATTACAAAAGCCCTGAGTTCAACTATATTTAGCAATTGGAGCAGACTGAAACCTGGCCCATATGCTATGAGAAAAGTCAGAAGAAGGAAGGAGAAGGCAACTGTGTACAATATTGTTGAGAATCTGAAAGAGATGAAGATAGAGAAGCATGGACAGAAACAAAATTGGAATGATTTCAATAGTGGGTGGAAGACTTTTTGATTAAAATTGGCACATTGAGTAAAAGAAGTCATACACATATTTCCTGAGATAATATTAGAGAAAAATAATTTTAATGATATAAGCCCACAATAATCCAGACGGAATGAAAGGATCATCAGTAGAGGGGAAAATTCAACGAATTTTTGGATGCTTATTAGCTAATGAAAATGCTTGCTAATGATGCAGAATGTAGTCTTCCAAGCTGGATGAAATGAGAAGCCTGTAGCAGAGCTGACCTGCCTGACAAGATCAGTGGAGAGAACTCATGTATGGACAGCACAGATATGATGGAGGGTAGGACGGAGAAGTAAGGCAATAACTGAATGTACTAATCTACATATCTAAGAGCAGACTTCTCTACCTCCCTCTCTGAAACACAATTTGTTGATCCAATTCTACTTCTACTTTTGTCTGGTAGAGATAAAGAATTGTAGATATAAAGGAAGGGTGACTTCGGACACAAGAACAGTGCTTCTCAAACTTCAAATGGAGGAAAATCAAACAGGGGTCTTGCAAAAATGCAGATTCTGATTCAGTAGGTCTGTAATGTAGCTAGAAATTCTACATTTCTAGTAGGATTCCAGGTTTTCCTGATGCTGTGGTCCAAGCCACACATGGAGTACCAAGGCACAAGGTAGTGATTAAAAGAGAAATTCGAACCACATGCTGTTAAATCAGCAATCATAAAGAGAGTAAAAAAAAAGGAAGGCATTTCAACGTTGAAGAATAACAGAGCTCTGAACAGTGGGTGAGAACTTTGAATTGCTTGATAAACTGTTGAAATTAGCAATGGGAATGTCAAAAGTAAGATGAGCCAATCAAAGCAACAATTGGTGACATCATTTGCAGCCATTGGGAGAATGGGGGGAAATGGTGCTCAGCAGAGGAAGAGCTTCAATGTAAATGAAACTCTTATTTCATTAAATAAAGGTGTTTTCTGCTATCACTTCTGAATGTTCTCAAGTATTTACCTTGGGTAACCAACATTCTAATTACTATCTTCCAACTCGGTTGTGGAAATACATGCACTTGTAATATATAGAAAATGTGCTAAAATGTCTTTGGCTAGATGAATAGGTGTCATTTTTCAATATTGGCAAAAAAAAATATAAGGGCAATAACAATAAACGTGGGATCACAAATTAGCAGAAATCTTTGAGCCCCTGATCTATTTCCTACAGGTAATTATAAAGTTAAAATGAAATATTATATTTACATTCGGATGCATTTGAAGATTTCTAAGGATTTTACTGTGTTTTCTTATTTAATATGAGCTGAAAGAAAAACCAGCTATTCCCGTAACAATATATAATTTGTTAATGGAGTATTCTCTATTAGAGTCTTAAGATTTCTGATTTCTTGGTAATTATTTTTAAAACTTAAGAATACTTAAGTAAAAATACTTAAAACTTTTAAACCTAATTTAGTACAGGATATCTGATAACCTTACCTAAGAGAAAAGCAACACAGTATGAGCAAAGTTGCACCATTAGTCGAAGTGAACACGCAATATGTTTTCTACATTTTTCTTTTCAGGGGGGAAATGGGAAGATAGCACCCACAGTCCAAGGAAATAGCTAACTACTATTTTTTTCATAAATAAATGGAAACAAAGGTATTTTTCTATTTCCTATGAAATTTAGAGCAATGGAAGCATTAAAGCATTAATGCATTGAGACCTTTCCTTTACATTTTATTTAACTAGTTTCCATTGAGAAGTTAACACCTATGAACTTAAGTTTGCTCTTTTTAACCTTTAATTTTTTATTTAATTGTGAATTACATATTGTGGATCTGGGTGAATGTTTAAAAAAGATTTTCTCTTTCTTAGAATAAAAATCCTTATATTAGTGTATAAGCAAAATAATGCCCATGCCTTGACAAAGCTAGTCTGAATTAGTAGTTTAGTCTCATCACCAGATTTATATAAAATTGTCAAATGAGAATAATCAGGTACCACTCAAAGATCTTCTCTAAACAACTGAAACAAACTAAAATTTCTCTTTTCTTTCTCTTCTTCAAATGTGGGCCCTGATGACCCACATTTAGGTATTTCTAGTAGCTGTGGTCGTTGAAATTTCTTTTATCTGTTCTTAGATCATATTCACTAAGGTGGGCAAGGCCAAGCGGTTATGAGAAGACTGGCAACCGGAAACGGAGTGAAGCCTGTGAGCCTGAACTGAGAAAAGTTAAGAAAAGCTCCGTTGAATTTGTATATTTACCCTCCAAAGCCCTAAAACAGCTCAATTTTAAATATCGAATAAATCCCCTTACGTTATATTTCCCTCGTGCTCCAAGGTTGAAAACAGTGCTCCACATCAGGAATTTGATTTCCACCTCACCCTGTCAAATAACTGTTGCCTTCAGCTGTAAAAGTGCTCGCAGTCCTGGGAGTGCCGTGCCTAAGTTTAATGGACTTCAAAGGACATCCATTCAATGAAATGAAACCCTGTGTTGGAAGGAGATTGTCCCAGGGCAAATCAATAAGGTCATTTTGGGGGGCTTTCCGTTTGAAAGGGAATTTCTTCTAGTACTTTCCGTCATATGCTTCCAAAAGCTTTTCACTTTGTTTGTGAAGTCTAAGTCCATAGTCACTGCTTTCTTTCTTTGTGTAACTGTATTTGAGGTGGATTATTCAAGGATATTGTTGGCTCAATTTAAGCGAGATCTACCAAAATCCACTTTGATTTAAGTAGGAATTTCTTTTAAATGATTGATTTCCAAAATGTTTACGTTGTGATAAGAGCAATGTGAATTCTTAATAAGGTTGGAGGAAGTCATTATAAAATGCTGATTTGCTTTTCCCCCATATTAGGCTATATTTTCTAAAGAAAAACATCTCATATTAATATATTTTCAATTTACATCATGGCAAAAGCTGTTATGTTTGATTTCTCATTCTGATGGGGCTTTAAATATTTAAATAGTTGTATACAAATCAATGGTTCAAACTATTTGGACGCAAAAAAGATGTAAATTCTTAAGTATGAGGTTAGTTAGATATGAAGTGATGTGGAGAAAAGAAAGTTTAGCAGTTGGCGTAGACTCATTAGGAACTATACGATGCTAGTGGTAATCACTCTCTAAATAACTTATAACCTTATTCAGGAGATTTTTATTGACACATACTACTTCAACAAGAGGACTTATCATATGGTCATCATATCTATTTATAAGACATTTAAAGAATGAAAACCTTCAAGTCATTCTCAAACGTCCTTGCCGTTCCTCAAAGACAAATTATTCCTCTAAGATAGGGAGACGTCTTTAAAGGAAGGTTACAATGAAATGTTCCTTGCAGTGAAAATGGTACTTTCTACTTCAGATATAGTGTTTTGCCCTTGAAGCCTGGGTCTTAGTTATAAAATAATGACAAACTTAGCAATGAGGATACGTTTCTGGTATCAGTTGAGTTTTCCCCTGCTTTTGTTTCACTCTTGATTTCTTTAAACAAATGAATTATGGTAAGATCACTATATTAAACACATGAGAGTTGGTCTGGTCCCGGGTGACTTACAAATCCCATGGTTCTTTTTTATTTATTATTTATTATTTATTTTAGAGAGACAGAGAGAGAACAAGAGTGGGGGGGGCGGCAGCAAAGGGACAAGCTGACTCCCTCTGAGCAGGGAGTCCAATACAGGGCTGGATCCCAAGACCCCGAGATCATGACCTGAACCGAAGTCAGACAATTAACTGACTGAGCCACCCAGGTGCCCCCAGATCTCATGAGTTTTTGAATAATTTGATTGCTGACCTTGTAAAGGAGCCCTCGTCATTGCCTGTGTGATTGGATATAAGAACCACTTTCTTTTAGCAATCATATCAAATTTGGTTTTGTCTTCTAAAAATAACAATTCAGATGATCACTGGGTTTTAATGCTATATCTAAAATTGTATCAAACTTAAAGAGGAAGAGCCACCTCTGTCCCTCCTCATAAAATGCCCATTGTCATCAAGGTGGGATGACTCTCTTCTTACAAAGGAAGTTGTGGTCTTTGTTCCATCTATTTGATTCCCACACACAGACAGCCCTGTCCATGGCATGAAATGTCTAGGCTCAGTTCGCTAAGTCTTTCATTTCTGCAACCCTGTGAGCTAACACGTGTGTGTGTCTGTTCGGTCTAGCCGGCACTGTCTCCCCTGACCGGGGAGATGGCTCTCCTATTACAAGGCATAAAGATGGTGCTTGTTTCCTAGGGCCGCCACGGCGAAGTACTACAGACTAGGCAGCTTAAAAACAACAGACATCTAGTGTCTCATCGTTCTGGGGGCTAGAAGACTAAACTCAAGGTGTTGGCAGGACTCCCTCTGAAACTCTGGGTAGAATCCTTCCTTGCCTTGTCCTGGCTTCTAGTGGTGGCTGACAGTCCTTGGTGTTTCCTGGCTCACAGCTACATTCGTCCAATCTCTACCTGTCATCACGTGGTCATCTTCACATGACCTTCCCTCTCTAGTGTGTCTGTCTAAATTTCCCTTTTTTTATACGGATACCAGTTGTGTTAGATTAGGCTTTACCCTAATGACCTCATCTTAACTTGATTAAATCTGCAAAGACCATATTTCCACTTAAGGTCACATTTTGACTTACTGGAAATTAGGACTAAAATGTATCTTCTTATGTAGGACGCAGCTCAACCCATAACAAAGAATATAGTTTACTTATTTAAAAAATATTTTCAGAAGTGAAAAATACATTCCCAGACATAAATGGCTGACAGAAGAATTTTCAGTTTGTTGGTTTGTTTATTTGTTTTGTTTGGTAGTGACACTGTGGTGTCTTTAGTTTGCACTATTTACATTCTTTTAACTCCACATTATTTAGTGTATGATTGGGCAAATATGAGAATTCAAGTCATTGTCTTAAGATACACCACGGATTATTGAATTCCAGGCACAACATATGTCATGAAATCAACAAAACACCTGCTAGTTACTCCGTCCCTGGGGACATTTAAACAGGACCGGTAATCAAAAACAGTCAGGCTTTGAGATTTCTTTCCACATCATTTTTTTTATATGTACCTCCAACACTCAGCCTTTAAAGTATGTTTCTTCCTTAGCCATTTCACCTCTGCCTCCTGTGCTTCCTTTTACCCAGTCCCAGAGCTTTGAATTGTGTTGATTCATTCCTGGAAACAACAAAAAGCATTTTACTTCGCAACAGCATTTCTGAAAGAACGGGTGTGTGGTTTTCCCTTCCATTGGTCCATTTCTGCTTCACTGATATCTGAACATATTTTGCTGTTATCAAATAGTAGCTGGGCACAGAGTAATGTTTTCACGTGCCATAAAAGTCATTATACCAGAAAGTGTCATTGATTTACTTGTGGCAATATAGGATTCCTTGATTAAGAGTTTGACAAATCCCCATTGAAGCTACATAATAAATCAATCTTTTACTGGAAAAGCCTGAGAGGGGGGTAAGTGAAGATGCTATACGTTAATACCTGGAGGAGAGTTACTAACCTCTATTCTCTGGTGATCAATCACTTTGGCTGGGTTGTGCTGACAATGTCTGGAGGTCATCTGGTTAATGAGACAGCGCTGGGAGAGTCCTTCCCAGGATTACATTTTATCAGTCAATCATTAACACCCATATTAGACACCAAGATCCATTTGCTATTTTTAATAGAAAATCTTGTGGAATCTATCCAGAGCAGATTAATGATTATAAATGGATTACATAAAAACAAGAAAAATATCCCATTGCTTTTAGAGTGTCTCCATTAGGAAGCATTAACACAGATTAGCACTAAATTTTTTTTTAATCCAAGAACTTTTCTTGAATACACATTTTTTTATTGTGCCATACGATAGGAAAATGACAATTAAGAGATTATTATCACTTTAAAAAATGGATCAGTGGTGGAGATATCAACATTTTATTGAGACTGTACACATCCTTGCTCAAGTGTTGGTATCCAGAACATGGATGTTTGGAAATTACCATCACAGGAACATGTGTACTAAAGAAAGATGAAAAATGAACTTAAAAAAAAGAAAATTATTCATGTTTCAGGAATTGTAATTTTGGCTATTAGCTACAGAGATGAATCAAAATGTGTACTCCTCTTTTTCCTTTTGAGGAAGTAAAGGAAAGACAAAGTTGGGCCCAAGGCTCATTTAGATTTTGTTTTTAATCTCTGATAAACATAGCAAATTACTTCATTTAATTTCTGTTAAATAAACAGCAGACACCTTTCATCTTTATACCCTCAGCAGCTAGTAAGTAGACCCTCAAAAAACTGTTTGTTGTTGTTGTTTTGATATGATTTTTATTACACTTTAAATCTCATACAAAGTTGATTTTCAGTACAGGTCTTCTGAAGAAGATGAAAGAAATCTTTACTATTTTTACCCAATATCATCCATTTTTCTGTGAAGTATAAGTACATATCCTATATAAATGCACATTTTATATATAACTGACTTAGGCTAATGAAAAGCATTGAGCTACCATAACCTTTTATAGCTATTAATATGTGAGTTTTTGTCATAGTTGTCTGCTAATTTTATTTTTTTCCTTCTTCTCAAACTACTTGAATGGCAAATCTAATTAAAGAATTTCTTGTTCTGTATTATATTTATCTGTTTATAAATCTACTCCCCACCCCAACATAATCTAGATTTCCAGAGAGTATTGATACTATCACATTCATTTAAACAAAAGTAATTTTGAAAAATAATTCATAATTTACGGTAATATTTACTGGTATCAAAATGGTTTATACAATTTTGGCAACTTTTACTATGCTTAAAGTATTTTTAGATACGCTTTTGTTTTAGTAATATTATTTACTTATTATTAATATCATGAATAAAATTTAAACTGCTTAACATTGAGATCTTAAGAGATTTTATTTATTTATTTATTTATTTATTTGAGAGAGAGCAAGAGAGAGAAGGAGCAGGGAGAGAGGGAGGTGGAGGGGAAGACGGAGCCCAATGTGGGGCAAGATCCCAGGTCCCCAGGATCATGATGTAAGCAGAAGGCAGATACTTAATCGACTGAGCCACCCAGGCACCTGGAGAAGCCTTTTGAAAATGTTTTCTACTTGTAGATAAAGAGTGAATCCTTTTATATTATTAAGCTTGTTATATTTTATGCTTATTTTAAATTTCTGTAGACAGAAGCTTATAATTCTATATGTCATATGATCCCTGTAGAAGGTTCTATTTGTCCAAAGATGGCTGCACCAGTATCAGCAATCACACAGTTTCTTCTGCCATGTGACTTTGGCAGTCCTCCATCAAGTGGTAGACTTAACTTTGTCTTGCATCTAGTATGGTCTTCCTAACTCACTTGTTATCAGTAGAATGTGGAGAAAATGACACCACATGTTTTCCAAGGCTAGGTCAGAGGAACCCTTGGAGCTCCGGCCTCAATCTGTTGGAACCCTGACTTTCCACATATTCCCTCTTGGGATGCTCCGTATCAGAATCCGCTTGGCATGCTTTGAGAACCCTCAGTCACATGGAAGGGTGTAGGTATTACCCTCAACAGTCTTAGATGAGCCGATCTTCATGTCATTCCAGCACAGGCATCAGACCTGTGATTGAAGAAGCCTCCCAAAGACGCTGTTCCCATTATCCGAGACACTCCCAGGTGTTTTGTGTTTTGGTCTGTAGCTAAGGTCTGAAACACTGTGGAGCAGAGATGAGCCAACCAACCGAGTCTTTCCTGAACTACTGACCCACAGAATCCATTTTTTTGGGTGATACCACTAATTTTGGGTGGTTCATTATATATTACTAGAGAATTGGAATATTCTCTCAATAAATATATAACTGAAATTCTCAGATACCTACTTCTGTAAAACATTAAATTCAATTTAATGGACTATTTCTATAGTCACATTTGAAATGTCTCAGTATATTAAAAATAAAATGTTGGCTCCAAACTATTGCATGATGCATTTAAAAAAAACTTAAAATGGAAAATATAGTGCCATATCATTATGACCATACTAAATAAAATAAATCATAATTAGATGAACTAATTCTCTAGTCAGGATATATAATCCTGTTCTTTATGAAAAATTATACTGAATATGCAATCTGAAGTCATTTAAAACCTTAAGCCCTCCTATCTAACTAAATGAGTAGCATATTATTTTATCGAAAGTAACAGCTTTATATTTACTTACACACGCTGTCTTTTGATTTTTCTGTATTTATTATCTAGTTTATCCACTTAGGTACATAAAGACTGATGTACTTAATGCATTATTGAGGTTTTCTCAAATAAGTGAAAGCTTTTCTGCCAACAGTATTTCAGTGGTGTTTCCTTTAACTCAGAGATGACCAGAGCAATTTTTATTTTTAAATATGAATGCTGTAGACTGTAAGAAACCTGAGCACATGATTATTTTCATTCCAAATACATATGAATCTTGGCAGATACAAAGAACAAAGCAATAATAATAAGAAACGTATAAGTAGTGCAGATTATTGGCCAGGCATCTTTCCAAGTATTTCACAATCTTTATAAGATATCTATAAAAATAGCGATACTGTAATTTTATCCTCATTTTTACAGAGGAGGAAACTGAGGCATACTTTGCCTCAGCTCACTCAGCCAGTACACGTTGGAGCTGGGATTTAAACACAAGCCAGCTGGCTCTAGAGACTGTGCTTTTAAGCTCTGTACTCCTTTGACTGTGTGGAAGTAGAAAGACAAAGCAAAGAATGAGTAGATGAGAATGTAATGACTATCCCAGCTAAAATGCATTTAGAATATTTGTAGATTCTCTTGCAATTGTTTTAGCTCTTACATTATGCCATACCTTAAAAAGTCAACCGTTGAATTGATTTAAGGTAAAAAAAACAAAACAAAAACACACAAACGAACCAAAAACAAAGTGAAGCCAGTGGGCATTTTGTTTATATTAAAGAAAACACAGCAATTCCCTTTTGTATTTCTGACTTTATATAAACCCTATTTGATATAGTGAAGCATAGAATTAATGTTACATTACAAACAAAGCAACTCAGGAGGAAGAGGCATCCATGTCGGTGTGTATCCAAACGAGGGGCAGCTGTGCTTTGAAAACCTGTGAGTGTAGCGCGGTGACCTGCCTGATAGGCACCAATTCAACGTCTGAGAGTGTGCGCACCTGAACTTCTTTCTAACTGGTCCCACTCCATGCGCACTTCACCTTGCACACATAGCTTCAATAATTACTGCTTTGTCAACATGTAGAATCTTGATGAAAAGGTTTAAAATAATTGCAATCTCTTAATAGGACTTCTCTATATCTTTTCACTGCCTGTGTCAATAGCATTGCTTTATAGTTAATCTTATATCTTTAATGGACAGTATAAAATGCAATATTCAGAAAAACGACCACTTTTACTCTTTATTTTTTTTAAAACCCTGAATTTGTAGCTAATTCCCGCAACTTCAGGAGAAAGGAAATGACTAATGCCATTAAATCAAAACCCTATCTTTAAAACTAATTACGTGGGGCCAAGGTATGAATATCATTATTAATATCATCACTCCATCAAAATCTGGTTGAAGATTTTTAAAAATTTATTTGATGATTACAGATTTCTCTCTACATCGCAGAGCCCTCCCCCAAATTCTGCAGTTTTCTCTATCTTCCTCTCACACCACCAGCTAATTTCCTGAAAATCTCTCTTTGTAGGAACTAACAATCAGTAAGACTTGATTAGATCATTTCTGTAATGCTTTGAATTCCAGAAGTCAGAAGTGACTCCTGAATTTATTAACAACATCAAACTTCCAGAAGTGGACGTCGTGTCCAGCAGCGTAGTATTTGCTTCAAGCTGACCTAAGTACATGTTTCCCCCTCACTCCCTCTCTTCCTCTCCTCTTTCACTAAGAGTGTTGATGGGGAATAAAATAATTTAGCTTAACTCCTTTTGCCTTTTCCAGAATCCAATGTGCTATTCGTGGAGTGTCACCTGCACAAACGTCAATTACAAGAAACTTAAATATCTTTCCTTCTTCTTAATTTTTCATGTTTTTTTGTTTTGCTTTTTGTTGTTGTTGTTGTATTTTACCATTGTTATTTTAACCCAGTGTTTGTTAAAATAGAAAAGGCTCTTGACAGATGGTTGAGGAAGATGATGGCTCTATATCATAGCCAATGCTGGAGAGACTTGTTAGCAGAGATGCTGTGGGAGGAGGTTATGCTAAATAAAGTCATCTGAGGCTTGGTCCCTTGGAGCACTCAATCTGGAGACACATCCAGAGGATAAGATTAATAGGAAAGCAGAGTTGAAATGGGACAGAAGAGGAGGGTTTGGAGAGAACGGTGAGCACTGCAGTTGGAGCTCTCACTATACTTTTTGGTTATTTAAGATGGGAAATTTTATAAATTAGATTCATAGTTGGGAATTGCATATTCTTCTCAATTACCTATAGCAATAAATACTTTATGTCTTTGAAGGAAAAAGAGCTAAGTGCTTATGTGCTAAAAGGATGAGGGGAAAAGGTAATTATATCTTATTGGTAGAACTATAAAATATACCTGTGATACACATTTCAACAATGATTTACTAATTTAGTTTCAACTTACTGTAGAAAGAATTTGAATAAATTCAAGCTCAAAATGCATATGATTAGAAAGCTAAAAAATAATCAAAGAATAACATATATAGTATAATCATAAAGGCAAGATAAAAGATAAACACACTAAAATTAATATCCTTAGGACCTCCATTGGTAACAAAATTTGGCTCTAGATTCTCAAAATGTCAAGGTAAAGCCAGAAAGAGATTCAGCATTACATTCTTAGATTATTAGATAAATACTTTTTTCCCCTGACAAGATATGTAAAATTTCTCCCATGGATTAAAAGCACTTCGAGGACATCTATGTCACCATGAATAATGTCCCCGAGATATTTATTTACCAGTTTTCTGTCTCACATTTCCTCACCTATGTTATCTGACCTACAATCACTTCAGTATTTGTTGATCCACATTTCTACTTTAGGCCCCTGTCTCAAATATATTTCTGATCTTTTTTGGTCCCAGGTTCATAGCTTATGTCTGCACTTCGCTGCATCCGGGCAGAATCCTGGCAGTTCCCAACCTCTCTGACATTCGATGATTGTTAAAGGATGGAAGCAGAAATAAGGAATAAAGGAAGAGAAAAAGGAAACAAACAAAGTCTGAGGTAAAGGGGCTACAGGAGGGAAGTAGAGGAGCCCTCTTGTCAGTCAGTTAGTTCACTCCACCCTAGCTAACCTGGGAGCCTAAAGGAGGGAGGTTTAGCTTGTCATGCTCAATTCATATCAGTCACTTTGGAAGTTGAATTAACCTTGTTCATCTCTGAAAACCTATCATAAATGCATATAATTTTTCATTAAGCGCATATGCTTTCCAGAATTAATTTTACTACTTTTATTTCTTAATAAATTTTGCTTAAATTCTATTAATTGTTCCAACTAACCGATCACGTTTAATGATAAAATTCTATTCAAAAGAATTTGCTTTAAAGGGAAGAATAACAACAAAATTAAAACATGTAGATTACCACTATAACAATGAAAATGATGGACTGAGGAGGAGATAATAAAAATATCCAACAATTTCAAATTATTTTGAAAGTAATGATAAAGTAGATTGACCGATGGGATTGTCGTGAAGAGGCCAGAAATAACTGTTTCTCAATGTGCTGATCAGACTGTGCATTCCCTCCGGATCTGCATCTTTGATGCTTCTCTTTCATTAACTTCCCAAATCAAATGCATCAGGAGATCCCCTTAGCTCTTCCCTCAGAATGCATCCTATGACCTCTTCTTACATCCCCTCCTTGATTTCCTTAGTTCAAACTACCATTTTCCCTCACCTGAAATATGGCAGTAATCTCTGAAATGATCCCTCCTGTTTTTGACTCCCGTCTATTTTCCACATAACAGCCAGGGAGATTATTTTAAAATAGAATGTTATCGTGCGACTCCTCTATCCCATAGAGTTCAATGATCCTTCAGCTCCTGTAACATTGGCCCCCCATCCATATTCCTCCAAACTCATCTTCTACAACTCCTTCTGTTGATCACATGACTCTAGCCATGAAGACACCAAACATGTCTCAACTCAGGACAATTTCAGCTGTTCTTCCTTTGGCTCGATTACCACTTCCCCAAAAGCCACAAAGATTCTTCCCCAAATTCCTTAAGATACATGCTTAATGTCATCTTATCAGGGAGGACTTTGTTGCCTTTTCTAATGTCATCACTGTCCTTCCTCCTTACCCTATTTCTTTTTCTTCTGTTTTTTTCTATATTTTTGAACTGCAAACAACATCAAACGTATCAAAGGATGTAAAAAAAAAAACATATAGAGTTTAAAGAAGCAAATAAAATAAATACCCATGTACCCACTGCCCAACAAAAGAGATAGTAGCTTATCAACACCTGTGAAGCACTGATGGACCCATCACAGACTGTGTCTACTCTCTATCATTTACTCGTCCCTGCCATCCCCAATAGAAGTACCCAGTATTCTGATTTGACTTCCTTGCTTTTTATCTTAAATAGATTTATCCCGAATATATGTATACCTTACCTAAATGATAGAGTATCTATGAAAGAAATACTTTTATATAGCCACAATAAAGTGCTTTTACGATTCATCCATGTTGATGCATATGGCTAAAGTAGATTAAATTATATTACTTAAACCATTATATGAATATCAAGAATTCTGAAAGGTCTGTGATTTTATCCTACTTGTATGCTAACCAGTTTGCTCATCACTGTTTCATGAATCCTGCTAGAAGACACAAAACTCCTGTATCAGAGACAAAGGACTTTATTACACATGCAGAGTAAGAAACAGGAGCATCAGCATATTTCCCCAGTACCCTGAGCCTCAGTTTCTACAGAATGACAAAAAGAGGGCCAGGTGACACCCACGTGGATAGTAGATTGTGTTGCAGTGAAGAAGCCCTAAGATTATGAAACACAAATCTTTTATGGTGGATAATCAATTAGCTATACAGAGAGACTTCATTTTTCTGGGCAGTAAGCAGGCCTGCCTTTTCCTCTGTAGGGAAGCACCACGTCTTTCTCCCATGGCTGTAAGCACACCTATCCTCTGTTCCAGAGGGAAACATTGTATATTCCAAGGTTTCTGGCTATACCAGTGTTCTTGGAAAAAAAAAAAAAAAAAAGCCCCAAAACAAAGAGTAGTCAGTGCTTCCCTCACAAAATATATAGGAACATAAAAGAACTCTCAAAAATTGTCTCCCAGGAATAAGTATAGCATAGTTATTTATTCTACACTTGCTAGATGTTTGATTGGCTTCCAGCTTTCTGTACTATAAACAATACTGCTGCAAACGTTCTTATGTGTGCTGGTTCATATATGCAAGAGTTTTCAAGGATGTATTCCTGAGAGGGAGTTGCTGAGATATGTCTTTACCAGCAGTGCAAAATCATTTTCATTGCATTTCATCTTCAGTAATTCTTTACAGTGCCAAACTTCTAATTTCATCAGTCTCCTGGGTAAAATCATACCTTAATTTAGTTTTAGTTTTTAATCTCTTAATACTAATTAACTTGATCATCTTTTTTTGTTTTTGCCTCTAAGGAAATCCTATCCACTGTTTAGCCTATTTTCTATTTAGATATCTTTTCCTTATTCATTAATAAGTATTCTTTATGTGTCATGGATACTAACTTGTCAATTTTATGTGTGCAGATGTCTTCCAGTTTGGGTAGTCTTTTCAGTATTATTATGATACATCGTGAAAAACATAGTCTTATAGATTTATTTTCAATATAATTAAAATTCTTATTTTCCTTCAAAATGTTTTGTAGTATACTTCAGTATCCTACTTCTATTGAGGTCATAAAAAATTCATATTGATGATTTTATTGTTTTGATTTCTTTCTTTTTCTACTTAGGATAAATTAGGTTCTGGAATCTGAGAATTTGTGCCTTTTATTCTAGTAAAAATCTGAATCATTAAAAAAATGATTATTTTGATTAAAAAATCAAATTTTTTTCCAATTTCAATCAAAATCAAAATTTTGATTAAAAAAATCATTATTTTGATTATTGCTTCTCTCTCTTCCTTTCTACTTCTTTATTTAGGTACTCAGCGACTATTATTGAATATCTATTTTATTCCAGTCTCAAGCATGTGCTAACTCTTCTTCTTCCCTCAGATCTTTATAAGCTCACTGTGATATTTGTCAACTTTGAGTTGCATTCAAGTTAATTTATTCAGATCTACCCGTTCACTACTTTTCTCTTCATCTACATGTAGTATGCCTTCTGTGCTGTCCATTGAGTCCTCAATGAACTTTTTATTTAAGTTTTGAATACTTGATTTGAATCTTTTTACTTGACATTATTTCTTATTTTTATTTATTTAATCATTTTAACAGTAGATAGTTTTGTCTAAATCTTAGTTCAAGACATTCAATTTCATTGTTTGGTGAACTTCACTCTGTAATTCACTGACTTTTTAGTTTTTTTTTCTTTTCTTTCTTTCTTTTTCTTTTTTTTATGTGTCTTGTAACTGTGGTATGAGCTCTTTTCTATTGCACTTTACCTGTAGGAACTATTTGTCATCTGGCTGCAAAGTGCCTTTTCCTTGGATTTCTATGCTTCTATAGAACACTTGGGAGCAAAAAAGAAAGAAAGAAAGAAAGAAAGAAAGAAAGAAAGAAAGAAAGAAAGAAAGAAAGAAAGAAAGAAAGAAAGAAAGAAAGAAAGAAAGAAAGAAAGGAAGAAAGAAAAGAAAAAGTTGAAGAAAGATTTTAAATTAAACTTTGGCATTTGGTAGGAGATGGTTAGGGATGCAATATATGAATTCTGACCCATATACATACAGAAATACCAGGACAGGGTGTTGTTTCATTTTGTTTTGCCTTGTCTTGTTTTGTCTTTTCTTCACATTCTGCTCAGAGCTAGAAATAACAGTAATATTTTTCATAGTTATATGTATACACTTTTTTTTTTTTTCCTACTGGAAAGGAAAGGTTACTTTTAACAGTCTAAGTTTTATACAGGTGTTATGACTCTGTTAAATTAACATTTGTTAAGTGAAGCACAGGGTGCCAGATGGTGAACCAGGGTTCAACAACAGACTACAAAAGAAATTGAAATAAAGATGTTTATTGCAGATCCTAGGGGAGGTACACAGCATGCCTCGAGGGCTGCATGGAGAAGTCAAAGTCAGGTGTTGGCAGAAAGAAAGACAGAAACTGGGGCACCTGACTTTATTAGGGCCCATGGGCGGAGTGGTTTGGGGTTCCTGGGTGAAGGTCAGATATGTCAATTCAAACCAAGAAGGCCAGGGTTTTGCTAAGCAGCACGAAGGTCTTACCTAAAGGGCACACAAGAAGAAAGCTCTGGGAGGTGGGGAAAGTTGTTGATCTCAAGGGCCATTGGGGAAGTCACACAAGGAATTTACATTTGCTTGTGACTCTAAGGACTGTTATCTAGGGGGATGAACTTGGATGTCAATTTAAGGTCGTCCAGCTCTCTTGACCAGAGAAAATGGATGCTGAGGCAGCAAACCATGGAGTAGCTTAGCTAAACTCTTGGTAATCCTTCCTATGATGCCCAGCATCAGGAATAGAATTCATTTGGGTAGCATGTATGTTAAAGGACATAAGTATTGTTTTCTGAAGCCATTATAAAGAATATTCAACCAAAGGAATAATGACAAAGATG
This sequence comes from Ursus arctos, assembly GCF_023065955.2. NCBI lineage: Eukaryota > Metazoa > Chordata > Mammalia > Carnivora > Ursidae > Ursus > Ursus arctos. Next base: position 76,027,084 of record NW_026623111.1, read on the forward strand.
ATGATGAATAGATTCACTACTGTTTGAAATTCAGTTCTTAGCCATTTTCCCCTTTGGATATGGAGAGCCATGAAAATAACTCAATGACCTCAGGAAATATGGGGATCTGTTGAAATATTTTAGTTATATCATGCATGATCTGTATATCTTGAAGCAACTTCTGGAGGTTGGCTTGTACCTGTCTTGAGTTATTATTGTAAATGCAGCAAGAGGTGCCCTGTAAAGAACAGATTCCACCCTACTCAGCCAATAGGAAATATAATGCCGATTGATTATCCATCACCATCTGTGCCCGTGAGTCATACTGTCCTGCATCAGACTGAGAGCATGGTACAGCATCTGCATGTGGTTGGTTATGATGCTGAAAATTCTGTGTGGCTTTTAATAATTAATCTTGTTGGGCTGGAGTGGTAGCAACTGTTCCTATATATGCCAGGCCAGTGGTAATAGGAAGTCCCAACAGTATGGGGATAAGAATGGCTCTTTTGGTAGGTGAACAGTACATCTCCAACACAGAGGTGACAGGAGGCTAGAGGGTGGCTATATTAAAGGTAATAATTTTGCAATAATGGGAGTCATCTCTGTGGATGGTTTACAGACTGGGCAGGGTCAAGTGAACTTGTTCTTAGCCCCTGGAGTCAGGCCCACAGTGGAATCCAAATGAGGCATTATTGATCATTAAGGGGCAGTGAGCATACGAGTTGGGGTCCACCCTTTGTGTTCAAGTGTAATTGGCAGCAGGATAATAGAGACATGGGGCTGTAGGTCTGGCCCTATGTGGTGACAGATTCAACACTGGATTACTTGCAAAGCTGGGGCTGCTATTTTGAAGGTTCGTATGAATGTTTTTGTCATGTTGGATCTGGGCCACTTGGTTGTGATGTGGGGCAGGACCAGAGCATACAATGGGGAGGAGGTTATGGATAAAACCTGGAGGGAAGTGGAGGTGACGATGTTGGGTACACAAGAGGTGTTGGTGGTGGTGGTGGTGGAAATAAGAAGAGTAATAGAGTCTGTTTTGGACACGATGCATGGAAAGCAGCAGTAATAATCTGGTACACTGAGCAGTGAACACAACAGCAAGAGGTCCTTAACCATGGGGGCTAAGCAGGTCAAATTAGGGGTGTTTTGAGGACGTGTCTTATTGTGGCTAGATGTGGTTTAGAATTCATTGTTTGGCTTGCCATAAATATAAAATGATGTCTAGTGCTGCCAGGCAGTTAACAGAGGACTTACTCATAGTTTTACAAGAATTTTGATAGAAGCAAGGCTTACAGGCAAACAATAATACTCTGTAGGATCCTCAGGGCCTATTACCTAGAGGAAAATTTTTCAATTTGGCCTCCAGGTTGAAGTTATCACAGTTATTTATCTCCTGGATGCAGGGGACTATAGGGCCAGTCATAATGTCCAGGAAAGTTGTAGGACATTGTCTCCTTTGTTGCTCTCTTGTGTTGAGGCTCAGTCATGTCCAGTGGTGAGTTCCTGAGCTGAGGTGATATTGTTTGAGGATTTGGTGTGTTTGGGTGGTAGAGACCAGCCTGGGGGTGGTGGTCTTCCTTGGGGAAAAACTATGAAGGGTAGGAGTGGCTGGCTAGTGTTAAATTCTAAGTACATAGGTTAGAAGCCTGGCTAGGATGGAATTACAAGTATGGGATCTACTTCTAGTTGAATAGATCTCAGTGAGCTCCATGGAATCTTTAGGGGAATACCTTATAAAGGAAGTCACAATGTCCATGACCAAGTTACTTTGTAAGGACTCCATCCATGATGTATATCAATTTTGGGGACATTGGTAGGTTAATTATAGGGACATTTTGTGGATAGCATCTTTACAATCCATTGATCGCCATACTAAAACTATAGTAACATCATTAGAGCACAAACCTGCTAGCTAGATGGGTCTGATTTCATTATATGGGACGGAACCATTCTGTTGGGATACAATTTAAGTCATGGTATAAAGAGGGGTGACTTGTTTAAATATCACTTCCATTGGCACCATTTAATATAGAAGAAGGTGAGCTCTGGGTCAGAATTCACATCCAAAGGCATTTGGCTGAGGCCCTTCTGCAAGGCCTGCCAATATCAGGCACTCAACCATCCTATGGTGCAATTGTGCACCTGGCTGATTTTGTTCCAGCATGTCTTCTGAAACAGAGTTAGTCCTGAGGGGACTAGCAACCCTATCAACCAGGGTACATAGTAAGTGTAATAGCTACAACAGAAGAGAGCATTAGCGTTTGACTGGTTTGTGGGGACCTCCTTCCTGGCAAGCAATCTGGATACTGACCAAGGATGAAGTGAAGATGCTTTGGAGCAAGAGATCATTTTCATCTAAGGTGGGGTGGGGAACTGGCCCGTGTCTGCTGATAGTAGATATAGACGTTGGGTTTGCAGTGTGGATTTCATTCCCTAATGTGACTGGCATCCACCAGGCAGAGGGCCTTCTTTCTTCTATCTGAGATGCACAGAGTTCTGCTAGTGACTCCTGGAGCTATGATTTCAATCTCCTGCAAAATTTTCAATGAATTTTTCTTAATCAGATAGACTTTATAACCCAAATAATAAGGCAAAGCTTGTGGCCTTAGATTCACAGCTGGTATTGGGCCATTCTTTAGGCCAACAAAATCTGCATAATCATGACCTCTGAGCAATTGAGTAGGGGTTTGTCCTCTTAGGATCTCTAATATAACAGCGTCATATTGCACAATCTGCCCTCTAGTGGGTCACCAGTTTGTGGAAGATGGAGAGATAATAGAAAATCAAAATGGTAAGAGAAGTATTTATCTGGTGACCCACTTGTCACCAGATACGAAAGACATTCTTTCTACCATCAGAGGAGTAGGACTTCCTCGTAAGTACTATCAGGGAGCCTTCGGAGAAGACTGATGGCTTGTATTGGGCATTTGGAGACATGAAGACTGGGAATTAAGCAGTATTAGAGCCTGGAGTAAAACTTCTGTCCATTAGGAGAGCCACTTATAGTTTAAAAGCCTGAAAAACATGTCTTTGAGTAAGGTAACTGTGCCTCTCTATAAGTCCAGCTGCTTGGGGCCAGTAAGCCAGATGAAAATTCCACAATATTCCATGTTCTAGAGCCCATGACAGAACAACTTGAGATGTGAAGTTAGATATAGATATCATACCTCGATATGAATCTATAATATCTGGTAGGCCAAAGGGAGTGAGCACATACCTGGTTAAAAAGGAGATTACATGATGGGAAGCATGGTTTCTGGAGGGAGCAGCCAGCAAAAGTCCATTGAGGGTATCTACTGTGGTGGCTGCACACCCAGTAGTTCCAGCTGAGTGCAGCAGTGACCCGGTAAAACCAGTTTGCTCTACTGGTAGGTTCTGTTGTCCAGGGACACATAACCCCACCTGGGAGCCTTCCAGAGTTTTATTTTGGAGCAAAGAAGGCAATTATTTACCACTTTGGCTAGGGCTGGGGGGATGGGGAGGCCACACTATATGCCAGATCTGAGGGTTGTCACTCCCCCATGGCCTGATGCAATGTGAGTCCACCCTGCTACTAGGTATGGCATCTTTAGAGGAATAGTGGTGTCTGGGGCTGTATCTGGTATTCTGGAGGTGGCTCATGTGGAAGCTTGGAATGGGTGTGCAATTTGGATAAGGAGCCCGTGATACTGTAATATGTTTCTGAGGTTTGTTGGCATGTGTGTACAGAGATAGGAGCAACCATGGTCAGCACGTGTGAATTAATAATTTCTTTACAAATGGAGATTTCCAGAGATGCTTTCCCTGAATCATGAAATTACCCTTTAGACATTGTCCAGACCAGACTGAGAGCCCATTGGCTGAGCCTCGGCAGGATTAAATCCTTCACCGAGGTAGGATGAAGGCTTGTTTGTAAACTTATAGAGGCTGTGAGCCCATTCATGCCTTTCTCTCTGAAAGGGCCCGTAGGCTGCCAAGATTTGGCCTGAGGTGGCATTTACCAGGCTGCTGTCTGGAGTAAGCATTGCTCCAAAACCCTATGAGCAACCAGGTAGAGTCACGCTTAGTCCAGAGACTCCATGAGACACAATCAGGCATCTCCACTACTTTCAGTGGGAAGTCTGAGCCCAGAAAGGCAGGCCCACTGTATGGCTTGCGGGGCCAGCCACAGGCAGTTTGTTGAAGTACTCCCCAATGGAGAGAAACTGATTAGCCTATAATGGCATTAATAGATCTAAATAGAATGGTTACATGTGTAATGTGTTGCCTGCAAAAAGTGAAGTGACCTAATATGTGCTGTGCCTGTTGGAATCTAGGGGCAGGCTTGATTGCGAGGAGTTGAACAGTGAGAGGACTTTTGCAGTCCTCTGCGGACCATACTATGCCAGGTAACTTGACAGAAGTACTGGTCCCTAGATCTTTTGCAGGGCAGTGGCCCATTCTCTTTGCTGAAAGTGTTGTGTGGTTAGGTGTCAGTCTTCCCAGATGGCATTCTCAGAGGGTTTCCATAACAGAAGCTCATCTATATAATGTCAAAGGCAGCAGTGGCTTAGCTGGCATGAATTTAGATCTTGTCAGCATAGGGCATGTGCCGTAGCATGGGTAGTCTAGCAAAGACAGACTGGGTGCCCTTGAAATTGAAAGTCAACGAGGTTGTGAGGCTTCAGTTACTGGGACTGAGTAAAACAAATTGCCTAAAACCAGAACAGTAAAGTAGGGGCCCTGAGCCTTTTGGACATCATCTGTCATCTGTAATCCTGGGAATGGGAACCTTAATGGTGGGAAACTGCATGTTTTAGCTTTGATAGTCCATTGTTAGTCTCCATTCATTGGTGGCTAGTTTTAACACTGGTCAGATAAGGCCTAATGACCCTGATGTCAAACACGTCTCTAAAGATGGGCTGAAAGCTCTCTGTACCTTGCTTTAGCAGATACTGTGGTGTGATTACTCTTTTTAATAAACAGGGCAGTTGAACGGGCTCCCATTTGGTATCTCCCCTGAGACAGGCCAGGAATTTGGGGTTATTTCACCAGACACATCTTTGAGTAAGGGAGAGAGCCAGGAGAGCTGCCACCACGGGCAACTGTGCTAGAAATATGGTGCCAATAGAAACATCTAACTTAATTTGTACTTCTCTTAACAGTTTTACCTGCTATGTCTTGTAGACTGTATGTTTCCTTAGGGTGTTTAGAGGGGTTCCCTGGAATTACCATGATTTGGACTCCTGTGTCTAATAGAGTCAGGAACGGCTGGGAGTTGTCTTTGTTGCAGTGGAACACCAGAGTTGTAAATGGGTGATTATCCCTGGAAGGTAGGACAAGCTCTGGGGAGCTGCCAAGTCCCTAGGGTATGCTTTGGAGGCTGCCTAGGTCAGAAAGTTTGGGGCTAAAGAGGCCACTGAGAATGGGCTTTATAGTAAGTAAATATTTGAATTAAAAAATTTTATTTGATTTGCATCAAGCCTGTCCAGATATCAGATTGCTGGAGACACCCAATTGGTAGAGCTGTTTAGAATCATCCAGGCATTGCTTCCTGATAGGTTTGGCATGGGGGCTCTGGGACCCGGAGGTGTGTTGTGGGCCTAACACCGGAGGGCTTACTTTGCAGTTGGGGACTGTCTTGGCACTATAAAATCTAGGAGTCCTGGGGGGCCACCATGTCTATTCTCTTCAAAGCTATTCCCACCATGTCTAGTCCCATTCAGTGGAGGAATGTGGCCCTGTAATTTGGTGGTAGAGATGCTCCTTGTAAGAAGAATTCTCTGGATTCAGGATCAATTGGGACTTCTTTAGGATTGGGGATACAATTCTGGTCTTCTGAGTTGCTTACATTCAAAGAAGTGATAGACCCATTGGAAACTTAATGATCTACACAGAAGTGGTCAGGCTTCAGCTAATGTCTTCTATAGGCTTTGAGACTATGTAGTAATAACCCTGATAGAGGGGTGAGCTTGGAGGCAAGCCATTAAAATCTAAACAAACAAGGAAAGAGATTCTATTTATCTTTAGGGCTAGTGCTTTTGGGCTTGGACTCTCCCTCGTCTTTAGAAGCCTGAATTATGGCATTGGGATCACCCACAGGGGAAGCCTTTGCTTTAATTCTGATTTGTTCAGTGATTTGAGTGTTGGGCAGCTCTTCATGGGTGAAGGACCAGGGTCATCCATGTCTCCCAAGAATTTGGCCCTCAGTCTCTGGGGCTCTTTTAAAAGGCGATGCCCTGGAAGGGTTTGGAAATACCAACAAATTGCCTCATTTCTGTGGTGGCGAGTAGCAGCTCAGAGCCAGTGCTAACCACTCTCAACAAACAGTGGGCCCCTTTCCCTTCCTCCTGATATACAAAATCTTTTAAGATGGTTTGACTCTCTAGATGTGCCAAGCCTTCAGGTTCTAATTCTCTGTTATCCCCCTTTGATTTGACTTTCTGAATTGTCACTGGAAAGATCTGAGCTGGATGACCCCGGTGGCCAGATTCTTAGGCAGCTGCCTCCTTCACCAGGGTGTCCTGGTCTACCTCACTAGGACGGGAGTGAGCCCCTATTCCCGTGCAGTGGCAGCAGCATCATTGGGCCTGCCCCTGGACCCTGAGAGTGTAGAACCAGCGCCTTGGTCTGTTGGTATGCTGCCCTGTTGAGCAGCACCCAAGCCTCTTCCTAGGGGCAGTTTATATTTAGGGAGGAGCGTGCTAAGTACCTTGCATGTTTTAGGTGACACCAGGCCATTGGATCTTGTGCCACTATACACCAAGGGTGGGACTTAAAATATCCCATAGGGATGGGGTATAAGGTACAACAGCAATAACATATCTTTGGTCTCATCCACACTTGCCTTGGCAAGGAGTCATGACTTACCTTGGCAAGAAGCCCGGCTTACCATGGCTTACCTTAGGATTCCCTGGCAAGTGTGTCCCGGGGCCTCTTACAACACAGTGCTCAGAGAAGGGGAGTCTCCCTCTCCTTCTTGTAAGGGCATTGCCCAACACCCTTCTCCAGTAACCCACCTTTGGGCTAGCAGTGCCACACCTGTGTCTCAGCTATTAACTAACACAACAGTACCTTGTGGAAATCTTAGCAATTCTACCATTTGGCAGTGAGGTCTGTGTTTAGAGTCAGGAAATACACCCACTGGGGGAATTTACCCTCCATATGGTATTAATAGGCAGAAGACATATCTGTGGCACCTCAAATGAGCGCGGACGAGCAGTGCTCCAAAGTTTCCGAAGGCTTTGTTTTATTTTGTTTTGTTTTGGAGCTTGCACTTTGGGATGGAAGCTAAGGCAGAGCCCTGTGGCATAAAGCAGCCCTGCGAGGAGGGAACCCCTCGTGATAGAACTACCAGCAGGGAGAGCAAGTTAGTCAGCCATTTGCAGCTCCAAGGCATCCCCTCCGGTTAACTGCAGTCACCACTCTACCACTCTGTTGGTGGCAACTGTTATGACTGTGTTAATTTAACATTCGTTAAGTGAAGCACAAGGTGGCCAATGGAGAGCTAGAGTTCAACAGGACACAAGAGAAACTGAAATGGGAAAACTCATAGGTCCTACAGGAAATAACACAGCAGAACTCTGAAGAGCCATGTGGGAAAGTCAAGGCAGAATGTCAGCAAAGAGAGACAGAACCTGGGGCACGTGCCTTTATTAGTGTCCATGATGGAATGGTTTGGGGTTCCCAGGCTGAGGCCAGATTGGTCAATTCAAGCCATAAAGACAGCTGTTAAGCTCCACAGGGGTCTTATCTAAAGGGGCTGCAAGGGGAGGGCCCTGGGAGGCCAGAGAGATTGTTTTATCACAAGAGCCATGTGAGAGAGTCATATCAGGAACTTGTATGCCCTCGGACGAGAGTCTAGTGTCAATTTAAGGTCCCAAGTGATCTGGATTTATCTTCCATGCCCAGCGCTCTTGATCTTTTTAAATGCAGACTCTAGAACAACTGAAGCCCTATATAGCCCTTCAGCTGTATTGTTTCTCTGTCCTGTAGATCTGCTTGCATTCTGACATCACAGCACTTTTCTAATGCTCATGACAACTCAAAAGCTCATTAAAATGGTTTTTTTTCTAAGTTTTTTAAGTCGTGGGGCACCTGGGTGGCTCAGTCGATTGAGCATCTGACTTTTGATTTTGGCTCAGGTCATGATGTCAGGGTCATGAGATGGAGCCCTGCTTAGGGCTCCCAGCTCAGAGGGAGTCCCCTCTCTCCCTTCCTCTCCCTCTGTCCCTCCCCCATGTTTAAGCATGCTCTCTCTTTCTTTCTTTCTTTCTAAAATAAATAAATAAATCTTTAAGAAAAAAAAGTTGTTTAAGTGTCCTGTACTGAGAGGAGTTTCTGTGATTATTTAGTGGAAGTTCTTAATTTTTCTCTGTAACATGGAAGTGACCTGACATTGTATTTGCTTATGTTTTATACTATTGCACCATATTGTAGCTTTATAAGAATATATTTGTATTGACCTGTGCCCACATGTATGCTTCTGAGGAGAAGAGTTTCTGTCACATGGTAGTTGCTTAGTCAGTATTTGTTCAGTTGATGAACACAACTTTTCTTCTCTACCAATCTTTAAATTTTCAGCAGGCTCCAACAGAGGTTTGCCCCTCTAAAATTTATCTGCCACCCAATTTCCAGAGTGATCTTTTGAAAATATACACTTATTTATGTCTTGCCATTAATAAAGCTTTTCATACCTCTATTACCCACAGGATAACTTCCAAATTCCTTAGCTTATTATAGGATGTCTCTTAACATTTACTCAGTACTACCCTTCTAATCGTCAGATTCTCCTTGGCTCTCAATTTATACTCTACTCCAGTAGAAATAGCTGTGGTTCACAATGAAATATCACCTCACACCTATCAGAATGGCTAAAATCAACAACACAAGAAACAGCAAGTCTTGGCTTGGATGTGGAGAAAAAGGAACTCTACTGCACTCTTGGTAGGAATGCAAATTAGTGTGGCCATTGTGGAAAACAGTATGGAGGTTTCTCAAAAAATTAAAAATAGACCTACCCTACAATCCAGGAATCCAGGAATCCTACCACTGGATATTTACATTTAAGATATATATATATATATATATATATGGTGTATGTGATGGAATATTCTTCAGCCATAAAAATAAACACAACCATAAAAATGAATACAATATTGTCATTTGCAACAACATGGATAGAGCTAGATAGTATAATGTTAAGCAAAATAAGTCCATCAGCGAAAGACAAATACCATATGATCTCACTCATATGTGGAATTTAAGATACAAAACAAATGAGCAAAAGATAAAAAAAGAGAGACAAACCAAGAAGCAGACTCTTAACTATAGAGAACGAAGGGATGGTTACCAGAGGGGAGGTGGGGGGATGGGGGAAATAGGGGAGAGGGATTAAGGAGTGCACTTGTCATGATGAAATCAAACAAATATGAGTGGTAGTTCTATCACACGATGCTGTCCCTCTGTCCCATTGGTTCTCCACCTTATTTAAGCAGCTCTTTATTTGCCAAACTCCTCACTATCCTTCATACCCATCTTCATAAGTGAACTCCATTATATGTATTGTTTTCAGACAGCTTTTTCCTCTTAAGTACTTTTGTTCTTGCTGCTAGTACTCTGCACTATAATACTGCTTTTCAAGTCTCTCATCCTAAAAGGTACTTAGTAACTTTATTATCAGAAATATCTTTGTCTTTGCATCCCTCTAGTTTTTAATAGTAGTGTTCTCTTTTCAATTCTTTTTTTAATAGTTTATACACCTGTCTCTTCTCGTCTCTCATTATTTGCACTTCCTTTCAACCTATCTGTAGAGTATACAATGTTTTGGTTAAATAATCAATCGATATGTTCCTGCTTTGACAGCATGCATTTTGCCTTTTCTCCTCACCTAAAGGACTATAAAATTGTCCTTTTTAAGGATAATACAGCATTACCTGACTTGCAAATCCATTGGAGATTCTGCGTCTCCTTAATCTCCCTCAGTGCTTGTCACTGTGCCCCGACCCCCTGCATTAATCATGTGTTTCTGATATTTTGACATCTCAAGCTTGGCTGACCCTGGAGGGACTTTCCTTGGAGGAAAGTGCCTTTCATATGCAAACTACTCAATCAGGAGCCCTTATTCCCCAGTAGCTTCCTTTTTTTAGGTTAGTTTTGTAGGTCAGCCTCCTTTTCTGGCAACTAATCATCCCAGGACAAGATACCAGTCAACGAGGAGAAGCCTAGAGCCCCACAGCTGAAATTATTAAAACCTAAAATTATTAAAACTAGGAAATTCTTAGCCTGCCTCTTGGCCTCACGCATTCCTTCCCACAGGAATCACAATAGGTTTGTGCCCCTGTTTCCCCCTCAATCCCTCCGCCTCCAGTCCAAGCCTGATGCCCCCTTGTGGCCGTGCTTGGTGTGGCATAGCCCCGCAGGCACAGAGTTAAACACTCCCTTTTCAATGGCAATTGTCGTTGGATCTCTTAGCCTCACTGCACCGGAGTAGTAAAACTACATTTGGCTTCTGTGGCAGAAGAGTCACCTGATTTTCTTGGATTATTTCCTTTTTACTGAATTTTAGACTGGGTATCTAATACATAGGGTCCCTTGCAAAATGAAAATGCATGGCCCCTTTTTCAGAAAGGAAAAATGTGTCATTAAAGGTACTACAATGTAAAGCTTTTTCTCTTAAAATATTTTACTACTTATCAAACATATTAGGAGTAATAATGATACATGAGTAACAACATAAACATAAAAACTGCAAAAATATTTTATTTTCATAATGATACACAATAAATATTCATGCTTTGTTAATGTGATGTCTTGATTTATCATAGGATTTTACTGACTCACATTTTTGCAAATTCATTTATTAGGCCATCAACGGGTATATTTTTAACGAGTTCATTTTTAATTGATATAATTAGAAATGATGTCAGTTTTTTCCTGGTAAATGTAAGGGTTCAATGTTTCAATGTTAAATCTCAAGATATTAAATAATGTTGAATACTTTCTAATTTGGGGAAATATCTCTTCTGTTGGTATAACTGTTACTGGGGCTATTAAATCTATTCTGTTGGCTTTTGTAACACTGGGATAATTTCTGATAAATTATTTCAAAATACAAATTATGGTATATCTAGGCTGATAATTAAAGCAGAATAATTTTTCTAAAACAAATTTAACTCTTCATACAAATCAATCTCTTTTAAGTATGAATTTAATTTTAAATGAAATTTATACAATGGCTTCTTATGTTTTTTCTATTTCCAGTCACTTGTGGAGGTTGTATAAAAAACCAAAAGTGGCTCCAAGATTTGTATAAAATTCAAGACACCTAATTATTCATTCTATCACCGCATTTTCCATTATGAGAAAAAAATTAAAATTGGCATCCTTTATAATAATTTGTTCGTTTGAAGCTTCTTATGCAAACAGTTTTCTTTTCCAGTAAATGTGGCAAATCTTTAAATTTAATTCCTATTTCTAAGCCTGTGGGCATTTGCTCTGCAATGTTGCTGCAGTTTTCAGAATCACAGATTCTAAACACTTTGAAAAATTTAATATCACCCTAATATGCCTTACTACAATGACAACGTATACACTTCATTTTGTAAGAATTTACTGACAAAGTTTGCTGCCTGAGCACCACCAGTTCCTGTTCCAGAGCTCAGGCCAGAGAGTTGAAAGTTGTGCATGTATTAAGGGATAGGGTGTCCATGGACCCACAAGCCAGCCACCCAGGGCACGGAGAGCCTTCCCTGTCTTTAGTGTGGGCCGCTGCTGCCGCTGCCACCGTCTCTCTGGGTGCATGTCCCTGGCCTGCAGCTGTGGCCTTAAAAGTTTTTGCAGCCTGTCAGACAATTGCTCAGCACACCTCAACCATCCATGTTTGCCGGTCCTGAGCCCACCCTTGTGTGCCCTAGACTTAGGCATATCTCCCCTGTTCATGCACATGCTGTTTTCTTATCAGATTTGACTTACAAAACACAAGTTCAAAGATTAAAAAAAAAAAAAAAAAGAATTTCAAAATCAGGGTATCAGAGCATTAAAACCATCACAGGCTCCTTCTGCAAGTGGGGTTCTTTTTTCCACATAGATCTCTCTGTCTCTCTGTGTCTCTCTCTCTCTGTCTCCCTCTGTCTCTCTGTCTCTGCCTCTCTCTCTCTCAAACACACACACACACACACACACACACACACACACACACACCCCAGTCCTGACCGCACGATCTCTATGTCATTTAACTGATTCTTGTTCTTTGCTTCCCATTTTGCGTGAACACTTCCGAGAGTTTAGTTGTTTACCCTCAGCTCTTTACTCTTCAGCAGAAATCAGTCATCCTAATGAGAAATTTTAATAATTACCTATAATTTTTAACTCCTAACTTTGGTCTCTCTCTCAATACCTCCATGGCCTCTGTGGCCTATAGTATACTTCAACTCAGATGGCTCACTCCAGAAACTTCCATGATTCTGTATGCTTTTAAAAAGTCATTATCTTCCCAGAAAAATTGGCTCCTTTTTCTGTCTCTCTAAATCCTATAAATAATGTTGCTATTCTCTAAGTGATCCAGGCTCCAAGCTGAGTGTCAACTCTTACTTTCTCTTTATATACCATCACTTCCTTCTGTATCATTCCCTACTATGTTTGGCATTCATCATCTCCCTTCTATATTATAATAGCTTTCCAAGTGATCTCCCAGCTCTGGGAGTCCTTCCTTCAATCTATCCCACATAGGAGCAACTAAACAAGCTGCCTAAAACATTCTTTTGATGGTATTACTTTTCTTCCCACCACCTTAAAGCTACATTTAAAGTCCATAATCCAAAATGAAATATAAACTTCCCTATCCCAGTGCTCACCACGATCTAGATGGTTAAGCTATCATTTAAACTTCACAACAAAAACTACTATTCTTAGATAGAATAACCTATTATTCTCTTTATCTATAGTTCTGTATCACCTCACCTCACATACGCTCGCACACACACAACTACGTTCCAATACTTCCTATTTTACATTAACTTTATCTATTGTGTCTGTTGCTCTGGCAACAAAGAAAACTTTGACTACTGACACCAGCCACCATCTCCTCCTTTCTTTTTTTTGGTATGTCTTGTCTTTCCAGCTAAATAAGAACTAAAATTAAGGACATTTGGTGGAGTTAAGCAGTGCTTTTCCTTAGAGAGTCTCTTTGTTGCAAATGTCATAGAGTGATCAGGTATAATTAAAATAAGAATGTAAAAATATGGTCTATGAGCTCAACTGAAAAGAACCTGGTAGCGATCTGCAGTTGGGAATCAGGCAGAGACAGATAGCTCTAAAAACCTAGAAGCCAGACTTAAAGGGAAGAAGCCCAGGATTCCGGAGCATGAGGACCATAAAAGCCAGACACGTGGCAGAGCATGTGGGGTGGGGGTGGGGGGCTAGATTGCTGTGTCACTGCGAAACTATCATTGTAACCTCTCCTCACATCAACCCTTTGCACCTGTGCTCTGTCCACACTCTCCTGGAATAATTGCACCCTTGGTAGAAAAGGATGATTGAAAAAAAGTCCAGGCAGCTACTGGCACCACCTTTCACAGAACTACATGTAGGAATAGGGTTGTGGCTTTACTTAAATAACAAAATCGAAAACAAAACAGGACTCCAGGTTAATCTTTAACTTCCAGTAAATGAACAATGTTTATTTTAGTATAAGTGTGTTCCAAATATTGTGTATGTATATATATTCATATGCATACATAATATAGATATGTATTATGTACATATGTATATGCAACACGCTACAGTGTGTCTATATGTCTATATAATATGTATATAATATTTTGTTTATGCTGTGATACTCTTAAGTTTGAACTTCCGATAAACAAAACCATAGGTTTGGATATAACTGTGTTTCAAATGAGTTATATTTATAGTAAAAACAATTCATTGCTTATCTGACATTCAGACTGCACTGGAGTCCTGTGTCTTAGCTGTCATCATGGCCCAGGAAGCAGTGGTGTGTTTGCCTGCTAGTGGAAGCGAGAAGGGGATGACAACTGACTGTTGGGCAGGGAGGGCGTCCCCTGCAAGCCACCTGGCAGAGCCACCAGCATGACAGGCAACAGAGCAGCGAAACCACAGAGCTTCAGAAGAGGCTGTAATTACATGTGAGTAACACTCTTGGTACTTACCCAGGCCCCAAACAAGGTGAGGACAGAGGGATTTCAAAAAACAGCCAACGGGCTTCTGATACCCTGCCTCCTTCCCCACCACCAATAATCCTAGTCTGGAAGTCAAAAGCGAAACCACAGCATTAATTTCTCCTTTGAGTAAACAGTTACCTTCTTGTCAAAGAAAAACACCCAAATGAGAGCAAATAGTAGTCGTTTACTCAGAACTTGCACCAGAAAGCGAGTTAAGCCAGATCACTTGCCTCTGGGGGAGTGGAGAAGCAGGTATGCAGTTGGGAGAGCTTTATGAAAAAAACGGAAGGCTTCAGAGATGCTCCGATGGGAAGTTTCACATGGGGGAGCTGGAGGCAGACTAACTCTAGAAGCAGGCATTTTATGTGATTACTTTGGGGAGGTTGTTTTATTTTCTCTGAGTGGTCCTGCGTTGGGAACAGTGCCCAAAATAAGAAGCTTGAAGTCATTGATCGAGTCCTTATTGTTCTAAGCCAATTCTTGGGCAGCGTCCAGCATAGCACAACACTCCATAAAGCATTGCTATAATAAGTACTGATAATAGTAGTTACTATGTTAGGTTTATATTCTCTTTTTAAAAGATTTTATTTATTTATTTGAGAAAGAGAGAGAGAGAGAGCATGAGCAGGAGGGGGGAGGAGCAAAGGGAGAGGGGGAAGCAGGCTCCTTGCTGAGCAGAGAGCCCCACATGGGGCTTGATCCCAGGACCTTGATCCTAGGACCCTGGGATCATGACCTGAGCTGAAGGCAGACACTTAACAGACTGGGCCACCCAGGCTCCCCTGTTAGGTCTATATTCTGAACATACTGAGAAAGAGCACTTTGAAACCCAGAAACTGCAAGTCTGGAAAGTGTTCTTTCCCTCATCTTGATCAGAGAGCGTGTCAAATAAGGCTTGTATTGACTCATAGGAAATTGCCTTTTTTTTTGTAGGTCAACAAAGTTTAAATATTTACAGTTTTAATGGATCCACTGCCAAATATTAATTAAACATTATTTAGCTGATTGTATATAAACTTCCATGATAACCCATACATTCACCTTAGAATCTTTATCAATAATATTCTTCCTTTTATACAGGCAAAGCTCATTATTTCATTCAGTGAAGATGTCAAAGTTACAGAAGCAAGATACGCATAATTGCAAGAAGGAGTAGTAATTCCATGGAATGATTATACAGAACAATTGTTGTAAAAGGGAATAAATCAATAAACATAAGTAAAGATTATTTATATCACCTTAATGCTCCCAAAACTTAGAACATTTGTAAAGAAGCAAAATGCTTGAAATCAATCACTTGCCTGCTGTGGTATTTTGCCGAGTGTATTTAGAGAGAAGTGTTGCATGAAAGAATTAAGTATTTGGAACTTTGAGAGGGTGAGTTCATATGCTTTCTAGTTCAAGACCTGCTTACAGAACTCTCCCCTCCAGGTTAGGCTTGCTTGCTTTCTGTAATATCTTAATATGAAATAAGCCCAGCTTTAGCTTACTTAATGATTTGCAAATAATCACTCATATTATTTGGTAATGTTGCTTTTAGACCTATTTTTATGCAAATGAGGAATATGGAAAAACCACTCTACAATGAGCCTAACGGCATTGTTCAGGTTATATGTCTGCTTTATTTTTTATCCACTCCCCCTTCACATAATAGGGAAATCGGGTGGGGTGGAAAGCGGCACATTTTATTTTAAAAAGTTATGTAAATGTTAGTTAAGAGATGATATGGAACCATTAACAAGTCATGATTTCTATCACACTGTCCAGGTGAACAGAACATGAAAACTGAGTTTATTGGCTCTGAAATGAAAGAAGCATTATAGGTTCCTTTTGCCAGACATCATCATTCACTGTATTAATGATGAGAATTGCCAGAAGGGATCAATTCAATCCATCGTTCTTACACACAGGGAACATATAATGAATACTCGAACTGTCTTGTCACTCATCTTTGTAAGAAAACTTTTCCTTTCTACCGGCTTTAAGAGGTACAGTAATAGGGACTAAACCTGAATTTAAGTGGTGCTTTATTTTAAAACTGTAAAAGAAAATTCCGTGGCGTAAATGCATTTCCACATATGCAAATACTTCAGAAATTTCTTCTCAGTAATTAAGCTTTGTTATTCTAAAAATGAGGGCATGTTTTGCATATGGTAAGGTCACTCTCAGTCTCTGTGTTTCCATATGTAAAGAGAATTATAAACTTCCCCACACCAATTCCTCTAAGATATTTCTTTAAAGACTACTGGCTTAAGCGAATTATTTGGCAGGAGTACAAATATTATTGAGCTTTTATTAAAGTGTCTTTTACACTGCAGGATTTTTATGTAATCAGGAAAGAAGCCAACACATATAGACTAATAAATAACTTAATGTCTTACAATGGATATCTGCTGTGGTTGCACATAATCAGAATTATTATCTGGCCAGCAGATGGGTGCTTAGCCAGTTGGATAAAACCTCTATTTGAACATCTTTTGGGGGGAAAAAAAAAAAAGCCTGAATATCGGAGAACATTCTTTTTCTTTCGTCATCTTTTTCCCATGAAATAACCGAAATAACTTGGTATCTACTTGCAAAGATTCAAATTCACTTAAAGCATACTAATTAAGGAGTAGTTATAATACCTTTTATCTCTTTCCATTTACTCTTCCTCAATTTTACAATTACAAAAATAACACTGAATGCAGTGAATATAAAACTAACTGCAGAACTTCTCAGGATAATCTTCCAGGCATTTAGCAGCCTTTAGCCATATGGGTTTTACATGTGCGGATCCAAAATGGCTCTTATCCATATACATTTATGGAGAATTTTTTTTTAAAAGAAAATATATTTGGGTGATATCGAGGACAAGTGTTAGCAACTATGAAACTGAGTTTGCCATAGGCCAGATATCATCTGTGTGTAAACCACTCGGCGTAGGCTGGCCTTTTTTATGATCAGTTATGTGTATTAGTTCCTGTTTATCAACAGCAATTTTAAATACCAAAAAATTGAGTTTTCAATTTTGGGGTTTGTGTCTTAAATTCCAATGCACTATAAAATCGTTTTAGGACAAGCACGCTTCTTGTTAGAATCATTTAGCTGACAGCATAGTGGCCCTGCCAGAGTTGCTGGGATCCTCCTTTAGCCAGCCTGACCTGTGGACCCATTCCCAGGCTCTGAGTGTCCAAGGGGCCTTCAGAAGACGGCCGACATGCTTGAAGTTGCCATGCACGCTCAGAGGGCAGTAAGCGGCAGTGAGTGCCTGGGAGTTCGCTTTCCACTGATGCAAGCGGAAGAGAAGGCAATGACGATTGACCCCTCTACAGTGACTGAATACTACTAGTGTAAGTAAAGTGGATAAGGAAGAAACCCTTGGTTCAGAGGTTTAAATAAATTTGATCATTTTGACTCTTTCTTTTCTTTCTTCCTTGAGAGAATGGGCTGTTACTGTTCATGACTATAATTTCTTAGAAACCGTGCAAACTACCACCTGATGCTCAGAGGTGAGTTTTCAATGTGGAGCACGAGGTACATGGAGAAATGTTACCGCATCGGACAGATCTTTGTTTCTCTCATTCTACTGTTGCATAGTAGTTGCTCATGTTCTCTGTGACGGAATGTAATAATCATAGAAAAATCTCTTGGGATAGGTGATAATACAAAAGCTAACTTGAGTAGCTAAGTGACAATGGGATGAGAATGGCAAAAAGATGGTCCATAAGAGCTCAAATAATGGCAATGCAGATAATGCAAATAAAAATATTAATGCAATTTTAAAGTTTTAATTTCAACTTCAGGTGACACATATTTGTACTGAAGCTATTTCATCTGCTATTATGATGAGCCCTGACTCTTTTTTTACTGCATAATTACATTCGGCTTCGTACGAGGTTCTAGTAATTTATAATAAAACACAATAAAGCACAGACGCAGAACTGTAGTCCTAAGAACTTTGCAGTCCTGTGCTATGTGGTTATTCATTTGTGCATGAGAAGTAGAGCCTTGGACATTTTTTTCTAAGAATGTATTTCATTTTAAAAGAAAACAACACTTTCGAATAACTATGCATGAGGTTTCCAACGATTAAATGGTCTGTCATAATTCTTGACTCTAGTCAGTAAGATACAATAATTAATGAATAAGTTAGTTGCTCTTAATGTTCCACAGTTTAGTGATATACAACTTACAGTGTCTCAGAATCTTTTAGAGTTATGCCTAGATGAGCAGGCATCTGATATATTGCTTCTTTGGTAAGAGTATAATAGCCAAAGAACAATTACTAGCTTTGTGAGGATGGCATTTTATCAATGGAACTTCCATTAAGTTAGCCTTCCATCTTGTTAATGTCATGCTCTTTTTTCAGGACCTTGACATCATTATAATGTGTCACCATACGGGGAAAAATGTACTTTTTAAGTGCCGTAGATATAAATGTGTATTCCTGTCTCTGGTAAATTAGCATTCAAAGCTTTCCTGTGACAGTCATCTTAAGGACTACACAGCAATAATATAGACATAAAAGTATATCACCTTTACAAGAAAAAAAATACAAGTTGCCCAACTGCTGTTAACATTCACTCTTTACATATGGTACCCCCCAAAAAGTCATTTTTAAAGGGGTTTTCATGGTATAGTCAGCATTCTGTTTCACTTGCCTTAATGGGAAAACTTAATTTGAATTAAGTTGAATATTCATAAAAATAATATTTAAATATCTCTTCCCTGTATACAGAGTCATTTTACTGCTTAAAAATGAAATGCTTTAAAACAACAAAATGCTCTTTCCTATTATGTGATTTTATTGTTATTGTATCTTGTGGGGAGAGAGCATATCGGAAAGTGTGAATATAGTAAAATTAACTGTTATCTTGTATACTAATTAAAATATTAATGAAAGTGGTTATACCTGCGCAATGCCCAAAGGAAACATTAAAAATTGAAAATTTCAGGCAAATAGCCAGAATTTTGATTGATAGGACTACAAGTAACTGATCTGATAGATTACTTTTTCCTACAAGTAACTGCCCAGTTGTTAGATGAAGCCGACCAAATCTGTCAACTCTGTAGGTGGTATCTTACTGAATTAAGACAGTATCAATGCCGTCTCAATAAATCTGAGTGCAAAACTCTTCACTAGCTAACTTCATATACTGAAACTCTGGTCATAAGGTGACTACCTCTTGATGTTTTCAAAATAGTTGAAAATATGTTTCTACCCATTTGGAGATGAAAATTACCGAAAAAAATATATTTTCCACTTAAAAACAAAAACTTGCGGTCATCTTGTATTTAACATATTCCTTTCAAATTTTTTACTAGTGTCTTCTTTAGTTGTCAATAAACATATTAGATCTTCCTACACTCATAATAGCTCTCAGATTTTCTATTAGCTTTTACTGTACCACCCAAGAGTAAAAATGAGATCAAATCCAGGTATTCCAATGCAATGAAGGAAGGATTTTTCACATGGAGAAGAGCTATCTAGACTTCAGAGTCCCAACTGTTGTTCCTAAGCTTCCTCTCCCTTTGAGGGCTATCTTAGATATTAACTACTGCTCGGCAGAGCTATTGGAGGAAAGGGGACCAGGAGGTTCATCTTTGGTGGATGCTGGACACACTAAACCGAGTGCAGTAATGATCATCCAACGCTTTAACTCAAGGAAAACACAGAGCCCTTCACTTAATTCCTTGTTGCACAGCTGAGACCAAACTAGAAGATGCAAGCACAGCTTTAGTACCAATTCATATAGTACTAAAGAGAAATACAAAGGTAAAGGGCTTACTTTTTAGATTTAGTAATTCTAAGGACTCCAACTAGAATGCCTACTCTTTACTGTTAAGGACTCCAACTGGAATGCCCACTTTTTACCACCCCTTCACTCTGGTCTTACCCAAAGTAGGAGATGCCATCTCAACTGTATCACCCAGAACCACTATCAAGCATACCTAGATTTTGAATTGCTGAATGCAAAGATTGAATTGACTTGAATCGAATTGAATTGAATTGAACTACAACAACAGTAGTATTTCCCACCTATTTCTTTGAAAGATTGGCTTTCTCTGTCTTCCTTAATTTTTAAAAAAGACTAACATTTGAATCCAAAGGAAAATATCTAACATCTTCACAAGAGATAGGCACATACACCTATTGGGAACTTTTGTTTGAAAGCTCTTCTAACTCTTTCAGTTCATTTTTTTTTCTTTTCTCCTTTCCTATTGTGACTGACTTCTTGAAAGAATAGTTTCTGTTGCTAATTCCACTGCCCTGTACATTGGGACTGTTTACAATCAGCTGTCTACTACTGTGTAACTTGAAACTGACCATCTAATCACAAAATCAAGTGAGTCTTTCTCTAATACTTTATCGATCTATCTGTGACTATCCACAGAGCTGACTGTCTTCTTAAAACTAGGCCATCCCTTGGGTCCAATGAACATACACTATTCTTCATGCACGGGCTGCTCCTCTCTTTTAGTCTTTATTGACTCTCCCTGCTTCTCCACTGCCCAAACAGACTTGTACTGCAAGAGTCATGGCCATGCTGCTTTCCATCTCTACTGGCCTCTCCTGTGGCAGTCCCACAGTTACAACCTTTCCATCTTTGTGAGTACTTCTGAAATCTGAACCCTGAGATCTCTTGACTGATCTGGCCTATAACCTTTACTGTCCATTGTGGTATCTAGCTGGACATCCTAAGAGACTCCTCCAACAGGGCATGTTTTCAACAATATTCACTTTATTCTTCAAAACAATTATTTTTTTCTAATTCTTTTATTTGGCTTATGATAATTCTATTGTTCCAATTGCCTCATTTCCACACGCCTCAATAACTTTTTATTCCCTCACCCCTTCACTTTTTATATTTAATCATTTTCCAAAGCAGTTCTGTGTCTGAATTATATTTTGATGTTGTCCTTTTCTATCAATTCCCTTATTCCCTATTCAAGTTGTTTTTCTTTTCATATAGGGCACTAACTTATTCTTTCTTTTATCCTTTTTGGGGGGGGTATCAAAAAATTTTTTATTCATAGTAAAAAATAAACTGCAATGAAATTTGAAATTCTCTTCCAGTACAAATACACCATTCCCTCTTTACCACAGTTTTATGTGTGTCATTACAAAATCATCATTTATGCATGCAATCGTATTTCCGAATTATCTCCAAAGTAGTTGAAACAACATACTCTCTAGCAATGTATGAAGATGTGATTTCACCACATTCTCCTAAGCCTGTGTTGTCGTTCCTTAGTATTTGCCAATCTGTTCTCTTATTGTTGTTTTACTTTACATTTTATTATTTACTAATAAGATTGAGCATCTATTCATATGCCTATAAGTAATTTGTATTGCTTTTTCTGTGAAATGTCCATATCTATTGCCTTTTATTTTTTTCCTTCTTGTCTCACTGTTTCAAGTCCTTTTGGCTTCTAGGATGATTACAAATTGTTTCTAGATTAATTTTACTAATTCACATCTCTAGAATAACTCCCAATTAGCATACTTTAAATTATTGTTGATTTTCAACTGTGTAGAATTTAAATCCCTTAGTCTAGTGTACCAGTCGAGGTTTTTAGGTACAAGTATTAGGAACTAGAAATTTGAATGATTTTTGCAGAAACGCATTTTATTAGAAGGATATTGAGAAACTCACAATCTATGGCAAGACTTGAGAACCATAACTACAGGTTGTGCATTTCGGGAAAGAAAATATTAAAATTATGCCACCAAGCTGTTTCATCAAAGATACCACTAATGTTGCTCTGATATCAACAATACTAAAAAAATAGATATAGTCAATGGAGCTATGCTCATGGCCAACTTTGGAAAAGAAGTGAAGTTTACCCCATTGTTACCATATCTAGCTGACCATCTACTTCAGATTAAGAAACTGGGATGTGCCCATCTGATTGCCCTACATCCTGTGCTGAAGCCTACAAGCAAGAGAAATGTAGAAAGCAATTATCTGGCACTTTCTGCCTCTGTAGTTGAATATGTGCTTTGCTTCACAAATCAGTGGATTTCTCAAGCATAGGGAGGGGTTCAAAACCTGAACACAATGAAAACTATCAGATGTCTACTTAAGTAGCTATTAATTTCCTCTCTGATTTTTCCTCACTTTTATTTTTATTTTTTTATTGTTATTAAGTACATTCCATGCCCGGTATACATACCTAACATGGTGCTTGAGCTCACACCCTGAGATCACGACCTGGCCGAGATCAAGACCTGGCCAAGATCAAGGGTCAGCGCTTAGCCAACTGAGCCCCTCAGGCACCCCTCTTCTCACTTTTAGAAACCTACTTGCTTTATTCTTAACCTAACCTGTGATCAGGTCACCTAGACATACCATTCCTAATATATATACTCTGAATTTTGTACATTTCTCCTTTTTGTTTATTTTGTTCTTCCCACCTGATTACTTACCTTTTGATGTTTTACCCTTTTAAAAAACTTCTACTTAAAACATCTCTTTTTTTGAGGATCCCTAAATAATTGCTCTTCTTCTGAACTGTCATACAATCTGATTTCTCTAAACAATAGGATACATTGCATTCTGCCTTATCTAGAAAGTATTCTAGCATATGCCATCTTATCCAATCCTATATAAGCATCAATTTTTATAGAGACAGTGCCTTTCATTTTTCAATGCATTAAGCTATTCAGAAGATTTAAATATCAACTTAAAGAATTCACCAGAAATAGATTTCTAATTGCTTACTGTTCATTCATCCATTCAGCAAACGCGTATTTGATACCTACTGTCCATGCCAACATTTTGCACAGGGCTACAGATATAATGATGAACCACACTGACTCAATGCCTTACAGATTTTAGAAACCAAAAACCAAACCACAACAATAACAAAGAAAACAAAATACAAGTAAACAAAACTTCAATAAACTATTTTAATGTTTGAAATATGTTATGAAATCAAAGTCATTTCATAGGTAAAGAGCAATTTGGAGGAACACAAGAAGGGAAGTGGTTGAATTAGTTTGAAGGCATAATCAGCGTGTAAATGAAAGATGATAACTGCATGGGTGAAGATTGTAGCAGTGGAGTTCGAAAGAAGTAAAATGATTCCAAAAAGAGGCTACGAAAGAATTCACAGGACCTGATAGTGATTTGGATGTTGTATACGAAAAAAAAAAATGCCAAGGACTAAATCCTTCTGTATTTTGCGGGAACTATTTTTTCCAACAGCACTTCTGTCATCCTGACCTTCCATCACATCTGCCTGACTCACCTTCCCCATGTTGCACAATCTTTTGTCTTCCTAGGGTATTGTATATTACAAGAGGTCATTGTACTGGGAACACTACAAATCCATAATTTTCAATTTCACTTGATCCTCTAACAGTAGAGATATATCAGGAGATGGAAACCATGATTTGGACAGGGAGAGTAAAATATAAAGAATTATTAACTGTGACTAGGGAGCAGATATAAAGGGTAAGGAGCCCTCTGGAGACTCTCCTAAGACTGAAGCAGCACAACCAAGGAAGGAACAAATCTGGGAGTCCCCACCACAGGCTGGGGATTTGGACCTCACTGGACAAGGTGTGGATGCAGCATGCTGGATGGTAGAGAACTGTGCTGAGTTGCCCCAGGTCTGCAAGGGTCCACAGTCACTGCGCAAGCGGGAAATATCTTTTATGGTATGAAGACTAAAGATGGCGAAGTTCAAATGTCCATGGCGAGCAGCGAACCATGGCTCAAAGTGGACATACTTCTCCAGAGCACAAGTAGGCCGAGATTGGCACAGCTGTGAGGGATACAGATGTGCAGGAAACAGCAGCTGTCGACTGCCAGCAGCTGGGACTGGCAAGCAGGAAACAACTTTCCGGTGCAGATGGGATGAGACTGGCAGTCTAATGTGCAGAGGGATTCTCCACCCTGGCAGCCCTCACACTGGCTGGATGGCACAAGGTCGGGCCGGTTCACTGTCTGCACAAGTGGCCCACTGTGAGTTGGTCACCAAGCTACTGGAGGACACAAGCTCGCGGACACACTGCACACTCCAGCACACAGCTGGGAGTCAACATCGCGGGATGTTCCTCTCCCATGATAATGTAACCATGCAAGAGAGCAGACAGAAGTAAAAGAAAGAAAACCATAACCAGGAAGAAAAACTCTTTCTTCTTGCAGAGTGCCTCGAGTGACCCCTACTATCAACTTTTAAAGTTGTACTTGCAGCAAAAAAGAAAAGTGTATGAGCACAGGCTCCCTTACCACTGTGCAGGGAATGAAGGTGGACTAGGAGCTGAAAGGAGATACACTGATAACTACAAGAGTCCACTTCTCTGATTACTTGATTTCCATATGCATCTGCTATATACATTTGAACTTCGGCATGACAATAAAACAATCCTGTCTTGCCACTTGACAAGATATAATTGTCCTTCTTATGAATGAATTTTTTCACCATTTCCTCAAATACTGCACTCCCTAGTCATTGGCACTATAATGTTTCATCACAAAATGTCTGAAAATTTTCCATTACCAGAAGAGTAAATGTAAAAGTTATTCTCCTACAACTTGTACATAAAATAAAACAAAAGGGGAAGAAGGAAAGAGATAAAGAACATGGTTAGTATATACAATTAAACAGACATATATTACAAGCAAAGAAAAAATGTACAAACTATAGTCCTTCTTTCTGTAATCGATCATAAGGCTGTAATAGTTCTGGTTTCCTTCTTCTAGCCCCAATTTCCCTTTGGCTCTCAGCCAAAACTTCAGCTGGCAGTGAAGAACTCAGGAACAGCCCCCACCCTCAGAAAATCTGCTGGGTTTCAGATACAGTTTTCTTTGCCTCTGTTGTATAATAGCAACACAATTTCCTTTTGATAATTCAAAACAATTACTCTGACTACGGAGAAATTTTCTCGTGTGAGTGCCCAATAGTTGAGTGGTGAAAGGTGCTCAGAATGGTCAGGGGGCAGTCCATTCTTCCAACTGAATCTATCTGTTACTTTAAATTTTCCAGGAAGTGGTACAAGCAGCCACTACCATTTTGGCTATAGAGCCAGCAGATCTGGTGGCATTTGAGTATCTGCATAGAAAAACATCTTGTGTTGAGTCTGTGACATGTCACCATAGAAGACTCACAGTGAAGACCTTTAGGATTCTAGAGCGAGTCCATTCCATGTGTAACAGAGATTGGAAAAAAAAAGCACTCAGTAAGTTTTTGGATCTTAGTAGGGACCAGGCTGATGACAATGGAAATCAATAGGGACACTAGTAAAACTGCCCATCATGAGTCGTCTTGTGTAAAACTCACCAAATTACGAAGTATGGTGGGCCCAGCAGGAATACAGTATAAAATGGAAGTGATATATCGGAGATCAGCCTGGAAGGCCCAAACAGACTGCACATAGGTGTTCCAGACCTCAGTGACACACACACCACCCAGTGCATCGATGCCACCTGCTAGTTCATATCTATGGTTTCAATGTAAAGCAGAGTAGAACAAGTCATGGAGGAACAGGATTTAGAAATAAAGAAACTGAAAAAAACAAACAAATGAACAAATGGCTGGAATGAAAAGTGTGAGCAAGTAGTTAACAGGACATGAGACTGGAAAGAGAGAAATGTCAGTCATGAGGGGCCTTGGAAGTCATGTTAAAATATTTTAAACTTAATCCTAAGGACCACTATTAGAGGATTTTAGTCAGGTTCATTGAACAATACTATGTTTTAGAATTCACCCTGGTTTCAGCAGAATCAACAGTGAGAGTGTGGGAGACGAGAGAGAAAAATTATCTTCTGAGAGGTTGTTGCACAAATTAAGCATGAGCCGAGGACAGTCTTCATAACATCTCAGCTCGCTTTCGCTAAAAGTCTTCTACCAAAACGTATGCATTGTAAGGGTTATAATACACCTACACTTAGAAAAGTAAGACTTCAGAGAAACAGGTTTTTTAGCTCAAGAACTTATCATCCACATGTAAATAACTAATACATAGCAGAATTGGGGTTTAAACTCTGTATGATTTCAAAGCCAGAGTTCTTTCAAAAACATTCAATGGAAAAGTAGATAGATACATTAATAAATTAAAATGCAACATAGGTGAGAACCCCTAACAATAGCTGAACAAAATGTCATGGGATCGTTGTAGACAGCAACTGAATCCACAGACGGAGATTGCATTATCATAAAGTCTTGAGAAATAGAATTGTGCTAAAAGTAATTTGGACATTTTTCACTACCACATATTGCTATTTACACGGAACCCAGGATTTGGAAGACTGCCAATTATATAAAAAAAAAAAAATCATTGTTTTGTCTGTGTGGCTTAAGTGAAAAATAATACATATGTATATCTACTTTTGTCCTAGGGATAAGATTTTGCTGCATACTCTTAATTCCTGAATTAGTCAAAGAATATTTGGTCATTATGTAAAAAATTGGCTTTTAAAAATAGGTGAATTTTATTACTGTCTTTCATTTGTATTTTTGTCTTTACTTTTGGTATTTAAAAAGCAGTACAAATTGATTTAATAAAAATTTCAAACTATACAGACATACAGAATGTATATAGTGAAAGAATTTTTAACAGTTTTGTGTGTATCTCTTCAATTTCTTTGCCAAATATGTGAGTTTCCATCATAATCACAATATTTGTAAAATGTTTAAATCTTATAAGATAAAGATAATTATGTATTTCATACACTACTAGTGGGAATATATAATAATACAACTATTTTGGAGAATTGGTAGACGTTATCTAGTAAAGCATGTGCGTACTTTATAACTCTATGGTAGCTCAACTCTTAGCATATATCCTGGAGAAATTCTTGCAAGGATTTATCAGGCAACATCTATCATCTATCTATCTATCTATCTATCTATCTATCTATCTATCTATCTACTTTATTCCACAAGCATAGTTTAATTAGAAAAAAAACAAACCATTGTCTACACTAAAGAGGATGGGTAAATAAATTGTGCTATATTCATGGAATGGGATTCTATACAGCAGTGAAAAAATGAATGGACTATATCTATCCACATAAAATTGTATTAAATTCACAAAGAATACTGAACAAAAAATAAGTTGGAGAATATAAAATATGTCTGCATTTATACAGTTCAAAGATATACAAATTCAAGCATCATATTGTTTAGAGATATGCTCATTTGAGGAGAAATACTAAGAAAAAGTAAGACAATCTTAATCTCAGAAGTCAGGATAGTGTTTAACTCTAGGATGTGGAAAAGTCCATAGTGTTCTTCCAATATACTAGAAGCATGTTCTTTTTTGAAAAATTTTACAGAAAGTACACAGGTGTTTATTATTTTAAAAATATTTTTATTTCATGTATAGTAAAATGTACTCCTTTTGGTGTACATTTTTTTTAAGGTTTATTTATTGGGACACCTGAGTGGCTCAGTCAGTTAAGTGTCTACCTTCAGCTCAGGTCATGATCTCAGGGTCCTGGAATCGAGTCCCGCATTGGGCTCCTTGCTCAGTGGGGAGCCTGCTTCTCCCTTTGACTTCTGCTCCCCCTGCTTGTGCTCTCTCTCTCTCTCTCTTTCTGACAAATAAATAAATAAAATCTTTTAAAAAAATTTTAAAAAACAAGATAAATGAATTTTAAAAGATTTATTTATTTATTAGAGAGAGAGAGAGAGAGAGAGAGCATGAGTAGGGGCGCAGGCAGAAGGAGAAGGAGAGAGAGAATCTCAGACTCCCCACTGAGCATGGAGCTCGACATGGGGCTTGATCCTATGACCCTAAGATCACAACCTGAGCCAAAACCAAGAGTTGGACGCTCAGCCAACTAAGCCATCCAGGCACCCCTTTGGTGTACAATTCTATGTTCCAACAAATGTATAGGGTTATATAACAAAAAACATAATCAAAATACAGTACAGTTCATAATACCTCCCCACCCTCCACTAATTCCCTTTTGCTACCCCTTTGGAGCCAAACCTTCCCCCAACCATTAACCCCTGGCATCCGCTGATTTTTAATCCATCCCTAGAGTTTTGCCTTTTATAGAATAAATTGTAAATGGAGTCATAAAGTATGTACTCTTTTGATTCTGATTTATTTCAGTTAGAATAATGCATTTAGGATTTACCCATATTGTCACATGATCAAATATGTGTCCCTTTTAAATGCTAAACAGGATTCCAACGTATGTACGCATCATTGTTGGTTTATCTGCTTCCCAGGTGAAGAATAATTTGGAATGTTTCTAATTTTGCCTCATTTTACATTTATTCTTCATATATCACTCATATTACAAATATCATTTTGGGGTATTCATTACTTAATAAACACTATTTAAAGTAAAGCAAAGGAAAACAAAATATTGCCCTTTGAAACATAATAAATGTAAAATTTGCCTTAAATCTAAAATGTGATGTTGCAAAACATAGTATGTGTTGATATTTTAATCCCTAAAAGGGTTTGAGATCTTCTGTTATGAATATTTTGTGACCTCATTGATTCTTATTTCCATGATGCAATGGAGAAAAGATAGTATTTTCAATAATGCAATGGATTGCATTTGGATGATCATATGTGAAAAAGAAATATACCGTAACGTAATCTCACACCTCATATGAAAATTAACTCAAAACGTATCATATATCTAGATGTAAACTACAAAAGTATAAAACTTTTAGGAGACAACAAGAGAAAATTTTTGTGACCTGGAATTACACAAGAGTCCTTAGAAAGGACACCATAATTATTATTTACAAAAGGGAAAAAAAGGATAAATTAGAATTTATCAAAATTAAAACTTTTGCTCTGTTGAAAATATTAATACAAAAATGAAAAGACAAGCTACAGAGTGGGAGAAAATATTTGTAAATCCTATATATTACAATGACTTCCACCCTGAATGTGTAAAACATTCTCAAAATGACATTAAGAAAACAAAATATCAATTAAAAATAGGCAAAAATAATTGAACAGACATTTCACCAGAGAGTATATATGTATGATAAATAAGATGGTGAGAATATGTTCAGTATCATTAGTCATTAGAGAAATACAAATTAAATCTACAATAAGAAATCACTATAAAAGGGCACTTGGGTAGTTCAGTCTGTTGGGTGTCTGCCTTTGGTTCAGGTCATGATTCCAGGGTCGTGAAATCAAGCCCCGAGTTGGGCTCCCTGCTCAGGGGAAGTCTGCTTCTCCTTCTGACCTCCCCCCCTCTCATGTTCTCTCTCTCTAACTCCCTCTCTCAAATAAATATATAAAATGTTTAAAAAAAAAAAGAAATCACTATATACCCATAAGAAGATTCAAGTTAAAGATATAACAACACTGACACTACAAAGTGCTGGTGAGGATGCAGAACACCTGAAATTCTCAGGTGTTGGTGCAAGCTACTACCGCCACTCCAGAGAAGTTTGGCAGTTTCTTCTGTAGTCAAGCAAACACCTGCCATATGACTCTGTAAACCTACTCAAGATATTACCCTAGAGAAATTAACTTTTTTTTTTTTACATGCAAACCTGTACATCAATGTTTATAGCAGCTCTTTTTATAATCACTAAAAACTGGTAACAAACCAACTGTGTTTTAACAGATAAATGGATAAAGAAAATGTAATACAACATCAAATAGAATAGTACTTGGTAATAAAAAGAAACAAAATTTGCCAGGTTTGGGATTGGGAAGAGGGTGTGTTTACAAAGGGCGAGCATGAAGATTTGGGGGGCGGGTAATGAAATTGCTCTATATCCTGATTTTCGAAGTGGTTATGTGAATGAATAATTGTTTTAAAATTTATAAAACTTTATGCTGTCAGTTTTACTGTGTAATATAATAAGAAATTTCTAGCACCACAAAATATTTTCATGGACTAATTCCCTGGACCCCACTCATTTCTTCTACTTGACTTCTCAATAAAAGATGCTGTTATTGACAAATTTTTCACACCTTCTATTCCCTTGGATTACAACAGCACATTGTTGGGGTTTTCCTCTTA
This sequence comes from Ursus arctos, assembly GCF_023065955.2. Classification (NCBI taxonomy): domain Eukaryota; kingdom Metazoa; phylum Chordata; class Mammalia; order Carnivora; family Ursidae; genus Ursus; species Ursus arctos. The sequence continues at coordinate 76,057,157 of NW_026623111.1, forward strand.
TCTGTTCTTGAAATAAAGTTTGTAGATTCATGCTCCACTTCCCCAATATAAAATGCCAGAGTTTTTCAGAGTTCAGTACTAAGTTTAATTTCCTTTCACTAAATGCTATCATATTCTTCCATGCCTTTGCATACCATCAAAAATAACAGTGATTTTGCATTTTGTTTTTGGAGTGCAGACTTGATCCTCCATACTCTACAGATCTATTCAACTACTGGGTTGTTTCACAGGTGCCATCTTACATCACAGGTTCATACTGAAATTATAAAATTCCCCACACCTTCTTCAAAAGCCTCATTCTTGCCGGTCTGTGATTTCCTAGCTCAATGAATTGTCCCTCCCATTCCCTATTAAGCCAGAACTGAGGATTAACCCTTGAAATCTTTTTACCTTACCACCCATATATAGGGAACCAATAAGTGGTGCTGAGTATTTTTCCTAAATGGCCCCTGAAAGCCTTCAATTATTTCCAGCAACACCATCACCTCTCACCTAGACAACTTCAGTAAGCTGCTATTCTTCTTCTCCTTCTTAGGAAACAATGAAAACTATTTTATTATTTTATTTTATTTTATTTTATTTTATTTTATTTTATTTTATTTTATTTTATTATTTTATTATTGAGTATTATTTGTACTGTAGTTTGTTTATCCACTTTTCAGTTGATGGTTGGACAATTAGGTTATTTCCAGTTTGGGGCTACTACAAATAAAGCTGTTTTGAACATTCATTCTTTGTATAGATATATGTTTTCATTTATTCTGGGTAAATAGCAAGAATGAAATTATTGGATCATTTGACAGATTTACATTTCTAAGGAACTAAATAGCTGTTTTACAGAGTATTTTTATGATTTTACATTCCCATCAGCATTGTTTGAGAGCTCCAGATCTTCTATATCTTGGTCAAAATTTTGTGTATAGTCAGATTTTATGTTCACCATTGCAATAGGTAATTTCTCATTGTGGTACCACTCATTTTCTTTTTCTTTCTTTTTCTTCTTCTTCTTCTTCTTTTTTTTTTTTTTTTTTTTTTTTTTTTAACTAGGGTAGTTTTTTCTATTTTGGCAAAAATCATCACTGGGACTTTGATGGGGATCTCATTGAATCTGTAAATCACTTTGGGTACTAGTGACATCTTAACAATATTAAGTCTTCCAATATATGAACACAGAGTTATTGAGTGCTTTTTGTCATGAACAGATGTTGAAGTTTTCAAATCCTTTTGTGCATTAAGTATGATGATCACAGTTTTCCCCCCTCATTCTGTTAATGTGTTACATGATATTAATCAATTTTGATTCATTAAACCATCCTTGCATTCCAAGAATAAGTCCACTTGGTCATTTTGTATAATCCTTTTAATAAGCTGTTGAGTTTGGTTTCCTAGTTCTTGTATCTTTTTTTCATCTTTCATCTTTCCTTGAATATGTATGGTCACTTTCTAATTTTTCCAATATATACACTTGTATTTCATGTCTGGTTCCCAGAAGAAAAAAGAAAGAGAGAGAGAAAGCAAAGTGTAGAAAAAGGTGCTACCCCTTTAAATCCCCTGGAAATCATATTAGTGGAGGGGGAGGGCTTATAATAATAGAAGGAGGCACAACAAGATTGGCTGTCCACCTCCTGGTCTGCACCTCTGTGATCAGAAGCAGCAAATAACACTGAGAACAAAGGCCCCCAATATTCATAAGGCAGGATCCGTTTTACCTGCCTTGACTCCCACAAGTTGTATGCAGGTTCATCCAGGAACAGGTGCATAGGTGCCTGCCACAGGGTTTGAGTGGAGATGGATAACTGTTGCTATGCTAAGAGCTGAAAATGACCAAACGTAACCACAATACACTGTTGAAGCTTTGACCTACTGGCTACCAATTTGTGTCAGGGTAATGATAAAGTTCCCTGAATCTTTCCTTTAGTAAGTTCCCATCTTGTTAGCTTCATCTCCCACCACTTTTCTGATTTGTTTTGCTTTTTCTGCCAAATCTGCCTTCTTTTTGTACCCAAATATATCAGTGCTATTTCCCATGTGCCTTTGTATATGTTTCAACCCTTTTCTAAAAGTCTCTCCTGCAGGCCCTTTTACTCAGTTGATATCTACTCATTCTTAAAGCTCAACCAAAATGTCCATTTTTCCAGAGAATTTTTCCTAACACATCTCTCTCTCATGAGATAGGAAACATGGACAAATGCTAGCAGGGCTGCCTCTTATTCTCTTCATACTGCTTATCTTGCTTTACATGACACATTTATGAGATCGATTATTATATTTTCCCCTTTTGGATTGTAAATTCTGGAAGAACAAAAGCCACAACCATATTTGCTTTTTTTGCAATAACTTCAGGGTCTGGAATAGTGCATGGCAGATAATAGTCATTCAGCCAGCTCACCCAAATATCCCATTTTTTTGGTCATTAGACAACTAGTGTGTGGAAGGACTGCTTTTCTCATTTCTATTTCAATCTGAAGTTAGTTGCGTAAGAGACTCCTATCTTGATTTCTCCTAACTTCCTCATTTGGAGAAAGTCACTGCAACCTCCTAACTCTGCTCTCTTTCTTCTAATCTCTTATTTAGCAGGTCATCTTTGCTGTGTGTTGGGGTCTGCCACATTTGGGGGGTTTTCACCACTGCTCAACCATTGCATGCCTTAGATCTAGGTCCAACATCTCTGAGTCTGCCATACTATTTGGATTGAGCTGGAATGGACTTTTCCTTCATGTGTGGTTACTCTCAATGTGATTGGGCCTTCTCTAATTCACTTCTTATTTCTTTTTGTTTTTGTTTTTCTTATGGAGAGTTCTTTAGGTTTCTGGCATGTATGTGTAGGATACTACCACTCAGTCTAATAATTAAGGTATGTTTCTTCCTATTTTCATATTTCTAGGGGGTTAAAGCATCACCTCTTCTTGCCATCTGGCACCAGGAGTTCAATCTCATGCATGTGTGTTTATGAAGAGTGTATGTGTATAGGGAGTGGGGTTTTATTGTGTCATCTCCCAGTTTCCACTTGTTAGAAGGTAAATGTCAGTGAATTGGAGTATGAAAATACCACTCTTCAGCTTAGTAGTTCTTAAGTATTTTTGCTTTTGTACTTTCTTGAGTATCTTGTAAGTTGCAAAAGCTTCTCGTGGTAGTGAAGGACAAAGTAGGAAGGAGTGTCCTTTCCATTCCATTCAAGCCCTTCAGGATTCAAACCTGAGTGTGTCAGGTGCTTTTAAAAACCCTAATATCAGAAACATGGCCCTCCCTCCTTCAAAATCTGTTTTCTAAATCAGAAGCATCCTTATGCTCATTCAAATAGTCCAATGCATAGTGATATCTTATAAATCTTCAGTAAACATGTTACTTTCTGCTTAGATACCATGTCTCTGAACCAATGATTCCCGATCGACTAGAAGATAATTCCTAGACTCATAATACGTTGGTATATAACCTCCCCTCTCTTGACAAAATTGAACATTCATTACCTACAAGATAATACAACGGATTTGCACTCTGAAGATTTCCTCTTACCACACCCTCTCTGGGGCCGATCATTGTCGCCTATTGAAATCTGTTATGTGATCTTAGGACAAAAGTACTGAGTTTTCTCATGATCCCAATATAAAGTAATGTTTCTATCTTCTGAATGCCTGCTGTGTTCACCACATTTTTGAAATTGATCTCTTACTTTTGGTTGTTTCTTCTCCTAATGGTGCCTTCACTCTCATTTCAATCTATGACTGATATTTAAGTTTTGTACTTACGTCTTGAATTTCCAAATGAATGGATCCTCAGCATTTTAAGAGCAGGAATTGCTTCTGTTTCTTTGTATCCTCAAATGCACCCACTACAGTGCATTATGTGTGCTCATAAATATTTTTATTTGATTTGATTTTACTGAAATTGTTCCAAGCTATGCAACTGTGTTCTGCACAATAATTGCTGCTTTTTCAAAATAAGCCATGTCATCTTTTGAGCACAGTATGAAAAGCAGTAACTGAATTGAGGCATTAGACAATTATGGCAGAAAGATAAGACAAGTAATAGCTGGGTGGGGGAGCAGGATGAGTGAGTGTAGAACAAAAAGAAAAAATAAGACAGAAAATCCAAATAGACCATTTATTTTATCATCATTTCTTATCAATAAAAGACTGTTCTAGCTTGAAGAAGCTGTAAACGGTGATAGAAGGGAGTAAAATTTTCTGAAGTTAAAGGAAGAAATAAAAGAAAAGAATGTGGAGGCATGGTTTTTGCTTTTAAAGTTTGACCCTGAATTTTCATCATTAATGGTATCATGGATTTCTTGGTCCAATTTCTAAATTGAAGCTAGTAGTGAGGATATCATCAATCTGTCTGTTACTAGCAAATTCAACACAAATGAGGAATAAGACAGACATTTTCTCAAAATTTGAAGTGAATGATAAAACTCAGAACTTTCTAGACTAAGACTCAAGGAAAAAAATTTGTTTGAGTTTTATATTAATATGTTCTCACTATTTTTTGACATACAATCAATTTCTACCTCTCTCATGTCTTTGTCCTAGAAAGAAACATTATGCAATTTCATTCAAAAAATTTTATCGGTTTCCATTCTTAAAGAAACAAAATACCATATTTTAAAAGCAGTTCTTCCAATAGCCTATTGCTCTAAAAAAAACCAAACAAACAACAGTAATGGGACACACATATCAAGAGTAGCCAGCATACAGTACATAGAGTACAATGTACATGGCTAAAAACAACATGTTTCAATATGACAAGTTTAAAATATTCCAATCTATTCCTTGACATTTTCAGTCATAATGTTCTTTTTCAGTTACAATAATTTAATCTTTTTAAACATGTTTTTTTTTTCTTTCCTTTGATTCATTCTAGCTGAATGAATTGAGATTAGTTTCAATTGTAGGGTGGAATATCAAATGGATATGTTAGCAGCTGATTAAAAATAGTAGATTTCTTCAATTAAAGTAGAACTGAATAGCTGAAAAATGTAAAGTTGTGATCTTTTGGAATGATTAATACCGTGCTATTTTAACGATGAGCATCACAAAGAACTCTCCCATCTGAAGGCACACGGAAGCCAGAAGACCTTATGTATCCCTACTATGTTTTACGTCACTTCTCTTTTGTGTACTTGTCTTAATTTTCCACAAACAACCCCTTCACCACACACACACACACACACACACACACACTCCCACTGCCTAATCCTTACCATTTGCTTTCTCAACTTGAAAATAGTATTTGAAGCAGCAACTTCTTTCTTTGGGGTCTGGGAGTGGCTATGAGGCAGGACAAAGAACACATGCTCATCCATGTGCACCAATATCTTCAGCCTCAGAGCCCGGGACACGTTTCTAATTTTCTGATACAAGGAACAGAGTGTCCAGTGTGCATTGATTCTTCAAAGCCACAGTTCTGCAGCAGGCCCTCTGACCCCTGTCCTGGTTCTCTACGAACAGCAGACGTCTGGATGAGATGGATTGTGCAGGTGCCTGAAGACACCTGCTAGAAATAAATGCAGAGAAGGCGGCAGAGAGATGCTAAGGGGCCCATCAACACCATCAGCGCTGAGAATCATTATTTTGCCCTAGGATTTCCCAGGATGTCATTATACACTAAGTATGACCCATAAAGTCTTATTGATTATCACATTGCTGTCTTGTGAGCACTGATTATCTCTGATAAAAGTGCAGTTGGCTGTCAAACTCCCCAGAGACATTGGGTGGTATTTTGAATCTAAAACTTCAAGGACACTTAATTGAAATTTTTATTTTCCTATTTGTTCAGCTATCACTACCTAGGTCTCATAAATTGAACATGACCAATCTTAATAAGTCACTAGGTTTTTATTTTCTTGACCCTTTTCTTTGTCTCTCTTGCCTTCTATGATTTTTTTTTCTTATAAAAGTCTAAGTTGCACAGAAATGACTACAGCATTCCCTACAACCTTCCCTGCCCCTCCGATGCGGAATGATAAATCTGCAGTTTAAAATATAAACAATATAGGATTGTGGTCTTTCCATTATTCTGGAGATAAATGATGTTAATTTCAGCATTTCTGAAGTCTGGAAACACTCAATATTAATCCAGGTATGAGACACATAGTATCAATCTAGGAAAAATAAATATTCTGTCTGCTTCAAATATAATTTATATATTATTACACTATAACAATCTCCAAACCCTTGAATGAGATGAAAGGTAAAACAATTATTTTGTTGTCAAAAATCCTCTGAAGTTATTATAGTTTGTATAGTAGTTTATATTCTTAAAGAAAGAAGGTATATTTCAGAACTTGGTCTTGAGAGCCATACCTAGAAATCATGTCCTAGACAAAATAATCATCTTTAGCTAATTTCAGCCAATCACTGGCCTTCTTTTAAACTAATCTTTCTCTAGGTAGCACCTTTCAGGTGACTTGAGCTTGCATTTGACACTCCGTCCTCTTCCTATTGATTGTATCTGGCATATATGTGGCATATTCTTTATTCTCCATTCTTTCTTGTTATCTGTATATTGCTGATCATTTTTAAAATGTGTATATGGAAACACAAAAAGGGCACTCCAGATCAGTGGGTACTTTTTGGAGTCTCCCATCACATAGTAGCTTTGGGGATGCAAATAATAACTGCACATGGTCCCTACCCTCGAGAAACTCACAGTCTGATGGAAGAGTTGCAAAACAACAACAACAACAACAACAAACTATTTCAGTATATTGTCCTTTATGAATTAATAGATTTCACAGGATTCTGTGAAAGCTCAGAAGAAAATCCTCTAACTCAGCCTGAAGGACTTAAAACAAGAAGTTCTTCTGGGGACTGTTTTGAATAACAGAATTAAGCATGGGAAAAAGAAAATGGTGTTTGTTGTGGGCATAGAGAATGACTTAAGCAACAATGATTGGAGAAGCAAGAAACACCATACAGCTTGCAGGAAACCACAAGTAGCTAGAACAATTCTCAAAGAGTGGTCTCTGGACCTGCACAATCGCTGTCCTGAGAAATGGCTGGAAATGTGAATTCTCTGGCTGCGTCGCACTCTCACGGAGTGGGTCCTAGCCGTCTGTGTTTGAACGAGCCCTGGGGGGATCCTGACATGCACTAAAGTTGAAGAACAACTGAGGCAGAAATCAAACAATATCCCAAATGTGGCTTGATGCTGTTTGTCATCAGGGGCCACTGAATGATTTTATCAATAGGTGTCACATAACTAGATTTGAGGTTTCAGGAGACAAATGTGGTGGCAATGCAAAAAATGTTGTCATTTGCAGACTAGCTTTAGTCTGACTTTATAATAAAGGTCTATTCCTCTGAATATGAGTTTGCCCTTCGCCTGTCAGAAGAGAATATCCAGCTTGAGCCCCACGGCAGAAGGCTATTGCTTATATGTAATACGGTATTACTGGTACTGCTTTTCATGTTACGAGAAAAATTCAAAGAACAAATGAGCACAAAATAAGACTTTTTCAAAAATATTTATGTACTAACAATATAATTTAAAGAATTTATCTGCCATTAAAATATGTAGACCTTACCAGAACTAGTGAGGTAGAACTTGAGGCACTGTTTTAGAAAGTTAATGCAATATGTTGTCACCAAGGTGATTTTGAAGCATACAATTCCTGAAACGATTTTCTACATGGCATAGTGTTGTTGTTCGGCAACAGTTTATAATATTCAAATGTGGTCAGTATCAATTTCTGGGAGTTCACAGAGAAAAACAGTAACTCATAGTACAAGGCAACAGTAAGAGGAAAAAAACATTTTTTTAAAAATCCAAATTAAAGAAGAAATAATTTTTGTTATTTTCTTTACAAATAAAATGATGCATATTTAGTATGAAAACCATTATTTATTAAGTCAATTTTTAATCCTTTGTTTGTATTCAGTGAAAATTTCCCTCTTAAGAATTCCCTCCACAGTTTATTTTTAAGAATATTCTTCCCGTTTCTCCTAAATATAAATACATCTTTGACTAATATAAATAAGATTTTGGTCTCTATTAATCTATGTTTCAATGACAATAATTACTTAGTCAGCTCTTTCTGTCACCCAAATTTTTGCTGGTGTGTTAGAAATCAGCCACACTGGAAAATGCAAAGGAGTAAAAACTGGAATCAAGCTAGCTCCGCCAGTTTTTGTATAATTTTATTTGCTTTTCCTAAAGTCACTTTCAGATACTTGTTTGTTACAAGCAACAAAATGACTCCCATTTTGGTGCCTGTTCTGAACCTCCCCTTAGCCTGTAGTCTTGAGGTACCTGGTATGCCATTCTTAATTCAGCTTCAAACATTCAAAAGCGAAATAATTTATAAAGTGACTTCTTTGTACAATTGAATTTTCCATTTTAGTCTTTGGTTATTTAATATATACAATAAGCCAAATAATATTTATTAGACATTCCCTATAATTAAAATATCAGTGAGTTTTCACAGAAATTGTAACTATGTAACCAGCATTTCTCTGGAAAAACAATTATTCGTATTTATTCTTGCAATTACTCAACTTTCTTCATTATGACTCACAATAAGAAGTTATATTAAAGATCTGTCTATAGAATGGAACCATTGCAATAGAAAATTACAATGCAATATTGTCTTATGTTTTAAACAGCATAATGATAATAAGGCATAGTGGAAGGTCAGTAGAGTGGATATAAATATGATGTCATTTAATCCTCACAATCATACTGAGAATGAAATATTGCACTATTTTGTAAAAGAAATCACTGTGACTCTGACAATTTAGTCAGCTTGTCCAAGTCAGATTTGAGTCTCGGTTGTCATTTTTCTAGGCCAGTACCCACTTCATCTTGCCACAACTGAGTATGCTATAGTTCAGACGTACTTTTCTACTGTAAAGTCAAATTAAACAAAACTTTCAACCAGAGGTTTCCAACACAGCAGCATGTTTGTAAGGTTTTCCCACGGTGGTATCAGCGTTGTATTGATGTGATGGAATGCCATTTCTTAGATAGCTGTACATTTGCAAGAGCAATTCTGGGCATGAAAGCCACTATTTAGAGATCCTTCTAGTCTCACCCTTGCATCTAATATAATTGCTAAGAGATGGAAATATATCATGAGGACATATTCCTTAATTCTCAGGGTATAGTAACTCCAAAAGCTGGGTCAAATACAATATACATAGAAGTCAACACAATCCTATAGAAAAAATAATCCACGGCCTCTCATTTCAATCTATAATTTTCTATCCCTACTAACCAATTTCCCAATCTCATCTTCAGGTAATGACAATTTACTCTCTCTCTCCCTTTCTCTAAATACGTATCTCTCTATCATCTATCTACCTTTTTATATAAATATATATATATACTCATAATACATATATATATATATATATATATATATATATATATATATATTTCTGTAGACTGTGGTGACAGTACAACATTCACTGCATACCTGTAAATAAAATTTATTTACTGAGTCCTAGAGCATTTTGTTTATTTCTGCTTAGGAAAAAGCAGCAAAAGTTTTGTAGTCAGAGAATTCTGGGATAAATCCCAGGCTTTTATAATTATACTGATAATATAATTTTTGGTGCATAACAGGATGATCCTCCGTTTATTCATTTAGAAAGCCAAGGCAATAATGCCCATGCGCAGTATTTAGTAAGTTGGAAAATATGTATGAAATGAACAGAGTGCCTATTAAATGATAGGTAAACAATCAGTGATGATCATAAGAGAGCAACTACTATTATTTTATTGTCATAAGCAGATCATTATTCGACATCACTTTCGAGGATCAATTTCCCTTTTCCACGGAGCCGTCTAATGTGACTTTGTGTTGCCCTTGTGGCATACCGTGCACCTGTTCTTCCTCTACTCATGCCCCGTGAAAGGCGATGTTAATGTTCCAGTTTTCTAAACAAGCTCATTTACAAAGTGGGTTGCAGCAGGAGGAGCAGAGCGATGGGGAGGAGACAAAGCACAGATTTATACCTGCAGTGCCAGCACCTTAGGGGAATCCTAAGGAGCATTTCTACTGATTCAAGAATGTGCAGCTGGTGTGGTAAAATGAGAAGTCAGTGTGTGAGATTTGTCAGAGAGAGAAAGAGGCCCCAAATTAGCAGGTCAAGGTTTCTCAGCATAATTGCAAAGAAAGGTATAGAAGAGCGGAGATGTCTATGCTTACTTGCCATGTCTACGTAGGGACTTAACCCTTACATGGCGTGGCTGATATAACAGAACAGTAGATAACAACAACAACAACAACAACAACAACAACAACAAATGGTGTTGCTTAACAGAGGGTGTTAAAGGATACTACATGACAGCAATTAAAGTTGAAGCAGAAAACTCCCAAAGCAGAAGAGCCCTTACCAATTACTGACTCATAAATCAGGCACAGGGTCAGGCCTAGCGTAAAGCATGAGGAGGGAGGCACAGAGCTAGTAATCTGCAATATGGTGGACAGTAGAAAAGTTCAAAAATAACACTACACATGATGGAGCTATGGAGAGTTTCTTCTTTCGGGAAAGGCTCTGGTTCTCTAATGATGGGCTTGCCAGAAACAACTACCACCTTCCCTGGACTGTGTAGTCCTGGTCATCTCGGGGGAGAACACTTGTGTAAAATGGGTAAGTCTAACTCAGGAGTTTTATGACCAGTCGCTTCAACTTCACAGGAAGGAAAATTAGCAAATCCCATAGGATTCCTATGTGATTCTCAAAGGATTCTGTTTCTCAGTAGCCACAGGTATACAAGGGGCCCTTCAGGACAGATACTGACTTCCTTCTTTGGTTTCAGGGGAAAAAAAGGAGCAATATAAGTTTCACAGAATAGAAAGACAATAGAAATTGTCCATAGAATAGAAATTATCTTAGAAAACATTTGCTATATTTCTGGTCTACACCTTGATCACTTCTTCTAATACCTCATTCTGTTTTCCCCTCAGTAACAAAGTAATCCTATCTGCTGGCTAACTCAGAACACATTACGAAATCATTGGAATAGGGTTTTCCATTGGGATTATATTTCAGTCCACTTGTCTCTATCGTGAGAGAAATTGGTACCTGGACAATTTCTTACAGTCTCAGGATTATAAGCAAACTTATTTGCTCGTACACCTCTTGTTCCTGGGGAACAAGGAAAACATTTTTTTTCTCTGCCCTCCAACCCACCAATGCCCTTCAGCACATTTGATGTAACTGTGATTCTTTTCTGTAGACTCTTGAGACCACGCGACATTCTCTGCGCACCTGTGTCCTGCTTCTGTCCTGCTCCAGGCAGTTTTTCAGAAGAGCTGTAACAACAGGACACCAGTTCTTCACTATTAATAACACTTCCTCACACATCATCTCATTTGATCTATAAAGTAAATGTGTGATGTAGGCAGGGCAGCTCTCTATATCCCCATTTGGGGCATAAGAAAATACAATTTTATGGAGCAAAACTAATTTGCTCAAGATTACACAGCCTGGAAGTGATGGAATTAGAACTAGAACTTAGGTTTTCTGTTTCTATCCCAGCCTCTTCTTTTGTGGTTTATTGCCATCCCCAACTGTGCTACTTTTCACACAACATACAAAGTAAAAGTAGAATATTTTACTTAAAATCCTAACTAGTTTTGAAGTTACATTAAAGCCATAGAAATTAAATGTGTAAATTTGCAGTGTTAATTGTTTAATTTAGCTAGCACATGCACAAAGAGCTGGGGAAAAGAGAACTTAAAACGTCCATTTTTTCAGTAAATGTGCGTTGTTTAGTAACTACGGAGCCATTAAGATGAGGTTATATTTTAGAAAGTCTTATAAGAAAGAAAATTGAAATGAAACAAAAGGAAGGAAAGGAGGAGGAAATAAAGGAGATGAAATACTAGAAAGAAAGAAAGAAGAAAGAAAGAAAGAAAGAAAGAAAGAAAGAAAGAAAGAAAGAAAGAAAGAAAGAAAGGGAGAGAGGAAAGAAGGAGGGAAGGAAGGAAGGAAAGAAAGGAAGGAAGAAAACTAATAATTGCTGAGAATTTTCTATGACATGTACTTTCACATACAGCATCACATCTATAGGTAGATTCACCTTAGAAAAGGACTGGTTTAGGTCAAGAGGTAAGGGGGAATCCCACCCAAGTCGGTTACTCTTGACCTGGGCTGGGTGGTTATGAATGTGAAATGTGAGGACTTTATTAAGGAGATTGCTTCACTGCGATAGGAGATTCAGGATAATAATTATTAGGAAACCAGTTTGCATTAATTAGTGTCAAGTTATATATACTTGTGGATAAGTTCCTCAAATTTTAGGGGAAAAAAAGTGTTTTGCACCAGAGAGGCATATATTCTTCCTTTCTTCTGCTTATCGGCACCTTATTTAAGGGGGGGGAACAATAACCCTGTTCTCACACTCTCATCACGTGATTAGAGTAAAGTTGACTATATTCCCCATTCTGCTCAGAGGTCGGGGCACATTACTTGTATATGGCCAGTGAGAGTATTCCACGGTCCAGTACTTTTTGAAGGATGACTTCATGTTCCAAGCTATGTAAATCAAACTCAATTTTGAGATTTTTCCTTAGTAAACCGTAAAAAGCAGTGAGTCCTTCTCACAAGGGTTACTAAATTCACAGCACGTTAGTCAGGGATTAATTCTGAATATATTTATCATCTCATGGTGAAATCATTCCTTAGAAAGAAGCTAAAACAGAAATAAGCCAAAACCAGAGGTGAAAGGATATAGTTGTCTGATGATGTGCTTTGAGCATGTGGACCATGCTGTGCTTAAGTCAGGCCCCAGACTCTAGCTCTCCCAGCTGATGAATCTTCAGTTCTCACTTTAAAGAGAAAGAAAAGGAATTAAGTTGCAACGTGTAACCAAACGGTTTAGGATAATATAAATTCAGACTCTATATTCTAATTGCATGCAGGAAGGCAGTTTTTATGGGTTGGAAGAATTGATGAAAACATTGCAGTGTGTCTTTTCTTGATTGTTTGCAAATGTATCAGAAGTAGATAACAAGTTTAATTTTTTTGAAATTCTTTATACTTGACATGATAAAGACTTAGATATTTGGAATAAAATTGAAGTAGTAAGGTTGAAGCTGAACAATGTTTGCAGACAAACTGCCTATACAGCTAAAGAGAAAAAGACAACATGAAGATTTCTATACAAGAAATTTGGAAGAATTGGGGCACTTGGGTGGCTCAATCCATTAAGCATCTGACTCTTGATTTCAGCTCAGGTCATGACCTCAGGGTCCTGGGATGGAGCCCTGAGTTGGGCTCTGCGCTGCTGGGATTCTCTCTCTCTCCCTTCCCCTCTGCCTCTCCCTCACCCCACTCTCTCTCTGTATTGAAGAAGAAGAAGAAAGAAGAAAGAAGGAGAAGGAGGAGGAGGAGGAGGAGGAGGAGAAGAAGAAGAAGAAGAAGAAGAAGAAGAAGAAGAAGAAGAAGAAGAAGAAGAAGAAGGAAAGTAAAAAGGAAGGAAGGAAGGAAGGAAGGAAGGAAGGAAGGAAGGAAGGAAGAAAAAGAAAGAAAGAAAGAAAGAAAGAAAGAAAGAAAGAAAGAAAGAAAGAAAGAGAAAGAAAGAAAGAAATTTGGAAGAATAACGTTATACCAAAAGATGAGGGAAGGTTATGAAATAGAATGAAATAATTTTAGTAAGTAATAGCTTTAAATCCCTTCAAAATTTGTAAATTCCCTTTAGAAAATGGTATTTCACCCACTAATTATAAATTTTCACATCCAGGATTTAAAATACTTCATTCATTGCCTAACTCCTTGTGTTGTCCAGTTTTATGCTGCTTGTAAAACAAAACAGATCAGATGAGTCAGTCAATTCCTATTCTCTCTTCTTTTCTTTTTTTATATGTAAAAGTGTACATAGCATTTTCCATGAGAATGATACACAAATTACACGTGATTTTTGAATCACAACAAAAAACAACCATTGAACCCCATAAACAGACCCTTCCCGGTCTCCAAGCAACACACTGTATTTCCCTCCCTGATCCCCTTCCATCTTGGCCCCATTCCTCTACCCACATGACCACTATCTGCAGCCTTGCCCTACGTTCTGAACCTCCGATATGCTTGCTGGGTCATTTACTACTTCTTGTAGCACATCCTTTTAGAAGTTGTTTTAGGAAGCCTAGTAACATCTTAATTTTTGTTTATCTGGAAATTTCTTATTTAACCCTTGTACTTGAAATATCTCTGGGTGTTCGATTTCTACCCGACAATTTATCTTGTCCCAGAAATTTGAACATATTCTGCTACTCCTGTCTAGCTTACTTTGCTTTTATTATAGAGTCCACAGTCAGTCTAAATTTCTTTCACCTGGGGCGCCTGGGTGGCTCAGTCGTTAAGCGTCTGCCTTCCACTCAAGGCATGATCCCGGTGTTCTGGGATCGAGCCCCACATCAGGCTCCTCTGCTGGGAGCCTGCTTCTTTCTCTCCCACTCCCCCTGCTTGTGTTCTCTCTCTCGCTGGCTGTCTCTCTCTCTGTCAAATAAATAAATAAAATCTTTAAAAAAAAACATTCTTTCACCTATTTGTGGGGACTCTTTGTACCCTGACTGCATTATAAAATCCTATATTCTCTCAATTTTAGTTTTACCCAGCTTTTAATTCTGTTTGCAATTTTATTTGATTTTTCTCTAAATTATCTAAGTTAACAGAGCTAATTTTTAGTCCTTCTCTGAAAATGTTCACCTTCTCCTGTCCTATTTCCTACTCTCCGAAATGTTAATATTCTAATTTTGATTACTTAAGTATATACATACATATGTGTGTGTGCACATATGTAATTTATTTGGCTTATTCATCAAATTCTTATACTATTTTACATTTAGTCAGCACATGATATTTTAATTTACCCCATTATTCATTCAATATTAAAATGTTTCCATTCTTATTTTTTAAATTTTAATTCATATTTCAGTTAGCTGAAGTTTTTCCTAGAGGACTAGTTTTGAGAAAAATAGGCAGATTTTCCTGTGCTTTCACCCATTAGTTTGAACTTACTTGAGTACCGGGTTTTCTGGCAAGAACTTTCTTTCCTGAAAATGTCAATAGTGTTCAATCACTTTCTGAATTTCGGAAGCAGAGTAGAAGTCTGAGGTTGTGGTTTATGGACAAACTTTTATTTCTGAATGTATGAATATGAATTTTTATTCTTGAAATTAGGATGCAAAATGTGAGATTATCAAAAGATTAGGAAAAGAAACTAGGCCAAGGTTAGATCATGGAGAATCTTATTTGACATGCTAATGATATGGGAGTTTATCCTTTAGGTGATGGGGCATTATTATTTTCATACTTGTTAGTAGCATTGTTATTATTATCAGAATACCAGGCTTATGTAGAAAGTTCTGCAATTTGGTATTCTGTCTGCATCAGTTAGCTATTGTCATAAAGCACGTTAGAGGCTTTAAAACACACACACACACACACACACACACACACACACACACACACACACATTTCCTTAGCTCATGAATCTGCAGTTTAAAATTTGTGTGTTGTTTTGGTTTGCCCTGGTCTGAAATTGACTAATCTCAGTACTTATTCCTCTATCTGTGGTCAGCAGGTAGGTCTGCAGTGGCATGGATAATTTATAATGGCCTCAGATGGGACCACAGGACAACTGGGCCTTCTCTCCAGGTGGACTGTTACTGTTCAGGCTAATTGGAGCTTGTCCACATAATGACAGGGTTCCAAGCGAAGCAACAGGGCAAGATCTAATTCACAAGCATTTTTTATCTGTTTGTAACATTTTTACTACTGGCCCTATACTAAAGGTAATCACAGGACTGAGCCCAGATTCAGAGTGCAAAAAGTACTTTAGAGAATCTTGGGAATTCATTCCTGAATGAACTGGGGATGTTACTGTGTCAATATACTACACTCACCTACGTGGACTCTGAAATGCTGGGATACCTGAACATGTCACTGAAGAATTCTTTCGGGGAGTGTAGGCATCCATAACCAATGTTCATTTGCTGTTTCTGCCTTTGGCCTCAGGAAGTCCCCCTTAAAAAAAAAAAATCTGTTTTCTTTTTTTTTTTTTCTTTTAAGATTTATTCATTTATTTATTTGAGAGAGAGAGTGGGGTGAGGGGCAGAAGGAGAGAATCTTCAAACAGACTCCTGGTTGAGCACAGAGCCCAAAGCAGGGCTCAATCTCACAACCCTGAGATCATGACCTGAGCTGAAACCAAGATCAGACGCTCAACCAACTGAGCCACCCAGGCGTTACTGTCTTAAAACTTCATCATATATGTAGAATTTTTAACACCGAGGAATTGAAAGGAGAAATTGCCATAGGAAATAATAAGAAAAGTAATAATCATTTCAGCCTGATTCCTATATGTCCCCTATGCTGCTAAGCCCTTCAAACAAATCCTCCTCCTTCATCAGGAAACTAAATGAGGCATCAGCTTGCACAATTTAAGATGCCAGGTTTGCAGTACAATATTTATTAAAACATATTATTTAATTAGATATTAACACTTGATAGTAATATATATTAAATTATAATCTTAAAGTTTCTATTCTTTGGATTATTCTGATGTTTCTGTTGTTCAATATTAGGGAATAAAACATTTTTATTTTTTTAAATATTTATGTATTTATTGAGAAAGAGCACACAAGGGGGAGGAGCAAAGGGGGAGGGAGAAGAGTCTTAAGCAGGCACCACACTGAGTGCAGAGCCGGATGTGGGGCTTGATCTCAGGAGCCTGAGATCATGATCTGAGCCAGAATCGAGTCAGAAGCTTCACTGACTGAGCCTTCAATAAGTTTAGATGGGAAAGAGCTAATTTAACTTTCAGAAAAGACAATATTATTCTTTAATTATATGTTTTACATCCTACCAATTTTTTAAATGCCATTTGGTGACCTTATGAATGGTTTATTTGTATACCTTTCTTCCCCCTCAGTGGTGAGTGTTTTCTCAACACTGATTTAAAAGTTAGTCTTTAAAAAAAAAAAAAAAAAAAAGGCATTTATAACTGAATGATTTCTGTTGAAATGACTACTTTTAAAAAGATCTGTACAAAATTGAAATTCATTCTCCAGTTGCCTTACAGCCTCCTGAAACAAAAATTAGCCTAATGAGTCCGAGTTAGTAGAAGTTTCAGAACGTTTGTCCTCCTCTGCAGCACGGGGACCTGCGGGGCACCGGGTCCTCGGGCGGTTGCTCTCAGGGCAGGGAACTGTTCTCTCTTATCTTTTGCGTGGATTACCTCAGGGGCTTTGAGCATTCAGTCTTTCTCCTTCCTCTTCCCTTGTGTTCCTAATAATTTGCTGTGGGTATTTTCGGCAGGACACACAACCGCTGCGACTGCTAATGAGAACCATTCAGCTACTTTCTCCCCGCCACGCACTGCGAATGAACGGTGGAGAGTCGGGGTACGCGGTGGAAAGCGTACCAGGAGACTGCGAGTGGAAGAATGATGATGGAGGAAAAAGCCTGGGTAAGCGGGGCACGGACAAAATGTGATGAGCGCAGCGTGTTATCCGTCAGACCTCCGGGAAGAAGACGTGTCTTGCCTCTGCGCAGCCTCGGAGCAGGCGGCTGCTGCGCATGCCCCGCACCGCGCACGGGCCAGGCCTCCCGTGAGCGCACCTTCATCCGTTATAGTTGACTGACTCCAATGAGCTGGAAGCTGAGATCGGGCCCCCTGCTTCATATATCTGTTTGATATTGGAGTCAGAATAGATTATAATCTTTAAATGGAATTTCTCAGGGCCCTTGTGAACACCAAGAGTCTCTTAAGTTTGCTCTTGTCAACCAAATTGGAAATGAATTAACTTAATTAGCAACAAGAGTTTAAGAAATGTCTGCATTTAAAGATTAGGGGGTGGCTTTGTTCCATAGTATGTGTTGAACACAGCAAAGCGCTGTGGAGCGATTTACAAGCAAACAGAAAACAAATTCCCTCTCCTCGAGATATGCTGGTCCAAGTCAGTCTTCCAGGAGCATTTTTTTACGGTATAAGATACAGGCTTGACATTATGAGGCAAGGCTTTTATAACTGCAAAAATAGTGAGATGAAAACACAAAAAACATCACAACTTCTTGGAGCTATACACATATATGTCTTTGTGTTAGATTATATTTTATGAATAAGTCACTTTCTAGTTCACAACTGAACAGTTTTTATCAGAAAAGGGAACATAAAATTCATGAAGATAATTATAGTAGAAGTAATATCTTTCATAAGTGTACCCCTGAGAAGTATTTAAAAACTTAAAAAAAAATTCCCTATTGATCTACTTGCTTCTCATTTTACTCATTCTGTTTAATAATGTCCCTGATAATAAGTTGTCTAAACCAGAAACCCTACTATTATATTTGATTTCTCCTTTACCCTCTATCCTATGTCAATCAGAAGCCATGTTAGCACTCCAGCCATTCCTGCACTTTCCAGTCCCCCTGGCAACCACCTCCTCCACTCCATTCCCATTGTCCTATTTTCAACCTCTTCATGTGGTACATGGACAATCGGTATGGCCTTTCTGCATCTGACCTCTTGCTATTGCAGTCCATTTTCTACTCTGCTGTGACGGTGATCTTTTAAAAAAAACTTTGATGAATTTCCACTGTTTATAGAAAGAGGCTATGCTTTAGTCACGGCAAATGAGGGCCAATGGAAACTTAACATTTATACTGGCTCTGTACAATGACAATACTCTGAGAGAGACATTGTTATACAATTTATTCAAGATTAGAAAAACTACCTTGCCAAAGACACACAGCAAATAAGAGAAGAGCTGATGTTTGTTCAGTTCCATCTACCTGACTGCAAAGCAAGGCTCTGGCCTGCCTTCACCTCCTCACCCCTACTGACCTCCACTGGTATCACACTGGAATCTTACTGCCTCTCCTGGATGGCGCATGCTCCCTGCTAATCTCTCATCCCTACCCATCGTTCAAAATTGAAATCTGAGTGCATCTCCACTTCGTCAGTTTCCCCTGAAACTCCCCCTACAAAAGACTATTTGATTATGTGTTTGCATTCCCATAGCATTTCATATATCCATCTCTTGAGCAATTTTCAGATTCTATCAGTTATTTGGTTATTGATTCATCTCAACCATTAAGCTACATGTCCTTTGAAACCTAAGACCATATGTTGCTCTATTTTAATACCCATGGTAGCTACTATAATTTATATTTTGTAGTAAGACTTCCATAAAGATATGTTTAATTAAAGTGATATTGCAAAGAATTATAGAATGATCACATTGAAAATATTTTATGTAAGAAGTTTAACAAAGGCATTTCCTATGAATTGCATGTAGTAATTTTGTTTCTTTTTTATTTACAGAATCTAGTACATAGCAAATGCAGATCTAAACATATTTATCATCTATGTAGAGATACACAAATATCCCTACTTATGTGTATTCATGTATACGTTAAAGTACATTATAAACTATATAATATAGTTGTACATATACTGCATACCTATTTTTTAAAATATTTATTTATTTATTTTGGGGGCACCTGGGTGGCTCAGTCAGTTAAGAGTCTGCCTTCAGCTCAGGTCATGATCCCAGGGTACTGGGATCGGCCCTCCATCATCTTCTTTGCTCAACAGGGAGCCTGCTTCTCCCTCTCCCTCTGCTTGCCTCTCTGCCTACTTATGCTCTTTCTCTCTCTCTGTCAAATAAATAAATAAAATCCTTATTTTATTTATTGAGCATGAGCAGGGGGAAGGGGCAAAGGGAGAGAAAGAGGGGAGGTATACTCCCCACTGAGCACCAACCCAATGCAGGGCTCAATCCCAGGACGCTGGGACCACAATCTAGCTGAAACCAGGAATCGGACACTCAACCGACTGAGCCGCCCAGGCATCCCAATGCATATCCTTTTTTTCATTTTAAATCAAAATGGATGTGAGAAATCCACCATCTCATCCCATTATTTTATTTGTAAATTAAATCATATACACACTTTATCCAGCTAGTTAGTAGCAGAACCATAATCAAAACTTACAGTCACTAAAACATACCTAATTTAGTAATTCTTTTGAATCCACTGCATATCTTATTCCTGATAATTTATCAAATAGACTACAGTTAACTTGAACAATTGCATTCCTGTTTTGCATCCTTTCCTTAACCTGGGATATTAATTTTAAGAGCCACTCCAAAGAAATTTGTAATAATTCACTTTGTCAAAAGAAAAAGAAAATCCAAGGCTTGAAAAAAGTTAAAAAAAAATCCTACGTGCATGATAAAGCTTGACTCATCTATATACAGCTCTGTTTGGCCTACTTACTGTTGACTAGAGTCTACATTCTACAAAGTTATATATTTATAAATATTGATTCGTAGCAAATAATTTCCATTTATTAAAGATTCAAATAAATTTCATCCACTAGAAGAGATAAATCTAAATCTTACAATTTTATTCTCTATAATACATTAACCTGTTTCATGTCTATCTTTGCAAATTTGTTCCAGCATTCTTTTTTCCCATAGAATTTATAAAAGTCTCCCTATTTCATTCTGAATTGTGGTATTTGACTTATTAATGAGTGAAAATGTGCTCAATATCACTAATCATCAGGGAAGTGCCCATCAAATCCACAATGAGATATCATCTCACACCTGTTAGAGTGGCTATTAACAAAAAGACAAGAAATAAGTGTTGGCACGGATGTGGAAAAAATGAAACATTTTGTGCACCCTTAGTGGGAATGTAAATTTGATGCAGCCACTATGGAAAACTGTTGGACATTTCTCAAAAAAATTAAAAATAAAACTACCATATAATCCAGCAATTCCACTTCTGGGTATTCATGCAAAGAAAATGAAAACACTAACTTGAAAAGATATATGCACCCCTATGTTCATTGAAGCATTAGCATTATTTACAATAGTGAAGATATGGAAACAACTTATGTGTCCATTGATGGATGAATGGATAATGAAAATGTGAGATATATATATATATATCTATCTATCTCATGTCACGAATTTGGATACACACACCCACACCCAACACACGGGAATATTATTCCACCATAAAAAAGAATGAAATCTTCCCATTTGCAACAACATGGACAGAAATTAAGGGCATTATGCTAAGTGAAATAAGTCAAACAGAGAAAGAAAAATACCATATGATCTCACTTATATATTAAATCTAAAAAAAGAAAAAGAAATAAGGTCATAAATACAGAGAACAGATTGTTGGTTGTCAGAAGTGTGGGATAGTTCATATTAATTCCTGTAATTTGTGGATATGTTACCTTACATGACAAAAGAGACCTTGTTGCTGCTTTTAAAATTATGGAATTTGAGAAGAGAAGATTATCCTGGATTATCTAGGTGGGCCCAATCATGTGACTCCTAAAATAGCAGAGACCTCTTCCTGAAGGCCTCCATGTCCTATTGCTAGTTCTGAGATGAAGGGCTATAAGTAACCAAAAAAGAGACACCTCTTGGTGTTAAGGGTGGTCCCCACCTGATAGCCAGCAACAGGAACCCAAATAAGAACATCAGTCCTGCAACCACACAAAACTGAATTCTGCCAACAGCCTAAATGAGCAGGAAATGGATTCTCCTGTAGAGCTTTCAAGAAGGAGCACAGCCCTGCTGGCTTCTCCATTTCACCCAGTGAGAGTCATGCTGGACTTCTGTCCTAAAAGAAATATAAGATAATTAACTTTCATTGCTTTAAACCACTAAATTTGTGGTAATTTTTTACAGCAGCAAGAGAAAACGAATACAGTTATTTAAAAAATCTTTGCTATCCAATCTATACTAGAGAGTTATATTTTTAACTTTTCGAAAATTATATTTTGATAATTATGAGGTCTCCTTGAGTATTCATGCCTACTTGGAAACTGGCTTAAGCAAGGCTCTGAATTATGAATTAAGAAATACTATTTCTTCTTCTCTATCTGACTTAGAAAGTAATGATCTTCTCAGAAAAGATCCTTCTACTAAAGGCAAAGAGTCTCTGTTGTGAGGGTCTTCCAGAATGGAACCCATTCCTGAGAACTGGCTGGTCAGACGTGTAGAGTCTCCTTAGAACCTGCCAAATATTTCTTAAACATCACCATTGTATACACATTGAGAAAAAGAAAGGGATCCCTTTGTTAGAGCCTTTAGTCTGATAAGACAATATATCCATTAAATACAGAAAAGAAAAAAAAAAAGTTCCTAAGCTGAGAGAAGTTAGGTAAATTGCCAAGGATGCATATGCAAAATAGATTGAAGAATGCCATTTCTGAGACAGAAGGATGATGACGGCATTGGGAGATGTTAGAAATGTTGAGAAGATTCTAAAAGACTGTGGTAATGATTTTATCTGACTGCTTCCTCCACTCCGTGGGGAAACATTTAATATTTTATGTAAGTACCTGGATACAAGTTACAGAGGATAAGAATTCCTTCTGTCTTATTTTAAATGGCTGATAAAAGAATTATGAATATTAGCCAATGTTTATGAAAAACTTTACTGCTTAAAAGTGTATAATTTCAAGCAGATTTTGATTTTTAAGATGGAGAATACTCTTAGAATATTTGTAAAATTCAATAAAAGTAGGTAGCTATTTATACTGTATTGTTCACTTTACTCTTTCAAATATATGTGCTGAAACTTCAATAAGAAATTCATTTTGCCTAAAAAAGTTATCAAGAATAAGTTTTAAATATTTATCCTTTTTTCTCATATATCCTTGGAAAAAATCCTTTTATCCAAGTCCCAATTTCCAAAAATGTCTTTTATCAAGGATTTACATTTTCCTAGGGAGAGACAGAACACACATGAATACACATGTGTGTGCACACACGTTAATCTATATTACCTTGTGCCAGAAACAATGCAGTCTGCATTAATAAAGAAAATATAGGCTATTTACACATTTGGACTACTAAATATAATGCTTCATAATGAAGAAATGTATAAGAACATGACTATGTAAATGTATATCATAGTTCAGCAACTAATTAAATTTGTGAATTGTTTGAGCATTACTTTATATGTTACCTAGGATATTCTTTTATTTTAAGCCATTTGGAAAAAGGAATTCATCATTGCTGAAAAAAAGAAAGAGAAAATTATCTTACTTTAACACAGTATCGAAAATTTTTATAAAGAGACCCTAACCTCATGACTCGTACTTACTAAAAATGTGCCAGGATCTATTCTAGCGAAGTATGAATTACTTATTGATCAAATACTGACAATGGCAGATTTTAGTTCCATTTTTCCATCATTTTGACAATATCCATGCTGAATGCTGATCTTTGTATTCATTTTGCCAAAGTAAAACATGCTCATATTCTAAGGGAAAAAACTAAAAAGTATCAATTGTCTATATACTTCAACTAATTGAAGATTCCCTTTAGAAAATCCATTAATTGAAAAAAAAAAGACTTCAAAATTTTTCCCTTGGTTAATATATGTTTGTTTAAATGGAAACACTATCTTGCCTGTAATTTGATGCTTCATTTCTGTAGCTTGGTGGTGATGAAGTTTCTTAGATCAGTACATAAGAGGAAGGCCTGATCTAATCTGATTGTAGGTTCAGACAATTGTATCCTCTTTTCCTCATTTCCTGCCAATCATATTATCCCTAACACAGAAGAATCCCTCTTTCCTGTGCCCCAGAGTATATTGATGATTTAGAGGCATTAATGAGAGCTACAGAGCGAGTAAGAGCTGTGTGAGAGTGAGAGAGAGAGAGAGGCTGAGGGAGAGGAAGAGAAAGGGAGGGGGAGAGGAAAAGGTGGGGAAGGAGAGGGAGAGAGCATGCTTGAAGTCAAACAACTATGTTTGGCCTTCACAATTTCCCTCTTGGATTCAAAGACAGCAAGAATAGTTTTTATTGTTTATTGATTAGCTCTAAAGTAATAATTGTGAATCTGAAATTCACATAAATGTGATTGAAAATTAGCACTAGAAGAAAATTTGTCTACTCTGTAGACATTATTAAGAAAGAAGAAAGAAATTATTTTTAAATTAATAAGAAGACTTAAAGAATAAAATACTCCCTGAAAATACTTTTTCTGTCTACAGAAGCCTTTCAATTATATACCCTCGGCAGAGAGACAGACATTATATGAAATTCAATTGATGCTAGCAAATGATGAGACATCATTTACTTTTTTGTATCATAATCCTAAGAAAGGACAGATTCATGTTCTCTTCTGTTTAATAATTGCTTTGGTCTGAGTTCATTTATAGCATCATTTACCAAACACACCCACATAAAAAAATAATTATTAGTTCTCAAGAAAATACTTCAATAGGTTGTGTATTGTGCCATTAATAGGTATATTTCTCAAGACATATGAAGAGGCCTCCGTGTACTTCAGTCAAGCACAAATCTATCTAGTGATATGAATGAGGTAACAGAATTGGTATGTCAGCATTTTGGATATAATTGAAAAGCTGCAGATTGCCATTACCTCTGTGCTAAATAACATACTTCCATCATCCCCTAGATTACAGACAACCATACACCTAATTATTTTATTTTTGGCATGCACTGTGGAAGAACTCTTACTTGAATAATAGAATGAGACAAAATGTTTTTCTGTGTTTTTTCACCCTTTCCTGACCTGCTTCAACATCATTAACTTCCTAGAAATTGGAACAAAGACTCAATGGTTTTTGGCATAAAGTGTACGTTAAGTGCTGTTGCTGATGTTTTCTGTTTCGTTTCCCAAAAGGAAACTTTGTGATTTATTAAATAAATTTCCATTGAAGAAAAGGTTGCAAATTGAAAATATGCTCATTTTGCCTGAAACATGACTGAGCTAAATGATTTCCAGTAGGTAGAGAAAGTCAGAATTTGGTTCTGCCAATGTTTTCCTTTTAGGAAAGAGATCTATGGCTAAGAAGGCCTATTGAGAACAAAGAATGAATAAAGTAAATAGATCTCATTATTGAGCACTTATATTCTCTTCTCATCCTACAACAACCCTGTGGGGAGGATCTTTTCCCCACATTTTATTGACGAGCATACCAAAGTTGAGCCAGGATTATAAAATAAATAGATGGAGGAGATAAGGCAAAACCTGCTCTATCTTTTATACCTACTGACCGTAGTAAATGACTAAAACCCAATTCAAATTTATTGGCTCTGAAATTGCCACTCTCATGGAAATGACTGTGTTTACTTGGATTTCTTTGTTTATTTGATTGTTTTTTGTTTTCTGTTACATAAGCCTGAGAAAGACAGAGTAAAAATTTACAAATCCAAAGAAGTTCTAGAAGGATAGATTAAGATTTGGGGATAATTTTTGGATTTTATTTATTGGTGATATTCTAATTATCCATAGAAAAATAATGTCATTTTTTAAAGGATTTTATTTATTTATTAATTTGAGAGAGAGAGGAAGAGAGAACACATGTGTGTGAGCAGGGGGAGGGGCAAAGGGAGAGGGTGAGACAGGGAATCTCAAGCAGACTCCTCCTGAGCATGGAGCCTGACACATGACATAGGGCTCGATTTCAGAACTCTGAGATCATGACCTGAGCTGACACCAAGAGTCCAATGCCTAACTGACTGAGCCACCTCAGTGCCCCAATGTCATTGTTTTTAATAAATCAAGAATGATTAATAAAGTTTTTCAAGTTTCCATTCCTCTTAATAAAATCCTTAACAAAATAAAAGTAGTAAAGTCAGTTCCTTGTTTTGAATATAATCACCCAATTTATCACTTATATTTCACTTCAAATTTTGTAACCATAGCAATCACTCAATTTTTTCTGCCACCTAATGATTATGCACATTCAAGTAATCAACAATGACTGAGCAGCACTACATATGAGGTGGTGAGATTGATGTTGTGAAATGCATGATATATGTCATCAAGATAATCCCAATCAAGTAAAGGGAATTAAGTGTAAGTCTTAATATCTCTCAGAGAAGGTAGAATAGAAGAATTCAGGAATGTAAAGTGTAGTGATGGGTCAGAAGAGGTCCGTGGAAGCTTTAGGGAAGAAACAGCTTTTCACTAGGTCTTGGTTGGCAGGCAGACAATATTTGGACAGAGAAAGGAATAGATGGGAAAGAGAAACAGGTCATTCCAGAAAGAAAAGCCTGAGAAAAGGCACAGTAATAGTGAAAAACAGAGCCTATTGCCTATAATCTAATGTAGTTCTCCTGAAAAACATGAATGAGATTGGCCATGGGACCATACCTTGAAGGTCTTTGGATGCCCTATGAGGGGCTTTGGATTTCATCACTGTCATTGAAAGAGATTCAGCAAACAACTCATATATTCCATCATGTTCCGAACTTGAATCACTCTGTAATTTAACCTAAAATTTAGGTAGATTTACTCAATTTTTATATGAGAGTTGTAGTGTTGAAAATCACAAGAGATCTGTAACATTAAGTGAGACTCTATTTCCTTGTCAGAGATTCACAGATGTTTACACTGCAGTAATGCAGTGGCCTTTTGTCTCAACAGACAAACTCCAGCCGTCAAAAAGAAATATTTCTCTTTGTTGGAAAGCTAAATTAATCTGTTTTCCTATGTAAATACCCATTGCAGAGATTGTTATAGGCATCTCTCAAACCAACCTATTTTCCTCCTTAAATATGGTTCACTTAAATAAATGATATGAGGAATATGAAATAAAATGAGATTTTTTTGCTAATTATTCTATAGATTAAAATGTCACTAGCGACTATAATAGACTATACTAAAACTTCTGAGAAATAAAGTGTCCCTATGCTAAGTATTCTCTATGTGATGAAACAGTGTGTACTTTATAAATGATATTTATAAGGGAAGGATAAACATTTTTATAATGTATTTAGTGAAAAGCTTACAAAAGTGTGCTGATAGCATACTCCATAAAATATATAAAAATGTAAAGAAAAATCTTGAAGGACTTCTGCTAGTATATTAACATTCTGTCTGAATTACTGGGTTTTACTCTTATTTCTATGTTCAGTGTTACTTTCCTAATTTTAAGACAACAATCCAACAGATTCTAAAAAAGCTTTAGTGTATTCTCAATAAAAAGATATTGCCATGTTTTGAAGAAATTCATCAAGGTGTCCTTTACTCCATCTACCGTCCCTCCCTATTCCAAAAGTTTCTAAAAAACAGATTATATGCAGGTATTATGTATTTAAGACTTTGTCTCTTTTCCTTTTACCACTTAAGATATGTGAGATGTTGTGTCATATTAAAGTAATAGGCCTCACATCCTTTGTCATGCAAACGAGACACAGCTGTGCATAGCACTACCTACTCCCTTGATGTAGGGAAAATGTAAAATGAGGTTTACTGAGGGAAAACTTATGAGCAGAGAACTATCAGAGCACAATATCCATAAGCTCTAAGGCCAGAGGAGACTGAGATCAGCTATGGCTGGACTGGATCTATCCTGGAAAAATCTCCAGGTGAGGGCACTTCCTATTAAAACAAAACAACACAGACAAACAAAAACCCAGCAGGCAGAGAACATCACAACTAAGGCAGAAGAAGAACTTTCTTGGTAAGGGAAAAAAGAAAAAAGAAAAAAAGGTCTTCTAAACAGGCTGCACCCCTAGAGTGCAGTGTCTATTATCAGCCAGTTCTTCAGTGAGCTGTCCTAGACCTGTGGAAGGGCTTCTTGCCCTCTTGCTCATTATCAAAAGTGGGGGAATGGGGCCTCCCAGGTTATTGAATCCGTCTCTTGTCATTTGTTTAATGTAGTTTGGTCAAATCCCATTTCTACACAGCTGAATAACTAAGTAATTAGTACAGTTAAATGATGTAACATTTGATAGTTCAAATAGGAAAAGCAGCTCAATGCTGATTACTTACTCAATGAGTAAGCCAGAAACGGGATGTGGTTCAGAGTAGGTAGTATATCAATAGTATTATCTAGTATTTCTGGCTTAAAGGAGCTTTTAGTTCCACTGTCGTTTGAGAGGTGAAATAGACACATGTGGAAACATTTCAATAATCACGAGGCTCCAAAAATCCAAAACGAGTTGTAGGAATAAACATTGGTATATATTTGTTCCTTGAGCAATTTTATGACGAGTTGTATGACAAAATAAACACTCTCTAGTCCAATAAAATGATAAAAAGTGACTTTTCATGATTTTAGGAAGGTTAATATGAAGTCTGTTGAATGTCACTTGAAATTTGTTTTTTAAGTTTTCCTCTTTTGCCTTGTTCAATATCAAATTTAAAACAAAGAAGATAAAATTAACATCTAGGAGTATAAGAGATGGACTTTTCTTTTTCAACACGTGATCAGAGTTTTAACAGTTTTATTCAGTAATTAGCCTTCCAATTACTATTTCTATTTTTATTTTTCATAAGCTACATGTACTCACAAGCAATGGGTGATGATTAGGCTAAGACTTTTTTGGTACATTATTAAGTAATTAGTCATTCCTGTAGATATTGCCCTTAGGTTCCAATCCTTGACATGAGGTTATAAATGTAGAATAAAAAGGGCTATTTGGAATAATCCCAAAATGATCCATAATAATTGGACAAGTTAATTTTTAATGTATTTTGGAATTGTCAAATATCTATATAATCATTAACATCTTAAACCTCTACATTCAGATTAAAAAGGGTATATTCCATGCTCAAGAGGGCAACAAATTTTTTGGAATCTCAGGTAAATTTTTGACATTCTTCAAGAAAAATCAAACAATATTATATGTGTTTCAAACACAGCCCACAGTTAATCAAAATTGTTTCTTAAAATTTTGGGCTATTGATTCAATATTTTTAAAAAAAGACAAATGGAAATTTTGGCAGGCCATTTCCTGAAGCACTTTCAAGTGTTGGAATAATTATGTATCTACATTATTTTCTTTAATTTCATGATACTAGATTATTTTCTTCATGTTATTTCTGTACTTTTCCCTTACTGACATTTAACATTTATTGCATACTGATGATCTTCCAAGTACTTAAATATTATTTTAATTAATAACGGTAAAATCAAGCATGATATGTTTTTCTTACCCCAAACTATAGACTCAGAAACTAAAGTCAAGAAGTTTCAGTCAATTCTCCAGAGTCACATACCTGTAGTTAGGAGCCGATTCTTATGTCCCCATTCCACTTATCGTAGGAGAAAATGTGATATTGAGAGAGGGTTGAAATTATATTATTATTGATTTTTTTCTTTTAATTGATTTGTATGGCCTTAATTAGATCTAGACTTCTGTTTAAGAAAAGAAGGCATAGTCCTAGCCTTTGGAATATGGGTTGTCCTTTACAGTTATACGACGGCTTTGATAACTCAATTTCCCTTACAGGCACCTTTCACATCACTTAGATAAATGATAAAAACTTTATTATCTGTTCAATGCATCATTTCCCACAAGTTCTAGAAACTTTCAAGCCTTAATAAGAGATAAGCATATGAAGTTGTTTATATTCAGACAAAGCCCATCTGATTATTTGCAGTTAGTCACAAGGTAAGTGGGATACCAAGAGAAAAAACAAAACAAAACACAGAATACTAAATTTCATAGAAGAGTGACTTTGAATATTATCAATTAATAAGCAACTATTTTAAAACTAGAGCTCTTTATTGTTCGGCTGTATATTAATTAGCAGCCCCATTGACTGACCAGTAATAAGAATGGATCTGCAGAAGAGTGAACAAAGTTAGACTTACAAACCCACACTCATCATAACATGCATCCAGAGCTGCCTGCTCCAGCAAGGAGAAGATAAGGGATGAGATGAAGAAGAGAAATAAAGGATATTGATCAGCATTTATTAAAGTCTACAGTGTGCTTGCTACTTCACTTGCCCTGTCTAATTTAGTCTTCCAACAACTCTTATTATGTAATCCACTCAAGAAACGAACGATTGGAAGCTAATAGAAGTTAAGTAAATAACTCAAGGTCAGTTACATGAATGTGAGCAGAGAAATTTAAATTGACAGAGGGAATAAAAAAAAACAATAATAATAAGGTGAGGTAGATTGCAGATTGATTGGTTCATTGCTTTTGCTTTGATTTGCTCTACCTACTCTCATACTTTTAAGGTTAGCAATTCTTTATTAGATTTCTTGATGCTCGCGTAATGAGTAAATATCTGTTGTAAACATTTCTGAAGTAATCAACATGTTTATTTCCATTTCAACCTCGATTTCAGATTTTGCAAATTAAAATAGAAATTCTAATATGTGAGGATTTACAGATATGTTGGTAACTGAGAGGTTTAATTGTTACAAATGTGTAAATCCATAAAGTGAGACCCATTGTATTTACATAATTTGCAAATTTAGCAAAACATGAAATAGGAGTCTTGAAAGCTAAGAGTAGGTGGTGATAGGAAAACATTCATATATCCAATTTTTAAAAATTTCATGAAGAAGGTAGTAATTCATGAATTATTTATTTATTAAAAGAAACACTTACTCCACAGGAGGGTCTTCCAGACTTCTGTACATCTGTGAAAGAAGGCTTATGGTTAGGTAGCAAGGCAATAAGTCCACAATTAAATATCAGACGATAATTATTAAAAGATGAGTAAAGATGAGTATGACCTATTTTTTAATATATGAATGAACAACAAGCTGATTTTTGCCCATTTGGCTGTCTGGGATTTATTGTTTTGGGAACAGATTTTCAGTTTCAGTATATCGTTTCTGGGAATTAGTCCCAGAATGATATATGATCAGACCCGGCATCTTTATCTTTCTATTTTTTCCTTAGATAAATATAAACCTCTTTCTGAAATACGAGGTATATAAACAAACAACAAAGTCATGTACTGAAACGTGTAAGTAAATCTGAGGAGGGCTCAGCTTCTCTTTGCGGGCTGCACATGGTTTGTTGGCACTGCAGGCGAACCACATGGACAGAATCCCAGGGCCCCTGTGGGATAAACTGGCGTGGAGCATAGGTTGTTGATAATCATGGCTGACATGTGCTTCCAGGTACTTGGCAACTGAAAGTATTATGTGCATTTGTCAGCTAGCCAGTCACACTCAGGATTCAGGGTAGGCATGGAAGGGAGAAACTCAGATTAGGAAAAGTTTTAAACTTCAAGAAATTACCTGATACTTACATCTTTAGCAAAATCAATTTTTTCTTTAAATTAATCAGTAGACATTGGCTTTGGTTTCACCACCCCACCCCTTGAATTGGCTTTGGTTTATTTCATTTCTAAGGAA
Organism: Ursus arctos; assembly: GCF_023065955.2. NCBI lineage: Eukaryota > Metazoa > Chordata > Mammalia > Carnivora > Ursidae > Ursus > Ursus arctos. The sequence goes on from NW_026623111.1 coordinate 76,088,233, forward strand.
ACTAAAGCATACGTGCTTTTTATCTGCTGCCAAGATTTATACTCTGAAGATTAGGTAGTGATTCTTAGTGTCATGTTGTAAGTTTTTGATCCTATAATTGAGTTGTTCTTTTTTTTTTTTTAACTGGCAAGAATTTGCTGCAGATAAGTAAATGAATGAATGAATAGATGAATGAATGAATGGAATAACAAATGAAGCTGAGATTATTATAACCCTTGCTTCAGATCATGTCAACTCGTACTTTCTGAGATGCATGCTGGGAAGTTTTATTACAGTTTTCATGGATGGATTTTTTCTCCTTTTTGTGTTTCAAGGTAAAATCATTTCTTTTAACAACATTCTCTGTCATTAACTTTCAAGCAAGCTACAATTTTCTTCTCTATAAACAACTAATGTCAAATACACTTTTGACTGCATGAAGTATTAATTGCCTTTTCAATATATTCTAGCAATGCTATAAGAAAGGGGGGGGTAATCAGAAGGGGGAATGAACCATGAGAGACTATGGACTATGAGAAACAAACTGAGGACTTCAGAGGGGAGGGGGTGGGGGAATGGGATAGACCGGTGATGGGTAGTAAGGAGGGCACGTATTGCATGGTGCACTGGGTGTTATATGCAACTAATGAATCGAACTTTACATCAGAAACCGGGAATGTACTGTATGGTGACTAACATAATATAATAAAAAATCATTTAAAAAATAATAATAAAATAAAATAAAAGTATGCTTAGATTCTTAGTACTAGACACATCACAAAATGTTTCCGTAGGCAATAAAACTATATCTTGTAAAACAATATTCTCTTACAGTACTGAAAAGGGTATATGAAAAATTCAGGAGTTAATCATCAAACATGTATGTCTATAAGTTTAAAAAAAAGTAGTTCAAATATTCTTCAAAACCATTGTTCATTCTGCCAGAAAAAAAGGGCATCTTATTGAACACTGTAGGCTACATAATAGGGGCTGTTTTTACTAGTCTCAGCTAAAGGCTTTATCAGGTTTGTGTTTTTCTAGATTGCTGAATGTGATGCGAGAGGGGTATTTTTATTGCTTCAAGACATGTGTAGTCAGTCAATAATTTTTCATTATCATCATAGGCTAATAATGTGGACAATATCTCCTATAGAGTTTTACATTTATTACGTTTAAAAACTGAAGACTTCCTGTGAAAAGCATTTCTCTCATACAGAAGTAGCACATATTTTGCTGAGTGTACCTCATTCATATAAAAAAGTTCCTATTTAGAAGTCTAATTTTACAAGATCACAAACAGGGTAGAAATTGATGCGCTATACAATTTGTGGGAGTTTTTAAACTGTTCAATTAATTAATTCTTTTCTCAAAAAAAAATTTTGTTTCTTTGAAAACATCCAGAGAGCAATATGATAAAATGAAAAAGATAAAATTATCCATACAGCTACATTCTGAGATATCCAATCTTTTTAAAAATATTTTATTTATTTATTAGAGAGGAGAGAGAGAGAGAGAGAGAGCGCATGCTTGCACTAAGTGTGCATGGGGGGAGGGGCGTGGGAGGGGCAAAGGGAGAGGGAGAAGCAGACTCCCCACTGAGCAGGGAGCCCATCGTGGAGCTTGATCCTGGGACCCTAGGATCATGACCTGAGCTGAAGCATGAGCTGGAGGCAGATGGTTAACCAACTGAGCCACCCAGGAACCCCCTGAGATACCCAGTCTTAACATTATGTTTGCACAATCAGAATTGTTTAGGGTAACTGTATGCATTTATTTTAAAATTTAATAAAATTTAAAAAATAGTTCATATACTGTCTTTAGCCTAATTGATCTCAGTGATGTAAAATCAGTATATTTCATATAAATAAATGCATTTCTATTATGCCATTTTACATGGCTGTATGAAGTACCATCTTAACTATTTAGCTTAATTATTCAAACCCCAATCTTATGATGTGATAATTATTAATATTTTCCCTCTATATCAAATAATGTTACACTAAACATCCTTGCAGCAAAATGTTTGTGTACGTCCTTTATCATTTTCTTAGGATTATTAATAAAAGTGGAGTTGCTGAATATTAATACCCATATGTTCCAGGTACTCTTCTAAGCATTTTACATCTATTATGTCCAAATGGAGTGTACTATTATAATTTTTACATTAAATATGAGGTCACTAAGGCATATCGAGTTTAGGTAACTTGATCAAGTTTACAAATGGCTCCAGTCTGTGCTTTGCAGCACATCAAAGAATGTATATATACTTTACTCAATTAGTTAATATTACTTAATTGCTCCCAAGTTACAACAGGACAGTTGATTTTAATTAGAAATGGGTGAATATTACCTTTCTTTGAAGTTTACATTGATTCATTAAGAATTCACAAAATACAATATGTTGTTCTGCTAATATGGTTCTGTTAACTGAATAGGAGTGAATTTGACTATTTGATAACCTACCACATTAAAGTTTGTTAGGCTTAACTGTCCATTGGCATCTGGGGTGTCTGAGTGGCTCAGTCAGTTAAGTGACTGACTCTTGATTTTGGCTCAGGTCATTATCTCAGAGTTGTAAGATTAAGCCCCACATCTGCGTCAGTGCTGGGCATGGAGCCTACTTAAGATTCTCTCTCCCTCTCTCCCCCCCTCTGCCCCTACCCCCGCCCCAACAAACAAGCAAAAATAGTCCATCAGCATCTATTGCCATTTCCATTTCAGTTAGGAATTGAAGTCAAAGTTTCGATGGATGAGTGCTTTCTTGATGTTACTGAAAGGTTGTAAAGACTATAGCATAGTTAGGCTCCTATGATTCTGCCAGAACTTTTCCTTCTAGCCTGCTCTTGTAATTTCACATCTACTGAGCCTAAGGATGTGCACACATGCATCACACTGTCTTCCACCTGTCTAATTTCTTCAATTACTTAACTAAAGTGAAATGAATGCCCAAAAGAGGTGTATTATAATGAGCTTGCTCCATTAACCTTGAATCTCTGGCCTAATATTTGGGAATTTTTGGAAAGAAGATGGAAAGAAGCATGTCAGTCTAACTTCATATGACTTGTAATCAATATTAGAGATTCCTGGGTAGAATAAATACCAAGGTGCCAAGGCAAAACTGGATTGAAATTAATGTATATACTTGAGTCGTCTGCTTGGAGGAAGATCTAAAAGCACAAGCTCATTCACCAGCCTGTTGTGATTTGAAATCACTCCAGAATCTATCATTTACAATAGCCAGTAATTTCATATTCTGATACCATCAGGTCAGAGTATTTGACACCATTAATAGTTTCAAGTACTATATGCAAAAACCCTATTCTAGTAATTTGAGAAGTTGAACAAAGAAAATACCAAATATTTTATAGGTAGAAAGAAAAGAAGAAATTTTTTTAAAAACTCAATATTTTGAGCTAAAAATTCATATTTTTAAAAAAATGATATGGGGTTAAGTTTTCAGAAAACAAAACAAAATAAAACAAAACAACAAAAAGAAACCTATCCCTGAAACAAAACAATGCTTCTTAATATATATGTATTTGAATCACTATATCCGGATTACTTTAAAAGGAGTTCTCTACCTTTTCCTTAGAATGTAATTCAGTTTTATTCTGAGGATTTTGTATGTAGGTAAATCCAGATTCATGTACCATTTAAGGACTGTGATATTTTAGAATGATAGTTCTAACTTTCAAAAGCTATGAAACTCATTGTTCCATAAATAATTTGGTAGATTCTTTTAAGTGCAATTAAATTTCCGTTACTGTCATACTTCATACTTTTTTTGAGCCATTAGACTATTTTTTAAGTTTTTTTCATCTCCTGAATGAAATTGAAAAAACGAAAAATTAGATCATTTTGCATTTTTTTTTCCTGTATAAAAATTAAACAGTGTTGCAATGCATTTTATGAGAGCTCTTTGGAAGAGCAAAAAATAATAACAGGAACACAATGTTTGCATTTTATATTTTCAGTCTATTGAATATTCAAATTAACAAAAAAAAAAGGTTGAAACAGGTGTAAAAATGTTGATTCAATTATTGCAGAAAGCCCTTTGATTTTTATCCATAAATTGTAAAACAAATGTTTTTCTAGCCTTCTTTTTTTGCTGGTCAGTTTACATGCTAACCCATAATTCAAATCACCCCCCACTTTGGTAAGCCAGCTGTACTTCAGTTCCACAGATCCCCGTTTTAATTGGAATGGGTGCTACGTTTAATCTTTGCAAATCTGTGTGGGAGGCAGTCAGATCCGAAGTCAATCTGAGTTGACCTGTATGGCTGGCACTGCTGTTGCCCTGCTTAGATCCCCTTTGGGAGCCAATGCACCCAATCTCTGTTGCCGTGAGTGTTGGCTGCTAGTAGCTCACAGCTGTCTCTTCCCCTGAATTTTGCCCTCCACTAATGAGAACTGCTTGGCACAAAATAGGAAATTTTGCCCTCCTTCTACCTCCCAGGCAGCCTGTGACCAATGACTTACTCATAAGGGTCAAAAACTGGCTGAGACCCTGCTTCGAGGTGTAACTACTGATTGATAGAATTCCCACTCCAGGACTCCCTGTGAAGTGAACTTGAGGCCAGACCTCACCTGCCCTAACATTGGCATCTAGCTTTGCCCTGGCCTGGTCTGCTCTCCTCACGCTCTACAGGTGTCATCAAGAGCGCTTCTCCCAAATATGACTTACACAAGAAGCTGTTTCTCAAATTAGGCTTGTAGTGAATTGGATATAAGACAATCTGGTATCCTTACTGGAAAACAAAACAACAACCACAAATCAGTGTCAGTTGACACTGAAATGATGCTTTTTTTTTTTTTTTTTTTTTTTTTTTTAAAGATTTTATTTATTTATGTGACAGAGAGACAGCCAGCGAGAGAGGGAACACAGCAGGGGGAGTGGGAGAGGAAGAAGCAGGCTCCCAGCGGAGGAGCCCGATGTGGGACTCGATCCCGGATCGCCAGGATCATGCCCTGAGCCGAAGGCAGACGCTTTAACGACTGCGCTACCCAGGCGCCCCTGAAATGATGCTTTTTAAGTGTATATTGAGGAAGTTCCAGATGATTCTAATTTTGTGCATTCATTTAAAATGAGAATTTTTAAAAACTGTTTTCGGAGGATTGGTTTATTTTTTAGCCCTAGTCTGTTTGCATTTAAAATCAAGGTTGTTGCCAATTGTTAAGTAAAATGAAATTGCTTTCATAATATACTTTCACAAAAGTTGTATTTTTACCTTTAAAACAAGGTTTATTCTTTTCCCACCCTAGTAGATAGAATCAACAATGAATATGAAGAAAACGCAAATCTTTCCATAAGCATGCTGGGCTGCTCAGCATTTTTCTTCGCTTAAATGATATTGACGGTTGTCCTTATTGAAGAGGAAATAAGTATGTGCTTGGAGCCTCGCAGACAACCATTCATCATTCTCTCATGCAAAAGATAGAACCCCTGTGCCAGCACACAAAATCCAATGGCAGCTACAGTAGCAGAAAATCAATAGACTGTATTAGAAAACTCAGAGGCTAATCAGAGCCCAAGCTCCAGGCGTGATGTACTCCAAGAGAGGCATTGCTTTAGGACATAACTCAATTCTCTGAACACCGCAGACTGTAGCTTAATTCAAGCATTTAGGGGGAAAATGGGGGTCTTTAAAATATACATTTTTCTTTATTGCCTCCCAGAGAAGCTTCAGTGCCGTACTGTAATGAATAATGATAACATACATTCTTAAAAACTGATGTTAGCTCAGTCATTATGCCCAAATAGAATGAGAGCCCATGCTGTGTGAAGCAATGAGATGTCATTAGTAAGCGGCTTTTCTGCTAAAAGGAGGACGCATATTGTTACTTGTTAAACACACTATTAATATCTGTAAAGGTAAATGACAATTGGTTCTTTACTTTCCTAAGCAGTTGCATATTTTAACTGATGCTGAACTCCAAGTGAAACTACATACCCAAATCAAAATTTATTGTGTGACAAATTTCAAGTGAGTTGAAACTGACACCGTAAAATAAAAATACACGTAGGCTAAATTATTCAAAAATACGAGGCTCTCAACAATACCTGAATATTTTGTATATTTGGTATAATATTTTCCCCCTTGGGAACTTGAAGCACTTTGGAGTAATACATCGTATGGCAATTTTTCTAAATTTTCTCTAGGATAAGTAGAATATATTCTTAATTTGGGTATTTTTATTTATTTTTCGCAATCATGGAAGTATAGATTTGTGCAAGATTGTACCACTGCTAAAGTTTCATCATATCATAGCCACCTTTTATATGTATATAATTTTTATATTTTTAAGTCATCAAAAGTCTCCATAAGAATAGGTTTGCTTTTTTTGGATAAATTTATCATATCTCCACATGACTCTGAACTGTATATAACAAATTCCTGTTTCAGTATGAAAGGGACATTTATGTTTTTAATGAGCCTCTGATTTTATCTTAGTGAGGCTAACAACTTGAATTTAAATATTGTATAAATATATGCATTTATTGTAATAGATGAAATGTCAAGGTCAATTTGAATCTAATAATCCCAGCAAAGTGAAATAACATCATGAAAAATGAAGCCCCGCTTGGAAATAAAAGCTAATTAAGAGTTTTTTAATGCCCCAGAGAGAGAAGTGTATAGAGGGTAGTCATAGCTGGTTTAAGATTGGCAACTCTGTCGGATGTGACAGCACATTCAGCTCGGCCCATGCAGGCACAATCAGGCATCTGGGATGATAATTATTAGACTTCAGAACACTTCTTGGAAACTGTCCATGTATCAGAGTGCTTACAAAAGCATGCCTTCTGGAATTACCACAGTTTTATTAATAAATTAATAAATGCTTTATCAATATTTATTTATTATTTTACCTCTGGGTTATAGCTAGTTTGACATGCAAAAGAAGAATTCTGCAGATTTAAAGAAATACTTTTACAAACTGCAAGTCCTTTTGGCTTCCTTTTAGAAACAAATCTTATTATTTACAATGCCAGTATTTGAAATTCCAAATACACTACTTCTGTTGAATAATGCAAGTGAATAGGCTATCATAAATAAAATGAATGAGAGAATCTAATTTTAGTACAAACTTAAAATATTTTACCTTTTTATACTAGTTAGCGATTTTGAGATGACCTCTTTTTAAAGGTTTTTAAATAAATGTTCAGACATTTATATATACGTGTGTGTATATATGTGTATATATATGTATATATGTGTATATATATGTATATATGTGTATATATATAATCCTAGTATAATATTCACTTTAAAGTGTTAATTAGTAAGTATTTTTTAAGGTGAGCAAGAAAAGACTAATTTGAAGCTTCAGTGGCTAGTTCTCTGGATAGATTGAACTATACAGTGAAACTGGTTGGGTCTGTGTTCTTTTCTGAGAGTTACTGTTATTTATTTATCGAGGCATAGAACAGGTGCTGACACTCGGTAACCTTTGGTAAGTCACCTCAGTGTGTTCATGTAGAATAGTAAGACAGACATCAGTCTGACAGAATAAAACACAATTTTACAAACATATTTATATGCTACAATATGAAGATATTTTCTCAAACTTTCATCCAACACTATTCTCCCAAATCACATAAAATCTTTGTCCCATAGGGGCACCTGGGTGGCTCAGTCGGTTAAGCGTCTGCCTTTAGCTCAGGTCATGATCCCAGGGTCCTGAGATGGAGCCCTGCATTGAGCCCTGCATCGGGCTCCTTGCTCAGTGGGGAGCCTGCTTCTCCCTCTGCTGCTCCCCCTGTTTGTGCTCTCTCTCACTCTGTCAAATAAATAAATAAAATTAAAAAAAAAATCTTTGTCCCGTAGTTTTTAGCAAAGGCACAATCTTATTTTAGTCTCTCTGTTGTTTTAAGTTCTAGAAGTCTTCAAATATACCCAATATATTATTGAAAAATCTTTCAGATTCAAGTAATGCAAACTAAATTTAAACATAACAAAAAATTGGCTTCTATAATCAGGAAATCTATAGCTTATGGCTTTGGGCACTACCGGATTCATGAAATTGATGATGTCAAAGCCATGTTTCTTTCATGTTCAAATATTCCACCCATATGGTTGATGAAAAGCCTGCTGGCAGGACCACACTCACATCCTAATAACTTATCAGTGCCAGTGTGAATGGGACATTCCACTGCAATGAGACAATGTCCCTGGACAAACTCTGGTATAATTTTGTCACAAATATTTGTTGAGTAAATGAGCCTTCTTCCCTTCCCTGTATCAGTTACTATAGCATAGGGTTACTAAACTCTGATTTGCTACACTTGTATAATGGCCCCGAAAGCATGAATGGGAAGTGGCAGGGTCAGCTCATTTGAAGACAAGGAAAAACTCTAAGAAGATGAATGGTTCTGCCATTTCTCCTTGATCCTAGATCTATAACTAGACTGGACTAGTCTAGACTGTGCCTATAACTAGACTCAATCATTAGAAGGCCCCAAAGGGTAAGGTACAAAGAATGACCCATGAAAAGAACTGCATGATTATTTTTAATATAAGATTCTACAGAAATCTGGGGAATATGTATAGGAGTGGATTTTAAAGATGTGGGGTAATGGTGGAAAGGACATTAAGTTAGATCAGGGCAAATGTATTGACGCGGTCTCACTAAGCAGAGATTCTGGATTCAGTGTTTGACTGAAGGTGTTAGAAAGGGCTCAGACAATTGTTTTGCTTGATTGTCTGAAACATGGATTTTTTTTTTTAAAAAGATTTTATTTATTTATCTGACAGAGAGACAGCCAGCGAAAGAGGGAACACAAGCAGGGGGAGTGGGAGAGGAAGAAGCAGGCTCCCAGCAGAGGAGCCTGATGTGGGGCTCGATCCCATAACGCCCGGATCACGCCCTGAGCCGAAGGCAGACGCTTAACAACCGAGCCACTCAGCTGCCCCTGAAACATGGATCTTAATGTGTTTATCCTACATGAAGATGAAGTTTCAGAATTGTCTTGTATACTATAGAATAAGGTGCCCAAAGGCTTAGAGAGATTATAATGTTAGACTATATTTATCAGGTTAAGACCTGGTCAGTCATGCCAGGAGTGTCCATAGGACATACCTTTCATGACAAATATGATGAATAAATTTGTGGGAGGACCTCCAGCAGCCCTGAAGAATTTGAAGAGTTTGATGGTCATTTTTCTATGCAGGTCAGAAATCACAGTGGGGGGATGCTGCCAACAAACTGGGGTCCCTAAATTCACAAGGAAAATGGATGGCAGGGGCCAAATGGTGGCACTTAGTTACAAAGACGAGGTAATTATGGCTAGAGAACAATTCTCCATGAATAACTGATTTTTCTGCATATTGCTGATTCTCTTAGCAAAGGCATTTATAGCAAAGTTAAGAATGTTTCTATAAGAAAATAGTTCATGGTAGTAAACTTGAAGATCTCTGTCTCTCTAGAGATATTTCAAGGCAATAAAAATTTAGCTAAAATTTCCTATCCTCACTATCCTTGTTTACATTCCAGAATAAGAATAAGGTCACTCTTTCGCTGGAAGGTAGGAGAGTCAGGTCACCAACTGACCTAATAAATTCACAGTTTCTTAATTTTTAAGTTTCTGTCCTATAATCTGTATGTGCAGGTAATATAAGCTCCACATTGTGACAGCTTGGGAAGATAGAGGTTTGAATAACCAGGGTTAAAATACTGTTCTAGGTCTTATTTTTACTATGAGTAATAAATTTATGTTTGTTGCCTCTGATCCATAGATCTTATGTTTTCTTATTTCTTCTCTTGGGGGGGTGTGTGTGTGTAAAATCAAGCTAACTTGTTGGCTTACAAGTAGAGTAAAAGCTCAGATCCTTCATGGTGTCTGACTTATCATTTGATACACATAATAAATTTTAATGAAGAACACATTTTTATAAATATAAAATATAAAAGGGAAAAAAAGCTTGATAAAATACTTTTGCTAGTGAAAAGGACTTTTAAGGGAATTGTGGGTAACCTTCCTAGATAAGTAAATCAGAATCCCTGAGAAATGGGATATGATGATTATATTCATCAGAATAAGGTATTGGTTTACAAAATTTGACAAAATGGTCTGCTATGTGTTGGCTACTCAATTTAGATGAATTAATTAATGATAATTTCTTGTGCATACATTGTATGCCTAAAAACAGAGTGTGACAACATGATACTTATCCCCAAGGAATCTTCAGTAGTGGTAAAGAGCTAAAACTATATCCTATGCACAATGGCAGCTAATACATTTAAATTGCAAGTTTTGGTGCATGTATGCAGATTTTGGAATTTCAGAAAAATAGTAATTACAATGGAATGTAGTAGGAGAAAAAGGCTTCATAAAGCAAAGAGATTTACTGATATTTAAAGATTTTAAGATCCAGTTTTAACTGACTTAAATTTTTAACTTCTTTGTAGCTAAATATTTTACAATAACTTTTATTAACAAGTTAACATTTCTCTGTTAGCATAATCCCAGTTTACATAGTTATTTCTTTTTGATTTTTAAGATTTTATTTATTTACTTGTGAGAGAGAGAGAGAGAGAGAGAGTGAGAGAAGCATGGGTGGGGGGGAGGAGCAGAGGGAGAAGCAGGTTTGATCCCAGGACCCATTACGGATTATGACGTAGGCGGAAGACAGACGCTTCATCAACTGAGCCACCCAGGCGCCCCTTCACATAGTTATTTCTGACTTGGGCCTACAGAAACATGCTACGGAGTAGCAGGTAGATTTTATGTGCATTTTAAACATCATATATGAGAGTTCAAACAGGTTTGGTCTTGAGGAGGGCTGATTTAGACCCTGGAAGATATCGATTTTTCAAGATGTGGCACTCCCTGCTAAAAATTCTTCAATAGATTCCCATTATGCTTAATATTAAATCTAATCACCTTAAAAAAAACTGCAGGGCATCTGTTTGATTTGTCTTCTGCTTATATTTCCAATCTCATCTAATGCAATTCTCATATCGCTCATTAAGTTTCAACCAAACTAGACTTTGGGCTATTCCAAGACAATATTAAACTCTCTCACTTCAACCCATCTGCATTTGCTGTTCTTTTTGCCTGGGACGTTCTTTCTCCAGCTTCCATTAGGATAGATTTCCTTCATTCATTAAAGTCTCTAACTGCACTTCTGATGATCCCCCAAACCACAGACATTATTTTCACAAATTCTGGAACATTCTCAGAGATATTATCTTTAAATATTGTGTTTCCCATATTTTTTTTCTTTAATTCTTTTCTGCTGCGACTGTGGAAGATATTTTTGTCTTATCATCCATACTATATTTTCCATTTATGTCTCTAGGAATTTGGGGTAATTTTCCTAGTTCCATTATTGATAAGTTGTATCTAATCTGTTCTTTATGTTTCCATTGAATTTTTAAAATTTTAATAACTTTTAATTTCTAGAATTTCTATTTCTTTCCAAGTATCCATATTTGTGGTAGTCTGTTCTGTCATTATGATTTTTAGTTTTCTTTTACTTTTTAATAATTACATACATATTTTACAATTCATTTCTGTATAGTCTATTATCTAAACTACTTTAGATGGGAATCTCATTTTTGGTATCTGCTGACTCACTCATGTTTTACGTTGTTTCAAAGCTTTGGTTCCAGTGTTTGGATTGTGAGTTTATTAACAAGTTGCATCTTGTTTGAGCCCTACACTGGGAGCATTGGGTACTGTTAGCTATAGAAATATCCTATAGAGAAGCTTTGTATTTACTTCAGAGTCACCATATGACAGAGTGCAAATTTGCTTTCCACCTGAAATCAGAGCTTAGGTTCTGAATTTTTCATGGGAAATCTTTTTTCCATACACAGGGCCACAAACAAACAAGTTTTCTTGCTACTTCCTTGAGTCAGTGGATAGATTTTCCAGTCTCCTTTCTGCAGAAAGGGCTGATTTAGTAGAGTTCCAACATGAAGTACAAAACTCAAGTTTCTCTTCTAGCTCACCACTCCACATGAGCCCGTAACCACACTGCTTGTCATCCTGCGGGCATTAGCTCTACTTTGTTATCAAGTTCCATTTCCAGCCCTTACTTCTCTGGGCAGCCAAAATATTAGCTCATGAATTTAATATCCTGGCTATAGTTTCCATTATTGCTTACTAGGTTTATTGGTGGAAAGGTCCCTTATTAGCATATTCAAACAAATTCTAGAGTCAGGAGTTGCCACCCTCTCAATATTCCCTATTTTCTTTTAAGATTTTATTTATTTGAGGTGGGGGGGAGGAGAAGGTAGATGGAGAGGGAGAGATAGAATCCCAAGCAGACTCCCTGCTGAATGCAGCACAGGGCAATCTGAGGACCCTGAGATCATGACCTGAGCTGAAATCAAAAGTAAGATACTGAACCAACTGAGCCACACAGGTGCGCCTCACTATTTGCTATCTTAACACCATACATCTTTCTGTAGAACATAGCATTTTCCATGGTTTATAATTACAGTTTTTATTTCTTTCTTATGTATCTTGAATAAAGGGGAAAACATTATATATATTATACACTGCTGGGAGCTTGGCGTCTAGAGTATAGTTTAAACACAAAGTAAAGGCTTACTAAATATGTAATCATAATTACCAGACATACACAACAAAGAATAGCATATAACTCCAAAGAAAGAAAATATTCTATAGTAGAAGTTCTCCCTCTGGGATGGCCAAGTAAGCACCTAAGAGGCTGATGACAGCACAAATAAAAACTATAAACTTTGGGCAATAATCTCTGGTACAGTGAAAAAAAAAAAGGCAGTTATACTATGGAGGGAATTTTGATATGGAAGAATGGAACAGCATGAAATGAGTTTCCAACATTTAGGGTCTTTAGCCTGAGAGTAGACCATGGTCAGCATTACTTAGGGCATCTAAAACTCCAGTAGAAAACATCTATATCTTTCTGGGCCTGAATAGCCATTGAACACAGCATACGGCAAACACACACACTGAAAATTGGTTGTGGGGTCCTAGAAAAGAAAGATCCACAGTTGGGAACCACGTATTCTATGTATAAATTTTTCTCAAATCTCTAGTTTCTCACTGAAGCATGCATTCCTGTCTGTTACAGACTGAAACGAGCCCTCCTAAGGGACAATAAAGGGTATGAACTGAGTTTTGAGTTGTTGACTAAGAGAAGGAGTTTTCCTTTGAGTCCAGCCAAGTTAGTTGCCTGCTAAAATAAAAACATCAAAATTCTTCATAGGAATATAACAGAATGCATAGCCTCTTTAACATAACATTCATAACATCCGGCCCAAAATAAAAACTACTTGATATATGAAGAATGGGGAAAATTGAGACATTCTTTAGAGGAAAACAAAGATAATCAATAGGTTCTAGTCCCAAGATATTAAAAATAAAAATGATGACCTAACAGCAGCCAATCTAACTATAATAAATGAGGTAAAGAATGTGAACTTGATGAAATAAATAATGAAAACTTCACTAGTGAATTAAAACTATAAAAAAAACTAGACAGAGATGAAAGAACTGAAAAATATAATATTTGAAAAAAAATCAAAGGGACTTTAAATTAAATAAGAAAAGAGTGAGCTTGAAAACAGATTAATAAAAATTATTTTATTTGAAGACTATAGAGAATAAAAAGATGGGGGAAATGAAGCTAAGCTTAAGATTGTTTGAATAATGTAAAGAAACACTAACGTGTGTGTGTGTGTATGTGTGTGTGTGTATATATATATATATATATATATATATATGTAATTGGAAACCAAAAAGAGAAAGAAGAAATACAATGAGGCAGGAAAAACAGTTTGAAGAAATGATGGATGAAATTTTTCACATTTGGGTGAAAATTATACATTTGAAAAGATAAGATCAAAAATCCCCAAACTGGATAAAGATTAAGAATAACAAGCCTAGACACATCATAGTAAAACAATTTAATAAAACAATAGATAAAAATCTTCATAGCATCCAGAGACAAATCGTGCATTACATCTAAGGGAAAATTATTACAATGGTAGCTGCCTTCTCAGCAGAAAACATAGAAACCAAAAGAGAAATTCATAACAATTTTAAATGCCAAATGGAAAAAAATATTAACTAAAATTCTTAATCCATTGAAAATATTCTTCAAGAATATTTTTTTTAGATAAAAGTAACTAAGAGAAATAATCACCAGCATATTGTACTACTAACATGTTAAATGAAACTATAAAACTTAATACAATTAACAAAAGATGAAACAGATCTATGACTACTAAATAAATTGATTTTTATTTTCAAAAATCACCCCACAAAGAAAAACCCATGCCCAGAAGATTCTGTTGTGAATTATTAAAAAAAAATCAATTTTATATTTAAAAAACTTTCACAAAATAGAGGAAAGAACACTTCCCAGTTAGTTTATAAAACCAGCACAGCTTTCACACTAACTCCTATTAATTATAGCACACAAAAGGAAAATACAGACAATATCACTTATGAACATAGAAGCAAAGATCTGTATAAAACTTTAGCAAATTAGATCCATTATTACATACAAAAAATAGTATACTATGACCAAATAGGGTTTATCTGTGGAATGCAAGATTGCTTTAACATATAAGCACCCAATAATGAAATTCACCATAACAAAATAAAGAAGAAAAACTCTACAGTCATTTTAATAGAAACAGGATAAATTTTGACAACATACGATTCCTACTCACAAATAAAACACTCAGCAAAACTAAAAATAGGAGGTAACTCTTCAATCCACTAAAGGGATTCAATGAAAAATCTACAGTTAACATCATACTTAATTGAATATATTTCTCCTAAGATTGGAAACAAGGTAGGGAATGCTATCATTCTTTTCTATTGTTCTATTTGTTGATGTTGAATAACTTGTACTTTGAATAGGAGCATTATTCATAGTAGCCAAAAACTTGAAAGAATCCATGTGTCTCAAATGGTGAATGGATAAACAAACTAAGGAGTATTCACACAAAAATACTACTGAGCAATAAAAATGAATGAATTAACGAAGCACACAATGACATGAATGATTCTCAAAACCATAATGCTGAATGAAAGGGGCCTTACGAGATGAGTACATATTGTATAATTCTATTTATAAGAAATTCTTAGAAGAGTCAAATCTTAACTATAATAAATAAAATCAGAACAGTGAAGTCCTCAGAAGAGAGTAGATAGAAATTGACTGTGAAGTGATATCAAGGAATTTTCTATAGTGATCAAAATGTTCTATATCATAAAATTTTGAAGTATACACGTTTGTGAAAACTCAGCTAATGTGTAAGAGATGTGTGCATTTCATCACGTGTATATTTTATATGCAAGGAAAATATCTATAAAAATATTTAATCAGTCAATGATATTCATAAATTGTTTAGGAAGAGCTGTAGAGATGTTTATAATTTATTTTAAAGTACATCCAAAAAAAAAAAAGATTCTATTCTGCATGAATAGAGCCAGAAATAGAAGGACAAACACATGACAAAATAAGAATAGTGAATGTTACTGAAGTCAGAATCTAGGTGATGGGTATACAGGTATTCACTGTAAAATTCTTTCAATTTTTATATATATTTGAAATTTTTATAATCTAATGGTGGTGGAAAAAAACCTACTCAGAACCCCTCACTCCTTACCCAAGGATTACAAAAAACCGAAACAAAGATGAAATCCATAGCCTATAAACTTCACAAAGGCAGGGACCATATCTGTCCTTCTCACTGATATCTGACATGTAGGTGGTACTCACAAAAACATAAAGAATATTTGTTGACTGAATAAATATGTAAGTTCACTTTCCCCTACCATTAGGCTAATTTCCTATTAATGTTTCATACATACTCTGTAACAAATAAAAAAGTAGGGGCGCCTGGGTGGCACAGCGGTTAAGCGCCTGCCTTCAGCTCAGGGCGTGATCCCGGCGTTATGGGATCGAGTCCCACATCAGGCTCCTCCACTATGAGCCTGCTTCTTCCTCTCCCACTCCCCCTGCTTGTGTTCCCTCTCTCGCTGGCTGTCTCTATCTCTGTCAAATAAATAAATAAAATCTTTAAAAAAAAAAAAAAACAAATAAAAAAGTAATATATACACCAGTCTGTAGGAATCTCTGATGTAATAGACCATTTGATAAATGCCTAAACTATGTAATTAGGCTCAGAAAAAAAATGTTTCTCACAATTAAGTATTGGGTATTTATGCTTAACTTCCTGGTATTCATTTGAGGAGTTTAGAACCTATACCAAACAGTTCAGCAGAAATTACAGCCCACGAGGTTTGGAACTAATCAAACTTGAATAAAAGAACTGAATGAGCAAACAGATTAAGAAGGAGAGGTAAAGCAGAGGTATTATGAACTAAGAAAAGCCCTCTTTACACTTAAGGCTGATGGGATAAAAGACGGAGGTGATAGTACATCCAGGATCCAGGTTGCCTGCTTAGACTCTTAGAGAGGGGTTCACTTGTTAGGAGAGGGAGCCATCCAGGCAGCTTCCCATCAGAAGCAGACACCAAAGAGGAAGGGGCTTCCTGAGGGAAATGGAACTGAACCATGAAGAAGGTGCAGCTACCACCATATTGCATTATTCTGCACTCAAAGCCAAAAGTAGGGTAAATACAAAAGATCGCTTCTCTAGTTCTCCCACATCCTGTGAGTGCTTCCTGTCAGCCTGTTTCAAGGCAGCCTTAAAAATATAATTTGTATCGGTTAGTTCTCGGTGATACAGAAAGGGCAGAGAAATGTTAAAGATGGATTTGAGAAGAAACAGGCAAATGATTGGTTCACCTAGTACGTCACATTTGAGTATTTCACGTCTGTAATAATAGTTGCCAAAATGTATAACACCACCTGATAGACATCAGAAAAATATAAATTGCTTAGCAAAATACCTAGCATATTGTGAGTTTAGGGAAAAATGCTTTTTCTTCTCTTTCCTCCTTTCTACCTTGGCCAGAAAGGGAGGAAGCTACTTCCATAACCTTTTTGCAATCTACTTATTTGTTCATCCCCAAGACAGCAGATGCAGTCATCTGATTAGTCTGAATTTGACATTCTTTGGACTGAACGTTACATGTAAGTGCACTGCTCTGTCTGAAACATCTTCATTTTGTATTACTTATATCAAAAATACATAAAAAGCATCCTGGAATTCTTCCTCCCCTATTATACACATACCTGAGTGAGGTTCAATCTTGCAATTCTCTTGCTTGTGGCAACATGGACCTCTTTAGACCCAGCTCTCCCTGAGGCACACCTGAGTAAAGAAGATACAAAGGTGAAGGTTGGCTTATGATGGCGGAGATGCCATTTCAGGCCCTGATCTAAGTCCTTCTCTTGTTCTTCAATACAGCTTGTGAAAGAGAGCCTTACATTTGGCATTTCAAATTACTTGCACAAATTGATAAAATCGCTACTCGATTTTCATTTGGCTAGAAATCTTCATGTGTATATTCCTTCAGCCAGAACCCTGGTGTGGAAGAGAAAGCAGTGCTTGGCCTTGAATCCCAAATAGTAAGCTCTAATTAAATGGTAGCTATTTTTGTTGTGGGAGCAACATACTGTAACAGGTTTTGAACAGGAAGAGTAAAATGAAGATAATACATATAATTTTTATGTTTTTCCAAATTTCCAAATTTTATAGGTTCATTTAAACCATGTATGTAAAGTGAGTATCTACAGCATGATCATTAAACAAAATAACTTAGGTATCATGACACCTCTTCAATGTTTAAAATCTTCTGATATTATCTTGGATTAGGGATGTTTATTCGCTCTGTGATACTTCTTCTTGAAGAGAAAGAGTGGAGGTTATTTTGAGAAACAAAATTAATGGCAAAGGATACCATAGAAACTGCACATAGCAACAAGGGAAAATGGTGACTGAACAATGCTGAAAAATATAGAGAGATGAAAGCAAAGATCATGCATAAAGAACACTTACACAATGCCATCGTCAGAGCAAGGCTATGAACATGAGAGACTAAAATGAAGTGATTAAAAGACAGATTAAATTTAATTCAGAGTAAAAGATATAGGTACAGGAAAAACTACTGTTGTCCACCCCAAATACTAGTAAGTGTTTTAGTCCCTCAGAAGGTAGGAGGAATTTCTGGTAAAATTGTTTAGAGATCTAAGCCACCCACCAAGTCATATTTTACTACTAAGAAGCTGATCTACCCTCTTTATTTCTCTCCATGTGACCAGGGCTCCAAGAAGTTGACCTTGCCGAGCATTATTTTACCTTCCCATTTCTACTCTGCATGCAGCATGGGTGAGTCAGCTGAGCCAAAGACTATTACAACCAACCAAGGTCTCCTGCTAGTCTCTGAATATTAGACAATATTTTAGGCAGACCCCCAGCTCCCTGAAATTATTTTGATCTCTTTTGGTACACACATTTCAATACTCTGATTTTTAAATTTTCGTTACTTTATGGCAATGTTTTAGTCATTCATGCATAAACATTCTTCTGAGTTGGCTTTACGTCAATCTTTTTAATCCCATCAATCTCTACATCTGATCTGAAGGATTAACTAATAATGTATTTATGTCACGTCAAAAGGACTTTCAGTTGTGGAAAAGTAACTTGAAATCAATTCTGTACCTGAGTTAGTGCATCTACTCAAAGCACACAGAGACACTCAAGATGAACTTAAATATATATTTTAAATATTCTTTGCTAGATAGATGTTTTAAAAAGCCTAAATTTAGAACTCACTTATCTAAGTTGAATGTGTGAGAGACTGTCAAACTGGCTACTAAAAAACCAGTTTCTCTTCTTATACACAGAGCTAGACTACGTTTCCCACCTTCTTTTGCACTCAGATGTGACCATGTGACCATATGGTAGACAAGAGAACGTGGGTGGAATGATGTGTGTCACCTATACCTTGGCCCATAAAACCCCTCCACATATGAGCACTGAAATTGTTTCCTTTTTAAGATGGCTAGAAGACCACCCCTATGGCAAACCTGTATTGAAGTATTAGAGTCATAATGTAGAATAAGCCAGAATTCCTATGTCTCTACTTGAAGAATTACTCATTTATCAGGAGCTACCATTTTAAACTTTGTCCTACCAGCAGATATATTTTATGTAATTTCCATGATAGGCTATGGATTTGGAAGCTTATTTGTCATCACAGCGTTACTTTAATGAAGGTAATATAATAAAAGTAAAATAAATCATAATGTGTTTTAATAAGTTCCCTGTACTGTTAAAGTCCTCATGTATCTTAAGGGAAAGAACTCAACTAGATGTCATTCCAACTGATGTCCTCTTTGGGAAGCCATTCTCCATGGATTTGTAGTATCAGATTTTGTTATGAGCTCCTTTTTTCAAGAATATTTACATATTAAACAGCCTTAGAAGATACACGGTCTTTCTCTAGGGCTGAGAAAAAATTGGTTTGCTGTCCAGGGTCATAAAAATACTGTCCCTATCTGAGGCAATGAGTTGGTAGTTCCTTTGTAAGATTAGAGATGGCCTAATTCTGGACTTCCACAGGTGGGGAACAAGCTGCTTATGTGTAATATCCAAAAGGGCCCACGTCCTTCTTACCTGTGGGGGGCTTGGAGAGCAAGGGCAACCAATGAGGACGTGAAGCCCCTGCTTCCTGCTATACCATAAGATCCTTTATCTCTGACCCAGGAGTCTGCTGGCACACATGAAACGTGACATGATAACTCATTAGCTTGCAAGTGGGATAAAATCTCACAGCCTTACCAGCTCCTGACAGCCCTCTCTAGATGTGTGTGTGTGTGTGTGTGTGTGTGTGTGTGTGTGTGTGTGTAAGTACATTTAGGTACTGTGTTTCTAAATCTATCTAGACTAAATCATACTTTTTGCTTTCTTGCTCCCTCTTATTTACTCCACCAACTGCTACCTCTTGCTCCTGCCACAAGCACATACAGATTTATTGAGTTTCTTTTCGAGAAGTGTGGTAGAAACAAATATTAGTAACAGCAATCACATGTACTTAATCAGAGTGGAAACAAAAAAGATAATGGTGATGAAAGTGTTGCTAATTATAAATTAGAAGACTTTGTACGTGACAGTCATTTTAAATACTTTTCATATTTTAACTCATTTAATACTTACAGCATGATGCAGGTAAGTACTACCATTATCCTCTTGTACAGTTGCCTGTAAACGGTTATTTTGGATATTTATGCAATTGCGTACAATAGTTGGGCCACAGTGCCGTGTCTTAGTCCATTTAGGCTGCTATAAGAAAACACCACACAGTGGCTTATAAACAACAGAAATTTATTTCTTACAATTTTGTAAGCTGGAAGTTCGAGATCAAGTCACCAGCACGGTTGTGTTCTAGGGAGAGCCCTCTCCCTGGGTCATAAATAGCACCTTCTGTCTGTGTTGTCACATGGTTGGAGGGGTGAGGAATCGCTGTGGAGCCTCTTTTATAAGAGTACTAACCCCATTCATAAGGGCAGAGCCTCCCAAAGACCATGTGTCCTATTACCATCATCTTTCAGGGTTAGGATTGAACCCACAAATTTTAGGGGCACACATTCAGAACATGTCAACCGGCCCAGATGCATTGAGCAGTACGAGACACGGCCACAAGTGAGACGTTCAGATGCCACGACTGACTGCAGCTGCTAACCAACCTCAGAACCTGGATGTCACCCCAGATAAAGAAGGGTATAAGAACAGGCAATTTGCATTGATGGGCTTTTAGGATATGTGGTCATCTGAAGTAACTGGGAAATCATAGAATTAGAAGGAAAATAGGGATTTCTAAAACTTAATTTTTTATTTTTTTGAAATGAGAGCTCCTGATAAAGTGCAGTTACCATGGCTTGTAATGGTTATTACTAGAAACGGAATAAGGACTGAAACTGCAGTGGGCTTCCTAAATACCAGATCTACAAGAGACAGGATGACCAAGAGTATCGGTTATAAAGTCAAAACGGAAGACTACTTTCTATGTGGCTCAATATAGATAAGACAAGAGAGGCAATTCGTTTAATCAATTTGTTAAATCTTCTCCGTGTTTTATTTGAAAAGACACAGCTATTGATTACTACAGAATTCTGTTTTAGCAGTTATACTTTCATAGCTTAGCAAATTTCAGAAGACATAGGGATTAGTGTTTCTTCCCTCTGTATCCAACAGTCTTTTGACTCATGTCTTAAGATCCTTAGAAAGTGGCAGGCTCGCATATTTCCTCTGACGTTGTTTACTGTCTCTCAGCCACCCACAGTAAGATCAATCATACAGTGATGGTTTCGATCAGAAGGCCCCTGGGGCTCCCCCTTAAATGCTGTACCCAATAACTGTGTCTCTCTGAATAAAATATGGAGAAGACAAATTGCTTAAAATAATTGCCTCCCTAGCCCTACCTAGACTGAGCCACTAGAAAGTAGGCTTTCTTCTTTACTGATTAATCTATACTTCGGGTCCTCTCTCTTATAGACCTGGTATTCAAAAAGTTTACAGTAGTGTCTATCTTTACTATAATTCTCATCACAACAATGATGAGCCAAATTATTGAGAGTTTAAGTTGCCACTGATTTTCAGACAAATGATTTCAACTTGATTTATAAAATTTCTTACTAATTAGAATTCAAATTACTAAGGCTACATGATTCAATCTCAAAAATATAATTCAATCCAAAAGTTTACATTAGGTTGCCAATTCTGATGTCCATTTAATCTAAATTAATCATGATACACTGAGATCCACCAAAACTGTTACAGTGATGATAATGGTACATTGGAAAATGAGTTCATACTTTCTAAAGGATTATGGAGAGGATACTCTCTTTTTCATTGAATTGTTATGTTAAACAATTAAACATTTAAGAATATTCAAGCTTTGAGAAAAAATACTTTCAGAGATAATCACAACATTAATCAGAACTCCACCTTTAAAGGGTGAAGAAGGACTACCATGCAAATTACATTATAAATACTTGAAACTTTTACGTGGTTGATTAGACTCTTACTTTGCTATTGAGACAGAATGGAGATCCACAGGCTTAAAGTTCTGTGGCTGTGAGCGTGTGTGTGTGTTTGTGTCTGTGTATCTGTATTTTAACTTAAATAGGTTATTGCAATGGTTTTCTTAGAATACCACCTGTTTTAGTTGAGCAGCCACTGGGGTGAAGGAAAGGATTCAGGAGGTGGGGCTTCACCTGTCCCCTTAAACCAGAAAAACACATGTAGCTTCATCTAGATTATGAAAACACTCTCAAATTTGCTTTTTAAAAATATGTGCCCTGAACCCCAGAAATAGACCCACATAAATAGAGTCAACTAATCTTTTTCACAGAAGCTAAGTCAGCATAGTAGAGTAAAGACAGTCTTTTCAACAAATGGGACTGGAACAATTGGACATTCACATGCAAAAAAAAAAAAAAATCTAAACATAGACCTTATACCCTTCACAAAAATTACCCCAAAATGGAACACAGACCTAAATGTAAAATGTAAAACTATAAAACTCCTAGAATATAACAAAAAGACAAAAACCTAGATGACTTAAGGATTTTTAGAGCAGTGAAAATATTCTGAATTATGCTGTAATGGTAGACACATATCTTTATACACTTGTCAAAATACATAGAATGCACAACATTAAAGGTGAACTCTAATGTAAACTATATACCTGGGTGATAGTGGTGTATCAGTGCAGTTTCATGAATTGTAAAAATAGACCACACTGGTGAGGGCTGTTGAAATGGGAGAGGCTGTATACGTATGTGCTCAACTTTGCTGAGAACCAAAAAGGGCTCTAAAATATACAGTCTACTAAAAGTATATATTCCTTGGGGGCACCTGGGTGGCTCAGTCAGTAAAGCATCTGCCTTTGTCTCAGGTCATGATCTCGGGGTCCTGGGATCAAGCCTCACATTGAACTCCTTGCTCAGTGGGGAGGCTGCTTCTCCCTCTCCCTCTGCCTGCCGCTCCCCCTGCTTGTGCTCTCTCTCTCTGTCAAATGAATAAATAAGAAAATCTAAAAAAAACAAAACAAAACAAAAACGTATATGCCTTATAGAAGGGAAGTCTGGGGAAAGTTGTTTTTGCAGTTAAACCTCTGCAACAAGGGTCATGCAAATCTAATTGTGTATGCTCTGTTCCATCAAAGCGTTTGTCCACTTCGAACCTAATTATTAAGGCTACAAAGCCCTTCACACTACATAGACTATGGTTTGTCAATTTTCTAGAATGCCTTTTGATTAGAGCTTACAAATCAGTTAAAGAGTGCAACAAATTTCTTAAATAATGTCATAGGATCTTCAGTAATCTAAAGAGCTGCCAAAGAAAAAAATACAACAAAATTCTATCATATTCTAGTCCTGACATTAATGATTTTGTGGGATGAGTCAAGCAATGCCTCAAGAAAAAGGGAGGAGATTCAAAGGAAAACCTTACAGTCAATTCTGGTGCAAAAAAAAAAAAAAAAAATTGTTTTGGGGGGGCATCTGACGGAAGTAACTATCCACATAGCAAAATAAACAGAGAAAAAAAGACACAGGTTCTACAAAAAGTGAACAGTAGATAAAGGCCTTGTGGGCAGCTACAGAAGTGATAGAAAGGAGAGAAAAAAAGGAATAAAGGGTAGAACACATGCAGTATGCAAAAAAGCTGAAAAAAATTCCATTCTGGAAGAAAACATATCTTAAAAGATAGAAGACATTTTCTAGAAAGTAATCATTTATTATCTCTTGGAAATTAAAGATAACATGCAATTGACAAAACAAGTGATAAAAAGCCAAGTATTAAAGGGGCGCCTGGGTGGCACAGTGGTTAAGTGTCTGCCTTCGGCTCAGGGCGTGGTCCCGGCGTTCTGGGATCGAGTCCCACATCAGGCTCCTCCGCTATGAGCCTGCTTCTTCCTCTCCCACTCCCCCTGCTTGTGTTCCTTCTCTCGCTGGCTGTCTCTCTCTGTCAAATGAATAAATAAAATCTTAAAAAAAAAAAAGTCAAGTATTAAGAGCGTAGAATGAACTAACAAAACATTTGATTAAAACAAAAATGAACTGACAAAACATTTGATTAAAGAAAAAAACTTGCATAGAAGATACACAGCTACCAAGAAGAAGAAGGAAAAGAAAAAAGAAAGAAAAGGAAGAGAAAGAAAAGGAAAGAAAAGAAAAGAAGAAAAGGAAAGAAAAGAAAATAGAAAAGAAAAGAAAAGAAAAAAGAAAAGAAAATATACAGCTATTGAAAAATCAGAAGCTACGACAGGATACAACAGTGATACGGCCTGTAGGAAAATGTAGCACAGCTTACAGATAGAAAAGGATATTTTAGTGCCAGAAGTTAGTGGAGTTATGTTTACAGAGTATGATGGAAAATATCGTGAATTCTAAATTGCATACCCAGGATGCTGTGCTTCATATAAATAGACATCAGGAATATCTATTCAGTATGGAGTAATTCAGGAAATACAGCTCTTCATTAATATTACAGATATTCACAAGATGAATCAAACGAAATAGCTCGTCTATGCAGAGAACAATATTGGGGGGGGGGGTTGATGCAGTTCCCAACATTCAAAAGCCCAGATAATCAATATGAGCCAAACATGCTCATTCCAGTTTTCCTCCCAGTAAAATCTCAAAAGTAGGAATACTGGAGGGAAGGTATGCTAATGGAATCTATGAAAAGTTTCTATATACCTAGAGAGAACCAAGAGAAACTCCCTCTTTCTCACTTAGCTATTTTCTTCTCTTTTTCAGCTCATTGTCTTGGATGTAACTGAGGCATCTGTAATTTCTCCAGCTACCTTCTCTCGTCTGAGGTTAAAGGCAGCACTAGTTTTTGATAACATTACTGAGACTGATGTCCATTGCAGTATTCTTAGATTCTGTGCCATCTGTAGGCTTCTAACCATGGAAGACATATTTCCTAAATTTTTAAGGCAAAATCATCTTACCTGGTATCATATGCTGTGAACGGACTGATAGAGACAAAGAAATTCACTATAATATAGACTTAACTAAATTGTGATGATTGAACTGAGAAATGGATAATATGGTTTATTTTCTGAAAAGACAAGCTAATTAATATAAAATATAGTAAGTGCTATTAGCTATCTTCAGTGATGGTGATGAAAATCCCTGAATATTTTAGTTACATTAAGAATGAGAGAAGAGAGGTTGAAGAAAGTATTCATTAATTTATCAATTTTAGCAGCTTCTACATCAGGGAATTAGTAGCTGCCTTCCCCCCACCCCTGAAATTAATAAAATAGGAAAGGCAGATACGTTATGATTTCAATCAGGAAAAAAATTATTTCTGAGAAAATAGAAATGGTTCCTAATGTCTATGAGGCAACAAACAAGACCATATAGCAAAAACAAAAACAAAAACAAAAACA
Source organism: Ursus arctos (assembly GCF_023065955.2). Taxonomy (NCBI): domain Eukaryota; kingdom Metazoa; phylum Chordata; class Mammalia; order Carnivora; family Ursidae; genus Ursus; species Ursus arctos. The sequence continues at coordinate 76,113,539 of NW_026623111.1, forward strand.
AAAACAAAAAACCAAACCAAAACAAAACAAAAAAACAGGAAAAAGGGGAAAGAAAATAAGGACGTATCAACAAAATGCCTGATAAGGTGACAGAAATAAGACGGAACAGACGCTCTATGAAAGGCAGATGGCTCTGACCTGCCTTTCCTTACATAGTCTTGGGCAAAGCAGTTAACCTTACTCAGCCTCAGTTTCCCATTTGTAAAATGGGAATAATGGTAAAAGTAGCTATCTTACATTGTGCCGGAGGCTAAATGAATTAAGGCATATTCCTTTGACATATAGTAAGCTTTAAACAAAAGTTAGTTTTATCGTTGTGGTGGTTCTTCGCAAAAACAAAATGATGATTATGATTTGTTCTTGGATGATAAGCCTCAATATTATAAAGCTGCCCATTTTCACTAAACCCTTAATTCAATATAATTATAATTGAAATCTTAGCATACTTTATTTTTTGTATTTGATAAGCGTTAGATCTATTTCTGGTTTCTGTCCATAGGTCTGTGTCAGCTGTCTTAACTATTATAGTAATTCTACCCCGTGAAAGGAAAGAAAGCATTGATATTAATCTATAGAATACAGGTGGATTCTTTTTTTTTTTTTCAACCAAAGCAGTTGGGTCACTGGTTAGCCATCTGAAAAATAGTTCTCCTCCCTGGATTACAACAATACCTCCTAACCGGTCTCCTTACTTCCACCCCACTGGCCTTTGGCTTATTCTTAACAGAGGCAGATCCCTTCTCTCTTTTGCCAAAACTCTCCGTTGTCACCTGGTCTCATTCTGAGTATACACCCTATAGAAATCTATGATGCCATCCCTCTTTCTTCTGTGCATTCCCCTGTCCTTGCTAATCAGCTCCTGCTCACTGGGTTCCTGGCTGTACCTCAAACATGTTGGGCCCAACATCAGGGCCCCTATACTTATTCAGTCTGCATGAAAAAGCTGCTCTCAGAATCCAGAGCAGCTACAGCCACACCTCTTTTAAGTTCTGTACACTCTTACTGAGTGTGCTAAACGAAAAACCCTCCTAAATAATTGTTGCTGTCTCAGCAATGCATATTAATTTAAAAAGTAAAGTGAATTTAAGAAATTGATTTTAGCTCAGTCTTTGGTAGAAAGTTTATTTGAAATAGGAAGTTGGTTTAGACTATTTTAGGGGCATTGATGTGGCAGCCTAATTAACTTGGGAGAGTATTTTCTCTTACTTTCCTGAGGTTTTCTTTTGAAGCACTACTTGTAATATACTTGATGTTTGCATATAAAACTGACATCTCTAGTTTTTCAGTGGCCTTGATATACAGAGATAAGAAAATCAACCAAACAAAAGCGTAACTTAATAGTGATGATATTTACATTTAGAAATGGATGATATATTTTTTCCTGAAAGGATGTTATACAATTTAAATATGCATAAACAAATATATTTATGCTTCTGTATGTAATATATGTGTAAGATTTCAAAACACATTAACATCAAAGCAAAAATTGTATATGTGAGAATATAATTAATGAAGGTAAATAATATTTTGGGTTTTTTTATGAGGTATAAGAGATATACCATTATATTAGTGTCAGGTGTACAACATAATGATTTGTATACATTGTTAAACGATCACCACAATAAGTCTAGTTATCATCTGCTACCATAGAAAGGTACAACTTTTTTTTCTTCTTGTGATGAGAACATTTAAGATTTAATTTCTTAGCAACTTTCACATTTGCAAAAAAAATATTATTGACTCTAGTCATCATGCTCGACATTATATCCCTACTATTTCTTTATTTTATGACAGGAGTTTGTGCCTCTTGATCCCCTTCACCCATTTTGCCCAGCCCCCACCCCTGCTGAGCAGGGAGTCTGATGTGGGGCTCCATCCCAGCGCCCTGAGATCACGACCCGAACTGAAGGCGGATGTTAACTGCCTGAACCACCCAGGTGCCCCCCAAGGTTGTTTCTGTATCTTGGCTATTATACATGATGCTGCAATGAACACAGGGATGCCTAGTATTTCGATTTTCTTCAGAAAAGTACCCAGAATGGAATTGCTGGTAATTCTATTTTTAATTCTTTGAAGAACCTTCACACTATTTTTAAAATATTTATTTATTTGAGAGAGAGAGCGAGCAAGCAGGGGATGGAGAAGAGGGAGAGGGACAAGCAGACTCTGCTCTGAGCGCAGAGCCCAACATGGGGCTCGATCTCACATCCCTGAGGTCATGACCTAAGCTGAAATCAAGAGTCAGATGCTTAACCAGCTGAGCCACCCAGGTGTCCTCTGTACACTATTTTCAGTAGTGGCTGCACTAATTTATATTCCCACCAAGACTACACAAGTGTTCCCTTCTCTCCACACCCTTGCCAACACTTGCTATTTCTTGTCCTTTTGATAACAGGCATCCTGGCAGGTGTGAGGTGGTGTCTGTTTGTAATTTTGGTTTGCATTTCCCTGATGATCCATGATATTGAGCATCTTTTCACGTGCCTGCTGATCACCTGTATGTCTTCTTCGGAAAAATGTCTGTTAAGAGCCTATGCCCATTTTTTCATTGGACTGTTCGGTTTTTTTATTGTTGTTATTGAGTTGTATGAGTTCTTTTTTTTAAAGATTTTATTTATTTTTGACAGAGAGAGAGAGAGGGAGGGAGAGAGTAGCAGAAGGAAGGAAGCAGGGAGCCTGATGCAGGACTTGATCCCAGGACCCTGGGATCATGACCTGAGTCGAAAGCAGATGCTTGACTGACTGAGCCACCCAGGCGCCTCTTAGTTCTTGATGTATTTTGGATATTCACCTCTAAGCAGATTTATGATTTGTAAATCCCATTCGGTAGGCTTCCTTTTTACTTTGTTGGCAGTTTCCTCCAGAGTGCAGAAGCTTTTCAGCTCAACGGAGTCCCATTTGATTATTTTGCTTTTTTTCCCATTGACTTTGGAGTAAGATCTAAAAAGATGCTTTAATAGCAATGATCTTGAAATTTATGTCGCAATACAACTATCTGGTAATTTTGCTACTATTTATGATTTAGGCATCATAAAGACTAGATTCTCCATCAATTTTGTGAGTGTTTGACCTTTGTTCATTTCTGACAATGATGTTTTTTAGTGCTCCAGACCCAGTTTTATCATATTGGCAAAATACAGAGAATGATGCAAAGAATTACATGGCTACGTGTATAAGGTGAGTTAAAATTGTAAAATGAGTACATTTCTTTTCTCAGCTGTTTTCCGGTAAGCTTATGTGTGGAAGAGAATATGTATAATTCACGACTGTATATGAAATTCCTTAGGGTCCTTTCAGTGCTTTCAGGGGAAATTTTAATGGAGAGAGTACTTTGAAGCTAAAATGTTAGCATATTCTAAAATATAGTATTATTTACAAAATATATTGGTAATGGAAGAGATTTTGTTAACAGACTCACTGTGCTTTTAACACCATCTTTGCTTTAACTTTTTGTGTAATGAGCCAACAGCATGTCATCTTCACAGGGGCCTGACTGGACAATGGATGCTTCAGTACACCTGCTACTCATACCACAGTGTAGATAAAACATAGTTGATTGTAAACCCAGACGTTCTATGCAGAAAGCCTTTATAAAGGTTTTGTTTTGCTGGCTTAGTTGAGATCTTTGCATTTTTCTGATGTTTGGACTTCGCAGAAGCCTGATAACTTATACATATCCAAATAAAAAACTCAGAAGCCAAACAGGGATTCTCTGCTGGACGTGGCATAAGCAGTGTGGTTCAGTGGAGACGTGGGCCAGGTTAAAGCACGATCATTTCCTGTAGGATCGGAAAAACTGGCTTGCATAAATCCAATGAGTTCATCAATTCATTTGTTTTTGGTTTTTTTGTTGCTTTTCTGCTGTTTTGTTTTTTGAGCACCTACTAATTGCCCTGAGGACATAGCGGTTAACAAAACTAAGAAAGCCCTGCCCTCTAGTGGAAAGACATACAATAAACAAGTAAAATGATAAATGCAAATTATGTTAAGTGCTGACTTTTTGATGAAGGTTCCGGGCTAGAATCTTTCAAGATTATATTCTAGACAAACAAGACCCCTCTCTTTTTTCTTTCTTTCTTAAATAGACTCTAGTATTAATAAATGTTCTTTAAGTGCTTAATCCAGAACACATCATTGGCTATTCAGTGTGCTGCACAGCTATTAATTAAAAAAAAAAAAAAAAAAAAAGTTAAATAAGTTGACAGTCAAATAGAGAATAACTAGAGATTTTATTTCTTTCAAAATACCAAGAAGTTTTTGAAGCTGATCCTTTCATGTAAGGCGGTATTAATAAATACTTAAATAGATTAAACCAATGAATTTAGAAAACATTTAATAGGTGATGTTGATTCCCGTCTCTGAAAGAATAAATCAACCAATGCCAGTTGGGTTTATGTCTTTAAATTGTACATGATGAAGAGAGTTTTCCTATCTAGAACGAATACTTGAACAAGCCCCATATTTCACTGAAACCAGCAGTTGTATACTTATTCGTCATCCTCACAGCACATTTAAAAGGAACAGTACTTGAACACTGTGAGTTCAAAGTGGTTATGAGTTGTGATATTTAGTTTTACTTGAGGTATATACTTACACACAATGTAATAAATTATGTCTATCCAATTTTCCCCAGGTATAAATACCAATGAGTGCACATACACTCTTTTAAAAATTGTAAACTTTCCCTATAACAACACTGCCCAGCTTTGAATTTGCACAAAAATTGCATGTGTTTGATTAAAGCTATATAAAAAAATTTATATGTGATGCATAAATATTGGATGTGACCACTAATGGCATTCTCCCATTATTTGGTATAAATTTATATTCCTAATAAATAATTTATAATGCTTATATTTTTATTTTGCAAAATCAAAAGAATGTTGTAGAGCAAAAGCTATCATTGAATTTGAGATTCATAATGACAGAAAATTTAAAGAGCCATGCTTCTAACTTGCCACTTATATGAAAATATGATTTCCTTTTCAAGGAAATAGTACATTTTATATATATATATATATATATATTAATTTTGCTTCAGATGCCTTTTACCAGTTAGAGTCTGTTCCATGTTTTGGAAGAAATGTATAGTTTGATTTGGGCAATAAGTGGCAGGTAGAAGTCTACTAGATTTAATTATTCATTGTTTGGACCTTCTTGGAGAGCTCAACTGCTTAAACAACCTAATAGGAGAAATAGACATGGAATGGTAGAATAATTGTTATCATTTTTTTCTCATTCAGAAAAGGGGAGAAAAAGGATTCTCTCATTTTCAATTCACTACTCATATGTCTTAGGGCTTGGAACCGGGGAAGAGGATTGAGAGAGAATCCAACAAAAAGAAATTCATTTGAGCTTTGGGGTAGAAGTGGTCACTTTGGAATGAAGAAAGAAATGAGATTCTCCTAGACATTCTTCCTATGTAACCATGTAGCACACTTTGCAGTTCGCAGTCTAAAACCTAAGTCATACTGCTCACTTCTATTTTCTGAAACCAGGGATTGATTTATTCATCTGTTTCCTTTTCACCTGCCACCACCTGCAGCTTCCTTCCTTCCTTCTTTTTTTCCTTCTTTCTTCTCTCTCTTCCTCTCTCCTTTCCTTCCTTCCTCCTTCCTTCCTTCCTTCTTCCTTCCTTCCTTACACATGCATGCACTCACAAACAAAACAAACAAACAAAAAACTATATTACTCAGAAATGTTCACAATCATTAAATCTCACTTTTTATTACAGAGAGTTAGCTCTGCAAGACAAGGACAAGCAGGCCATGGAAATGGGAAGGGCCGAATGGAAAGTCCACGGGTTTGCAGACCTCTTCCCTAGAACTTCATCTGAGAATGTGAGAGAACTGGATTTAAAGATGGCCGAAATCCACCAGTTGCAAACTACTTGTAAAATTGTCTCGAAGCCTGGTAGAGTTAATAATTTCCTTACATTTAAAGGTTAAGATTGAAGGAAACACTTTTTTTGCTATGATAGAGCAATGAACGGTATTTAGAATAAAATTCAGCAAACTTCAGATGTCTTCTTAGGATAGATTCTTAGTTGTGGAATTATTAGTTAGAGGGTTTGGTTTGAAGAAAATTAGCTAACAGTCCTACACCCTTTACAGCCACACACACTCAATATCCTGGAATGATTCTAAAGAAATGTGTGGAGTTTTATTTCACAGTTTTAAAGCAACATTTTAAAACATAATAGTAATTTTGCCTTCCAAAATAAAACATGGTCTAAGTTTAATGAAAGGATTTGGTAGAGTAGCTATCCATACTTGGTTTCCTTAGCTTTCTATGTGCAGTGTTTCCTGTGTTAAATAGTGGGCTCTTTAACAGAAAAGCATGCCATCTTTGCTGTAGTAGTTACGAAGTAACTCCTTAATAGATTCCTTAATACTCAACTATATAAACAATGTCAAGGAAAAAAACATGGTAATCCATTTGCTAAGTTATCCTGATAGTTCTGTGTGTGTGTGTGTGTGTGTGTGTTTGATTTTTTTTTTTTTTTCACAAGCTAGCCCTGAGCCCTGTCGTCATGTTTCTCCCTGGATAAAAATGCTTCCCCGGTCTTAAAATATGAGGTGAACATTTAAACCCTTTTCACTACTAGATGTATTAGTCTTTATGTTGCCTAACAAACTGCCAAAAATTTAGCAGCTGAAAACATATCTGTTATCTTGGTTTTCAAGTCAGGGGTTCAGGTCCTCCGCTCATGGATTCACAAGATGGCAATCTAGGTGTCAGCCAGGCTGCTTTCCTTTCTGGAACTTCACATCCTTTTCCAAACACACGTGGCTATTGACAGAATTCCGTTCCTTTCTGTTACGTTGTTGGCTGTTAGCTAGGAACTGCTCTCAGCTCCTACAGGCCCACTTACTTTGAGGTCCACCCATTCGCCACATGCCCACCTGCCTCTTCAATCAGTAGGAGAAGCTCTTACTCCAGTCGATACAGATGGGATCTTATATAATCTTCTTGGAGCGAGGTTGGGGGGTGGGGGAACTATCTCACTGTTTTTGTCATATTCTATTGGTTAGAAGCAAGTGTCAGCTTTTATTGCACTGAAAGGGGACCAGATTATAAAAGAGCGTGCATGATTGATTGAAGGTCATTTCAGCATTGTGCCTACCACACTAGACAATAATATGACTGCATTTAACTGCCCTGGGACCTATCAGGCTAACTGCTGAGTACTCCCCCATGCCGGAGTCATAAGCTGATTCTCTAACCACTCTCCTACCACTGTCTTACCAGAACTAAGGATCTGGTCAGCATATGTAGACTTTCTAAATGTCATTAGTTGAATTTTTTTCCCCCTAATTAACTAGTCTTCTTAATCCAAAAAATAATGTCCAAACTATGTGGAGTATTTATAATTTATAAAGTACTTATATGTAATTATTTTACTTAATCCAAGAATTGAGTGAAGTGTTAGTGGTATCAGTTCATAAATAAAGATACTTTGCTCAGTAGCTAAGCTGTCTATCTGCCCTATTTTGTGCAACTTTGATTGAAACCTTGTGATTTTGACCTGATAATTTTTGGACTACTCTCAAGTTAGAATGACCAGACGTTGGCCTCCGTGAGTTCTTTTGTTTACTCGGGTCATGAGCTCAGTTATTTCTCATTTTGATTTGATTTGTCAAGTGCAAAAGGCAAAATAAATGTAGTTCTTGGACTTGTGAGAACTGTGAGAGTTTACACCCACGCATCTGACTTAAACAAAAAAAAAAGAAGAAGAAGATTTGAGGAACGGTATAAAATAGAGATTATATGATTTACAAGAAAAAGTAGCAGCTGAGCAGAAGCCAAAAGTCAAGATATAAAAGTTAAATAGGTAAGAAAACTATGCTAGAAACAAATGTCAGCAAGAAAAGAGGGAGAAGGAAAAAAGTTTTACTTAAATTTAGAAAAAAAATGCTGACTTCATTTCAAGATTATATCAACTTGAAATTTGCTGGCTGTGAATTATAAATACTGGAAGCCACATTTTTAAAGTTATAAATTATGCGAAGAAATGCTCCCTTCCTTGCCTGAAGTTCTGAGACTATTGTTAGCTCACATTTACCCTTCACCACTACGTTTTTTAAAACCTTCATTTAAAAAAAAAAAAGCATTTAATTACAAAGGCTGAGTTATATTATTTTACACTGAAATATATCATACAGACTGAATTATACTCTCTTTAGTATCAAGGAAAACATCTTAATAATGTAATAATTATCATAATGGAAAATGTATAATTTACCTTATTCTTTACATGGAACACATAAAACTATTCATAGGAAAAGGGTTGAGAAATTAGAGGCAAGTAGAAATGAATAGAGATAGTTTAATAAATTATAATTATGAAACACAACTAAGTATTCACTCCTGTACTTATTTATTAAAGTTGTCATTAGAATAAAGAGAACTATACACTTAACTAAAGTACTGAGCACTGAACAGGACAGTAACATTAAATGTTCCACCATACAATAACATCCCTTTCTGAATTTCACAAAGCAAAGACATAATTTTTCTCATTAAATAAATGATTGAAATAAGAAATTGCTAAAGATGCCAAGACTTATAACTTTAAATCAAAGAAATCATAAGTGAATATCATCTAAGATTCTATTTAGTAATCTGTGATTCCTTTTTCTACAATGCACAGCTTGTGAATACAGCTGATAGATTTAACAAACAAATCGTGCTATGTTCTATTTTGCTGGAACAGGCAGATATCGAACCCTGTGATAAAGATAGGATGAGTAACGTCCTTGTCTTACAGCTATTAATGATTTCCCAAATATTTTCTCATTATCTAAATAGTCCACCCACTTGAGAAACGTTTTACAACCGATTTCCAAAGATTAGAAATTATCAAAACTAACTGCTAACAGTAAAGTCTAAATGACCAGCTTAGGGGACAGTTGAGCCTCTTGTCCTTTAAACACTTTTCCAAAAGCCCACTCAGTTGACATCTACATTCTTTCTACTGCCTAGAAGTGTATCACATTGTGCTCCTATCTGAAAGGAAAGTAATCGTAGTAAGTATTTTAACAGGGTGCACTGGCGACCGTCCCCACCCCCCACCTAAAAAATTGGTTTCTATTTGCAAGGTAGAAAAAAATGAATATTGGATGAGTGACTAACAATGTCTGCCACGCCTACAGATGAGCACATATGTTTCATAGGACTGTATGATTGGAGATAAATGGGCAAAGAAATACAGCAATCCGCTAAGATTGATTACACCCCAGGCATGGGAACGGAGGTTAGAAGAGATTGTTAAGTTTTTACAACATTTGTGTACTGTTCCGCTTACTACAATAAGAACACGTGCTCTTTTTATTTCAAACAAAATGAAAAGAAATAAATGAAAAAAAAAATTGGATGAAAACATGTCACCAAAAAAATGGAAAAACAATAACTAATACTTTAAGTTGCATTAAGCCCTACAGTAGAATTACCTATTCAATTTAACATTCTATTAAAAATGTTATACTGGTCATAATCACCAGACTAAAAATAGATATAGTAAACTGGGAAAATTTCTTGGGAAATGGATGAAGAGTGGAAAGGGAGAAATGAGAAATATTAATTTCATTTAATATGCTTGAAAAATATATATATATATATATATAATTTACCATACAAATAATGAAGCCTAAACTTGGTAACATTCAGGAAAATGGGAATGAAGGAGAAACCAAGTATGAGCAGCTCCAAAAGGGTAAGCCATATTTGGAGATGGTGAGTAGTTCAGACTGACAGCCTTGCAGGGAACATATAGTGAAGGTGTGGGAGATAGCTGTGGAAAAGTAGCTGGCAACTCATTATGGAGGAATGTCAGATGACACAGGTACAAGAGTTTCAGTTGATCTTGTAGTCAACAGAGATTTATGTTGAAATTGACATAGGGGAGATAGGGCTGGAATAATAAAAGTCCAATTTTAGGGAAAACAACTGGAGAAAAAGTGCAAGAAGAGGAAGCACATAGTGAAGTGATAATTTAGTCGTATTATGGTAGAAATAATGGCTGAACGTTTAGGGTGATGCTGCTGTATTTATTGCCATGCTGTCCTTAAAAGTGATATTTATATTTTATTTAGTTTTGTTTAGTTTTACTTTTCGAAAGTGATATTTTTAACACAGGAAATGTGGTGAACAAAGTTTCAGAAGACTAAAAAATCTTGGTTTCCTATGAGAATTGTGACTACCTCAGTATGATTGGATGTAGAGTGTAGGAAAGAAGAAACCTACACTCGGGGAGAACATACCTACTATGGTCATAGTAGCAAGATCCCATAGTTGTGCAGAAGATGGTGGATTTCATTCTAGGGACAAAAAGAAGCCACCGAAATTCTTTAAGAGGAGGTTTTTATTTAACAAAATTTGCTCTAAAAACATGTAAACATTAAATTATAAAAAACACACATAGACCAATCAGCAAATCTCCTGAGTCCCAGAGGAAGATGGGCAGAACCTGAACTAAACAGGTGATCATAGTACTAGAGAGAAAGCAGATATGACTTGTGTAAAGGAAACACAACCAAGAGACTCTTCTTGTTATCTAGATTGAAAAATTACTGATGTCGATCATTTCATCTGATAGAGAAAATAATGTGTATTTATAGTGAGTTTTACTTAATTTAAAATAGCCACTTTCTTTCCAGTTTTGTAAACTACATTTAGGTGTCATGAAACAAATGTGTGAAGAAATCTGTATTACAAGCAATGAACATATTGGATAACACATTTCATCATAAACACATTGTACTTAAAAACATCATTTCACACCATGAAACTGATCAATATGCTTATTCAAGATAAAGCTTTAACTCAAAACTATCTCTAAACTTTCTGAATAATGCATCATTTATGTGACTCTATTGTACAGACACGTATAGGGAGTGCATATGTTGGTGCTGAATGTTTCATTCCACCTAATGTTTAAGTGTTAAATAGAATATCAATACCTTAGGGTTTTCAAAACACCGTTATGTCATTGTGTTAGCCAGGACAGTCGAAGATATCTTGTGGTGACAACAAACCATGAATCTCAATTGCTTAAAACATATGGGGGGAAAAAAAAAGTAAAGGCATATTCCTAAGGCTATCAATTCATCTCAGGTTTTCCTCACAGTGAGACCCAGGTAAACAGAACTTCCTCCACCTGGAATACGCCTGGTCACCATGGCGCAGGAATACTATATACTACACAGTGTCTCTTAATGGCCTCTACCTGAAAGTTGCACATGTTATTTGCAGTATATTTCACTTGTAAAAGCAAGAAGTGAGGACACTTTTAATGTCCATATAGGGATATGTAATCCTGTCACGTGCCCAGGAAAAAATTGGAGTTAAAGGTTAACCAAACTAATATATACCTCTGTAATACATTAATTTTCCTTTCAATAAGAAGAGACTTTGATAAGCAAAAGAAGAAAAGAAAGACCAGGAGGAACAAAGTTTCCATCTATGTACTTAACATCAGCACATTTGGGATAAGTACACTCAGTAACTGAGATTTAAATGAACATTACCTGTAATGTCACCTTGGCTTTATACAAATTTTAATTAAAGTAGAAATATGGAAGAGAATAGAACTTATATCTTATCTCAAAAGTCTTTTAAAAACATACTTTAGTCCTAGTTGTTAATGAGCTTTCACACAGGCCATTTGTATTTTCTGTATAATGGACAAGCGTATGTCATGTTTTAATATCTTTACAGGTTGTAAAGAGAAAACTTTTCCCCAAAAGACTAAATTTAAAATAGAATCTGAACAAGGATTTTATATAGTACTATCTGAAATCGTTATTTTTGAAGTTTTAGTTACTATGCTTTCATGAATCTCTAGAATTAGAATGATTGGTGAGAAACAAAGCTTTACATAATGTGGTACCAGCATACCAATAGGCATCTGCCTAATTTTATTTTCTTCAGGCCATACCATAAGTAAAGAAAATTACAAATAGGCACAGTCTTTCCCTTTCAGCTAATATGCATCCTCTTCCAAAAGACAGATGCATTTGTTAGTGTCAAGATACTTAAAGCCCTCAAATATTATTTACGTAACGATATTAATAATTCCAACCATACACTGAGTACTTTCTGGCTACCAGGCATGACATAATAGGTTTTTACATATGTATGTTCTTTAATGTGTATGAACATTCCAGGGTTAAATGTCACATTTTAGGCTTTTTTAACAGCTTATATACATATATAAACACACACACATAATATATCCATCCTTCAAAATGTGCAATTCAGCACTTTTTAGTGCTATGACAAAGTTGTGCAACCATCATCAATAGTTTTAAACCATTATCATCACACCCAAAAGAAACTCCCTATCCATTATATGAATAATATACTCCATTTTATGGCTATAGCATTTGTTGATAGTCATCAGTGATGGACATTTGCACTGGTTCCACTTTTCAGTTATCTTTACCGATGCTGATATGAGCATTTGTGTTTAAATTTTTGTATCAACATATGTTCCTAATTTTCTTCATATACACCTATGAATGGAATTGCTAGATGATTTGGTAACACTTTATTTAATTTTTTGAGGAATGGCCAAACTGCTCTCCATGTTGGCAGCACCAATTAATATTCCCAACAGTAATGTATGAGTGTTCCAATGTCTCCACAACCTCCTCAATACTTGTTAATGTCTGTCCTCTTGATTATAGCCATCCTAATAGAAATGAATCAGTATCTCATTGTCATTTGAGCTGCATTTCAGAAATTAACATATTTTCATATGCTTATTGGCCATTTACACATTTTATTTGGAGAAAAGTCTATTCAACTTCTTTGGCGATTATTTAAATTGAATTGTCTTTTTGTTATTGAGTTATATATTTTTATATATTCAGGATACAAGTTCCTTATATGTGTACTCTGCAAAAAAATTCTTCTCTATTTGTGGGTTGCATTTTTATTTATTGAAGATATTCTTTGAAACCCCAATTCATTTTAATAAAGTTCAATTTATTTATTTCTTCTTTTTTTGCTTGTGCTTTTGCTGCCATATCTAAGAAACCATTGCCTAATCCAAAGCAAAGAAGATTCCCTCCTATGTTTTTTTTCTAAGAGTATTATAGTTTAACTTTTACATTTAAATCTCTAAATACTTTGAATTGACTTTTATATATGGTCATGAGTTAGAGGTCCAACACAGTGCTCTTACATGTGGATATACAGTTGTCCTGCCATCATTTGTAGGAAATACTATTCTTCCAGGGCGCCTGGATGGCTTAGGCGGTAGGTAAAAGCATGTGACTCTTGATGTCAGGTCAGGAGTTCAAGCCCCACGTTGGGGATAGAGGTCAATCAGAAAAAAAAAAAAAAAAAAGACTATCTTTCCCCATTGAATTGTCATGGCACCCTGCCTAGATACATTCCACTTTTATATATGAGCACATGGGGACTAAAAGAATTAAATATAAAGTCAAGTCTCATAATTGATAAAGACATATTTTCAAGCCTGAACTGTCTGGCCCCAAAGTCTTTCCATTAGAAGCTCCTGGACTCTGGATTCTGGAGCTGGGGGTGGCCACAGTACACTTTGAATTATTGCGACATCTCTGAATCCATGTATCTACCATTTAAGGTCTGGATCCTGAGTGTTTTTAAGAGCTCAACTACCATAATATAGGGAATGCATGATAGTTTTTGACATTCAAGGTGTAACTATACATATATGTATATTCATGTATTCATATATGGATACATCTATAGTTTATATTTTGTAGTTTATAGTGTATATAGTATATACACATACATACATAGCTTGTGTGTGTAAAAAATACTTATATATAGTGTTATACTATACAATGCTGCTTTGTTCTTTTAAAGAATACTTAGGAATTTCAGAAAATTGCATTTTATAGAATGAGACATTTGTCATTTACCATATATATCCCTGACAACCTTACTCTAGTTCACAGTACTCCCAAATAGAAGAGAACATATTGGGAGACCTTACATAATCATGTGTTTTAATGAAGTATTGTAAATGTTCTCATATTTGAGTGCATAAAATAAATGGATACTTACTGGAATTTGAAAGAACAATAACAATAACTGACACTTTCAATTAAATAAAGTTGTTTTACTTTTCCTTCAAAATATCCAGAAGTCATTTAACTCAGGATCATATTTATATAGATTTGAGTAATTAATGCAATGTACATGATTCAGGAAATTCTTTAACTCAAATGCTGAGAATAAGAACATTACAAATTATCATGCTTTCTGGTAGAAAGCCAAACTCTTGGGATAAAACTCTAAGAAAATGTGTTAAAAATAAAAATATCAATATATTTTAGTGAGGTTTGAAGAAGTATTTAAATGAAAACTAACAAAAATAATGGTTTCTGTATTTGTGGTGTGAAGTGTAAGGGATAGAAGAAAAAGTTACTGATATAGATAATATTAATTTTTCCTATTATAAGAGCTTCTACTCCATTTATATGGAACATGAGAAGAATGGCATTTAGAAAGCAGGTTTATTTTTTGTATGGTCCAATTAATTTTCCATTCTACAGTTAAGTTTTGCGGGGGGGTTTTGTTTTGTTTTTTGTTTTGTTTCTATAGTTAAGTTTAAAGTTGTAGTCTCCCACCCCCACACTGCCCCCCTTCTCTCTCACTGTTCTCTCTTTCTCTGTCTTAGGTCAGCTCTCCATCCCCCCCTTTGAAGCTCACACTCCCAGGTGTAAATTTACAATAATATTCCTCACTCAGCATTGTTGTGAATATCAATATAATTAATATATAAGAAAAATATTTGAAAACTGTGTATAGCTATCCAATGGAATTTTTATAGCATCTATAACTATCTGAAAGTATCTGGTCCATGTATTTTTGAATTACATTTTTCTCCACCCTGTTTGTCTGGTTCACAGCTATCCAATTGCTTTTAACAGTGACTTGCACTGAGTATGGATTCGACAAACGAGAGAAATCTGTGGGTAGTATTTCTATTGTTGTTGTTGGAGTTGTTATTAGTACTAGATAAAAACAAATGATCAGTTATGCACATACTTTTGAGTCATTTGTGTTATCTTATATTTCAATGTCAGCATATTGACATTTTATACATTACAAAATGAAAAAGAAATGTAAGAAAAAGTAAGATTTTTATGGATGCTATTAATGAAGTAGTTCTTAATGAACCCAAGTACCAAACACTATATTCTTAATAGATATATTCATAATTTGAATGTTTGATTATATTTGTTAAATCATTTGGTGGAAAGCTCCGTTACCATTTCGTTTTCAACATTGATTTCAGGAGCAATAAATCAACTTAACAATACTCATTTTCACCCACTTGGAGATCTACACTAGCTCCTGAATCAGCAGGTGACCCATTAATTTAAGAGGCTCATTAGCCATAATCAATATGACTTCAGTGTCTTTACTAGCTCTAGAGTCTTAATAGTCAATGTCTCTGAAAGAATCAAGATTATGAATTTCATTTAAACCATATTTACTGGTAGATTATACGTTTTATCTTAAGGTAAAAACAGATTTTATTCCAGGCATTTAAACCATATTAAAGGTATCATTCTTAACTTGATTTCACAACTTATTTACCTATTTATATTATGCAAATGGATATAGGATATGGAAAATAATAGCTATTAATTTTATAATTTAAAGATATTTTCCAATATAAAATTCCATAAGCCACAAACAAAAATAATAAATGGTGAATAATGACGCTTAACCAATTGAACCACCCAGGCACCTCTCTAAATGGTGAATAATGACAGTAATTTCTTCTAACTCTTCTAAATATTAAAATGTGTCAAAACAACAAAAGAAAATCCTGGTTTTCAGCATTAACATCAACTAAATACATTAAATGAAATAAAGCGCATATATGAAATCTAAAATAAAATGTTAACGTAAAAAAAAGAGAACCATAAGAAAAACTCAGAAGGATGGATGATGTAACAGTTTATATGAACTGACAGAAAAAGCCAAAGGCATTAGCTTCATTAACCCTATGCTTTAGAAATATTTAACTCACATTCGGTTCTATAGGATATTACGATAAAATTTCTGAGTAAGAGTATAGAGCTCTTTAAGCTACCAATTAAAAAATAATTACCACAAATGAATAATAATCAGGGTGGCTCCAGGGTTAAAGCTGTCCCTGTTTAACAGAGTGGAGTTAAAACTTTAGCGTCTGATAGGGACCTACTTCTGTCCTGGTCCTTCTGCAGTTTCAAATTGTGTCACCTTAGTTTTTTATCATATGCTGATTTGTGTCTGAGACTCATTCTTTATCAAATTTAGCAGTCACTTTTCTCATACAAGGAAATTTATGCACATTTTTTACATAAAATTTGACATTAAATCCCAACTGCCTGAGTTTGCAATTGCATCAGACATTAAGAGTTTTCATCAACTGGAGAATAATAATAAGAAAGGGAGAAAACCTTACTTTTTGTGCTACTTGAAATAATCCCTTTGTGCAGAAGTAATTGATGCTGTATATTTAGTGTGTGGCTTCGGCAAATAGGGTTACGTTTGAAATTTATGTTAGAGTGTTAAAACTGTGGCACTCTGTGAAGACATCATAACTAACAATATTGGTACTTTTTCATATTGGTTTACTCCTTTCAGTGTATTTTTCTTCAGAGAATCTTTGAAAGCTAATTATAAAATACAGTATTCCAAAGTTTACACACATTATTTTAATATTTACTGTATATTGTCAGTAGTTTTTCCTGCTGTGTCAGGTGATGGTATTCAGATTATATTAGCATTACAAGATGTATTATAAATTGTCATACTTTTATGTTTGGGACTAATTTAAATAACAACTGAATTCTCACTTTGTTAAAGGTTAATTAGAACTGAATTCTAAAACCACCTGGAATTCTTGCAATTTTAAATAGTGGGTCTTTAATTTGATTCTTGATCCTTTTGCAGTTTTTGATGTGTTCTACTTCTTTGTGGGTCAATTTTGATAGACTAGTCCTATAAAATGTTACAAATTTCCTTGTGATTTTGAAGTTTCTTCTAATAATATTTTTATAATCACTTTCAACTTCGATTCTATTTTCTGTCCCATTACCAATTATACTTTTATTGTGTCTTTTGATTTTAGTCAAGGCAGCCAAGAGTTTCTTTTATTGTAGTTCTCAAAAAACAGTATTTTATATCTATTTTTAATTATTTATCTTTTATTAGTTTTCTTTTGATTAATTGCAATGGGACAAATGCTGAACAAATGGAATATGCTGCTTTTAAAGATACTGAATTAAATGTGTAATTGTTGATATATATGTGTGTGTGTGTGTGTGTGTGTACGCCAATGTATATGTCCATAATGTATAATTAAATGACAAAAGCAAGTGAAGAATGCTGAGAAAAAAGAAGGCTGTTGATGAATACCTTTTGAATAACTTTTGAAAATCTTGATTACCTTTTGAATATACACATGTAGATTATTAACTTTGTCCATTTACATTTGTATCTTATAATAGTCTCATAACAATTTTACCACAAAACAAATGTGAAAAACTTTTGCCATTTTGTTGCTCTACTCAAGGCTTTTGTTTGCTTGTAATCCATTCCATTAATCTCAAATAAAACTAGATGGGATGGAAAAACAGAAAAATCTCAAGGACTTTTTGGTTTTTGAAGCAGTAGATAAACATTCCTCAGCTAAATGGGCACCAGATTCTGGGAGATAAGGAACTTCTCACCTCTACCTCTCAGAGCTGTATGGTCCCTTCTACAGCCACATCTTTTTGCATGCTCTTTCCCTTGACAGACCTGGTCTTAACTTCAATGTGCTCCCATGTCCTAGATCGCACTTTCATAAAATGATTTTGAGGGGCTTGTTTCTATCACCAAATAGCACGGTTTCTTAGTTTTTCAGATTTGAATCAATTGATCTACATGTCATAAATCACAAAACAGCTTATGGTTTGTTTCTCCCACATTCCAGGGTCAACTTCTGGTCTGGTCATCTGTGGCTGAGGGTGTTAATTTCTTGTTCATTCCAAAGAAGCAGTGGGCAAAGATTTCCCCAGAAATATGTTCCCCAGATAGCTGGGATGAATTTGTAGCTCCAATAAATGGCTTATGATAAACACTTTAAAATGACTGAGCAACAAAGTGAAATTAAGCACTGTTTAAGGACTTAAAGCCAATTGCGGTCCTGAAATTGGAGAGGGTATGTATTTGGGCAGAGAATTATGCTAGGAGTCATTGCTGTAAATTAATGTTCTAAATTATACCAAATTTTCAAGAAGAAAGAGAAAAGAGGACTTCTTTTTCAAAACATACAGAGTTCAACAAAATTCTAGGTGATTTAGATCTCCTTCCAGGAGAGAAAAAAATATGCTGTCCTTTCCAAGACTTAAACCTGTCCTAGGACCAAGCCTCTAGATTTGAGCTGTGACATAACTTGAGTCACTGGATACATGTTTTGTGAATTATTTTAGTTAGTCGTTTAAGACTTTAGGTCATTAATGACTTTTGGTAAGATCCGTAGCTTTAGTTTACCCTAAGTTTACATAAATATCTAATTATTTTTACTGCAAAAATACCTACTCAACACCCACAATACCCAAAAATTTACCCATGAGGACAAATTATTCAAGCCATGACGTTATAGCAAAGAAGAAAATGATGCATGCTCCCCACCCCCTTTTTCCTATGCTTGGTTCCATAATTTGATACTCTCAAGTTCTTTTCATCATACATTGGGGAGAATGAGCAGTATAATGTTGTTAAGGCTCTGGACACAAGTCTTTAGAGTTGCCTTCTGGTTCTCCATTAAATAACCATGTGAGCTTGAGCACCTCGCTGTGGCCTTCATTGCCTCAGTTTTCTCAACCATACAAAGGAAATAATAGCACCGAATCCTAGGGTTATAATACATTTTAAATGAATTATTTAAAGCAAACTTTATAGAATGTTTTGAAATCAATAAAAAGCTCAGTAAATATCCGGTGCTTTATGATAGCAGAAACCTCTTTAAATCTGATTTGCGTTTTCCTGACCCATTCCTGAAATTTTGAGTTTTTTTTTTTAATTTTATTTTAATTCCAGTGTAGTTAACATACAGTGTTATATTATTTTCAGGTGTACAATACAGTGATTCAACACTTCCATACATAATTCAGGGCTCATCGTAAGTGTTCTCTTAATCCCCTTCACTTACTTATTTCACCCATCCCCCTACCCACCTCCTCTCTGATGACCATCAGTTTGTTCACAATAGTTGTTTGTTTTCTTTTCTTTCTTTCTTTCCTCTTTTTTCTTTTTTCTCCTTGTTCATTTGTTTTTTCTTAAATTCCTTGTATGAGGGAATTTAAGAACTGGGTGGCTCAGTTGGTTGGGCATCTGCCTTCAACTAGGCCATGGTCCCAGGGTCCTGGGATTGAGCCCTGCATCTCAGCAGGGAGCCTCCCTCTGCCTCTCCCCCCTGCTCATGTCCTTTCTCTAGCGCTCTCTCTCTCTCTCTCAAATAAATAAATAAAATCTTTAAAAAATTCCATGTATGAGTGAAATCATATGATAATGACAATAAAGGGAATTTTTATTGGTATACTTGTTATATATAAGGTTAAAAATGTTAATTGATCATCAAATCACTTGGACCTGTTCTATTATAGCTTCAGGATCCATGCTCTTCCCCACCCTAAGATTATAAAACATTAAAAATATAGTTTCTTCTGTTACTTATATGGTTTTTGTGCATTTAGCTTATTAAACCTTCTAGGATTCAATTGTGCTTATGGTGTCAGGCATATGATCTAAATTTAACTTTTCCCCAGTGAATGAAAAATTGCAGAGGTTCTTGTTCTGAAGAAATTTGACGAGTAGAGTCAGATCTCAAGAAGTGATTAAAAACACACACAACCACACAAATACCGCCCCCTGCACACACATACATTTTCGCATATACATACACAAACAGAACTTAGTACACCCAATCTACGAACATGAATATACATTTTTATAATTGTTTCTATTTAAATGTGATAACTAAATTGTATTATTTCTCTTAGTGAAAAAAAGAATCATAATTTAGAAGGAGAAATACATATGCCCATTAAGCAAAGATTATCCACTTTCTTCATTAAAAATTAGATGCCTAAACTAAGTATTGCCAATAATAAAATAGATTTCAATCCTTCTTTTCCCAAGGAGGAAAATATCTTAACAATCTGAAACTTCTGCTTATAAATATACACGTGAGGAAATTAAATCATGAACTATTAAATGACAGTTATAACCACCGGTAAGGTTTGAGTCCCCAGTGATAAGCAATAATAAATGATCTTGAACAAGAGGAGGAACCAGATGAAGGTATCTAACCACAACCAGACACCCATAAATCAAAGCTATAAACTAGGTAGATAAATGAGAGAAAACTGGGTGACAAGAAAGGAACACTACCACAGCAGACTTCAGTATTGCTCAGAGACTGCAAACTTAGAAGGCGGCTGTCCTCCTGGTTTGTCTAAATGTGAGAACCCCCTGGTGTTGCTGCCAAGGTGGTTGACTCACTACCTTCCTTTTACATTTTTAGGCCTTTACTTTGGCTCTTCTCTCTTAAAAGGAAACCTTCCCTGAACAACCCCAAATTCTTCCCATCATCCAGGGCCAATGCCTCTGTTAAAATTTTCATAATAATCAACATTTTCTTATTCTAAATTTGGATAATGGATTACCTGTGCCAGTTACGGAATATCCTTATCTATCTTCCAGTTTCTTGTATCTATGGCTTATCCCCCTTACGGACACTGCAAAATTAAGAACTGAATATTATTTTTGTATCTTCAGATGCACAGTGCTTTATATGTAATTGCTATATAGGGAGGGGATAAAAACAAAACAGGTGAACATGGACTGTCTATCAGTAACACCTAACATATATTATCATTACCACAGGAAGTGTAAGATTATCCACGACTATAAAAATTACTATGTGGAATTGGGTCCAAAGAGGTTAAATATGTTGATTAAAAATGTTAGCAAAATAAGAATTTAAACTCAGGCCTATTTGCTGAAACTTCCTGCTCGGTTGAGTAGATATATGATCGCTGAATAAATTTACACAAAAAGGGCAGATTAATGGATTAATGTCAATTTAGATAGGCTTCTCAAGTAAAATAATGCAGCTTCTGCTCCCATCCTTTTGATATTCCATTTCTCTTTATTGAAGAGATGAATTACAGCTGAGAAAGCATGCTCATAAAATTTTTACATGGCACAATATTGCTGTTTCTTGCCTCCTCGCTTCTGTGCGTGCTATTCATTCTGTCTAGAATGTCATTCTTTCCCTTGTATGGCTGATAAATACTTACTCATTATTCAATATCCACCTCTAAAGTCAATTCTTATGAACGACCATCCCCATTGGCTTTGAGTTCACTAATAATCAAAAGAAAAAAAAATCCCACTTTCCCATTTGTAACTACTGTACCTATGATTAACCTGGTCTCCAAGGCCCCTAAACTCTAATGATTTCCCAGGCTCATGCATTCCTCCTTGCCCTTTTTTTTTTTTTAATGATTTTTTATTATATTATGTTAGTCACCATACAGTACATCCCCGGTTTCCGATGTAAGGCTCGATGATTCATTAGTTGTGTATAACACCCAGTGCACCATGCAATACGTGCCCTCCTTACTACCCATCACCGGTCTATCCCATTCCCCCACCCCCCTCCCCTCTGAAGTCCTCAGTTTGTTTCTCATAGTCCATAGTCTCTCATGTTTCATTCCCCCTTCTGATTACCCCCCCCTTTCTTTATCCCTTTCTTCCCCTACTGATCATCCTAGTTCTTATGTTCCATAGATGAGAGAAATCATATGATAGTTGTCTTTCTCTGCTTGACTTATTTCACTTAGCATTATCTCCTCCAGTGCTGTCCATGTTGTAGCAAATGTTGAGAACTCGTTCTTTCTGATAGCTGAGTAATATTCCATTGTATATATGGACCACAACTTCTTAATCCAGTCATCTGTTGAAGGGCATCTCGGCTCCTTCCACGATTTAGCTATTGTGGACATTGCTGCTATGAACATTGGGGTGCATATGGCCCTTCTCTTCACTACGTCTGTATCTTTGGGGTAAATACCCAGTAGTGCAATGGCTGGATTATAGGGTAGCTCAATTTTTAACTTTTTAAGGGACCTCCACACTGTTTTCCAGAGTGGCTGTACCAACTTGCATTCCCACCAACAATGTAGGAGGGATCCCTTTTCTCCACATCCTCTCCAACAATTGTTGTTTCTTGCCTTGTCTATTTTTGCCATTCTAACTGGCGTAAGGTGGTATCTTAGTGTGGTTTTGATTTGAATTTCCTTGATGGCTAATGATTTTGAACATTTTTTCATGTGTCTGTTAGCCATTTGTATGTCTTCATTGGAAAAGTGTCTGTTCATATCTTCTGCCCATTTTTTGATTTGTTTATTTGTTTCTCGTGTATTGAATTTGAGAAGTTCTTTGTAGATCTTGGATACCAGTCCTTTATCTGTAGTGTCATTTGCAAATATATTCTCCCATTCCGTGGGCTGCCTCTTAGTTTTTCTGACTGTTTCCTTGGATGTGCAGAAACTTTTAATCTTGATGAAGTCCCATAAATTCATTTTATCTTTTGTTTCTCTTGCCTTTGGGGATGTGTCATGAAAAAGGTTGCTTTGGCCGATGTCATAGAGGTTGTTGCCTATGTTCTCCTCTAGAATTTTGATGGATTCCTGTCTCACATTGAGGTCTTTCATCCATTTGGAGTTTATTTTTGTGTATGGTGTGAGATAGTGGTCAAGTTTCATTCTTTTGCATGTAGCTGTCCAATTTTCCCAGCACCATTTATTGAAGAGACTGTCTTTTTCCCACCGGATATTTTTTCCTGCTTTATCAAAGATTAGTTGCCCAAAGAGCCGAGGGTCCATTTCTGGGCTCTCTATTCTGTTCCATTGGTCTATGTGTCTGTTTTTGTGCCAGTACCATGCTGTCTTTGTGATCACAGTCCTTGCCCTTTTCATTCACAAGACCCAGCCCAGGTCTTTTGTAGTTCCACAAGTCCTGAGCCCATTCCCAGCTCCGTGCTCTACTTCAGCCGGTTCTGTTTACTTCGAATACTCCTCAGTATACTTGCCTTCCCTTACCTAATGAGTTCTTCACACTTTGGTTTCCATTTGAATGCTACTTTCTCAGAGAAGTATTTCAAACCAGCCAGTTGAGTCCCCTCCTGTCATTCACTTCTGTGTATTTTTTCATCAGAGCACTTTCAAATATCTGTAATTATTTTTTGTGAGTCTATTTGTTTAATATTTCTCTCTCTCATGGATGATAAAGTCCAAAAGGGAAGGACTACATCTATGCTGTTTGTCAAACTATGAGCAAGAAATACTTATCATACACTTTTCTTTGGTCACTATAACAATTTATTTACTGGTGTTCCAGCATTCACTGTTAAGTCCAAATGCGGAGCTGATTTCAACTGATTATTATAATTTTTGAAATGCATCTAGTACTTACATAGGTATTTGATACCCACTCAGAAATTAGTTATTATCTGGGTTAAATAAGTGATTATTCCACTTCAGCACCACTCACCACATTCCAGCAAAGAGCCACACCATTTGGAAATAAAGACCAACCTGGAAGATGCCTGAGTTGACTTCACCTACTCCGACATTGATTTCGGACAGTTTACCAACCCCCAATATTTCAATCTGGTTAGTGCCCAACCTACTCCCAGAGTCTTCCCTTGCTCCACCAGATTGCTATAGGAGCCTAGAGTGCCTCGTGGCCAAATTGTTGAAATTTCTTTTCTCCTATGCACTGGTTTTGTACAACTATTGTTTTTCTTTCACAATTGTAGTAGTCTCACAAAAATTGTGCATTTGGACAAAAAATATTAAAAACAAAACAAAGAAAAATAGGCACTCAGCCTGCTCCTCAATACTACCTGGAAAAAGCATTTGCATTCTTTTCAGTAAATATCAAGTACTAATAAACAAACAAATAAGTGATCATTAATAAAGAATTGTATTAAGCAGAATAATTGCTCCCGGAAGATATACATGTCTTAATATCTTAATCTCTGGAGCCGGCGAATATGTTATGTTACATGAGAAAAGGATAATGTTTAAAGACCTTAAGGTCAGGGAGATTATTTGGATTATCTTGGTGGATTTGTTCTAATCACCTGATTCCCTAACAACAGAAACCCTTTCCTGGCTGTGGCCAGAGTATTGAGACAACAGAAGAATCAGAGAGATGCACTGTTCTGGGTTTCAAAATGGAAGGAGGTGTTAAAAAATAAACTGAGGCATATTAAATTTTTCAAGAGTTTATTTAAGTCTACATCGATTTAAATTGGGCAGTACCAACTGGAAAGTGGTTAGGCATGCTCCACCCGCAGGAGCTAGGATAGAAGTTTTTAAAGAAAAGACACAGAAACAAAACAAGAAAATTATTCGATTGCCTATAACTTAGGTAGTCATTCTATCTTGGAAAGCTTAGTTGACTGTTATTTGTTATTTCTAAATTTCATTTTCTTGAATTCAAGTACATTGACTCTGCTTGGATTTTGGGTGACTTACACAGGCTACCAAGACAGTAGACACACCCCAGTCTAATGGTCTCTCTATGTAATTGCTTTAATAAGAGTCATGAACAAAGAAATGTGGGTGACCTGTGGAGGCTAGAAAATGCAAGAAAACGTATTCTCTTCTAGAGTCTCCAGAAAAGAACACAGTTCTGCAAGCACTTTGATTTTACCCTGCTGAGACCCATGCCCAACTTCTGACCTACAGAAGAATAAGATAATTTTTTTTTGTAGTTTTAAGCCATTAAATTATGGGAAATTTTCACAGCAGCAGCAGAAATGATTACAGAAATATATAACACATAAGTAAGGCAACAGAATTCAGATAGAGAAAAGTTTCAATTGTTCAGAAAAATGGGCTGAAATGAGCAGAGGGCAATTAACCACAAATCAATATAAAGGCTTATATTTCAAACAAAATTTAACTGGATCAAAGATATCTAATTTAGCAGCAGTTCATGCGCAAAAGATCTTGGATTTTTAACTTGACTGTGATCATACCAGGAGTACAAATTGTGAAAATGCTCCCAAACAGCTAATGGACTTTAGATTACACCAGTTAAAATCTGGTAAGATTAGAGGTTATCAGGCTACTCTTTTCCACAGTGCTCACATGACATCACATCTGTTGTATTGTGCACTAAGGTGATATGTCATATTTATTTACTTATTTATTTATTTATTTACTTATTTATTTACTTACTTATTCATTTGAGAGAGAGAGAGCACAAGCATGGGGGAGGAGCAGACTCCCTGCTGAGCAGGGAGCCCAACATGGGGCTTGATCCCTGAACCCTGAGATCATGACCTAAGCTGAAGGCAGATGCTTAATCAGCTGAGCCACCCAGGCGTCCCCATGACAATATGTCATATTTTAAACATACTGAAAAACAGCTACATAGGCTGGAGAAAACTTATGAATTAAAATCATACAAAAATATCTTTACAGGAAATGAGTTGAAACATGCAAGATTCAAGTGACTGTAAATCAATATAATTATCTGCAAATATTTTATCTGCTTGTCTTTCAAGCAGGTGCAAAATTATATTTAATATACATAAGAACAGAAAGTAGGTGGAAGGTCAGTCAATGACAGTGAGTGACACTGGAATGGATTCTATATTCTATAGGGGTAGGGATAAGGTCTATGTCAACCAGAAGGTGCTAATTCTTCCATGCAAAATTTTCCCAGGTATGTAATTACCTGAAAGTCTACCAATGAATTACTATCAATATTTATTTCTTCTTGCTATCAATATATGGTATTTTTTTCCTGAATGACCACCCATAATTCTTTTTATTTATTCATTTTTTAGATTTTATTTGTTTGAGAGAGAAAGCAGAGTGAGAGAGCACAATAAGGGGTGAGAGGCAGAGGGAGAAGGACAAGTAGACTCCCTGCTGAGGAGGGAGCCCAATGCGGGGCTTGATCCCAGGACCCTGAGATCACGACCCAAGCAGACAGAGGACACTTAACTGACTGAGCCGCCCAGGTGCTCCTCTCCACTATTCTCTTTTTAATAATAAGTGCGCATAGCTACTCAGATTTTTTGTTCATCGTCTAACCTGAGACTTCTATCATTCAATGAAATGCACATACTCATTGAGTAAATAAACCGAGAGTTAAAAGTTTCTATAAACAATATTCTTTAAGAACAAGTTGTGATAAGAAACACCTTATGGTAAATATGAAATGTGTTTAATATCATGACTAAGAAAAACATACTAACAGTTTCTCATCATCCCACTCAATTACATTTGTGTGCAGTAAAAAAAAAAAAAAGATTGGAATAAAAAATAATAAAGAAGGTAAAATATTTAGTTTATATTATTGACAGACTAGGTTATTTTGATAATGTTTTTACTAGAAACAAAACAAAACCCTACTTGATTTAAAAAACAAACAACCAGAAAACATTTAAATATAGTATAGAATCCCAAGGCCAACTTTGGGATGAAAGCCTATAACTAAAGATAAAATTGTGGTACAGAAGGACCAAATCGCTACACCTTGAGAACATTTGATACCACATTGTCCGGGGCTCTGGTTCTGAGACTTTAACAGGGCTAGGGCAGAAGTTAGACCTTGGGCTTATTTGAAGTAAAGATTCAGTGAGTTCTCTTTCCCAACATTAAAATATGATCTATCCCAAAGTGTGACTTATTTAATATGAATAGGAAGATCTACATATGAACCTCTGCTCCCCCAGCACCACCATATTCACTAAGGACAAACAAACCTCATTAGCTCTGTTCAAACAAAGGAAGGAAAAATGAAAAGAAAGAAAACAATCCCTGAGAGGTAAGAGTCCTAATGTAAAACTTGATAAGAGTTTGCATCCAGTGTTTTTCTGAGCTTGGATGGACTAAGGACTCTCAAATTAGGAACTTCATTTGAAATGGTTCTGAATGATAGAGCTCTCAGTGTTCTGCAGAACAGAATGCATCACCTCCCTAGAAGGGGCCATGTCAGTTCTAGCCTTGGAAACCCTACTCTCTATTAAAATTTTCAGTGGCAATGACCAGAAAGCAGTCAAAGATAATTATAAAGAAAAGGAGACAAATGAATAAAATTCAATAGAAATAAAAGAAATAGATAGATACCTAGGATATAACCATTCTTTTTTTTTTTTTTAAAGATTTTATTTATTTAATCGACAGAGATAGAGACAGCCAGCGAGAGAGGGAACACAAGCAGGGGGAGTGGGAGAGGAAGAAGCAGGCTCATAGCGGAGGAGCCTGATGTGGGGCTCGATCCCATAACGCTGGGATCACGCCCTGAGCCGAAGGCAGATGCTTAACCGCTGTGCCACCCAGGCGCCCCTGGGAAATAACCATTCTTAAAATATTTAACAAAATAAAGATTGGGAAATCTGTAATGATTAGAATTTTTTAAGTGATTTAATTAATTTGAAAACAGACTAAATAAACATGTAAGGCTGCAAAATAAATAGTTAAAATTAAAAGCATATTGTACACATTTGGCAACAGGTTAGACATAACAAAAAGTTATTGAACTGAAAAATGCATCAGAAGAAATTATCTAAAACATACCCCATAAAGAGAAAAAGAAGGAAAATGATATGAGCATAATAGGTATAGAGAATATAATTAGAGGTCTTAGGTATTTTGAGCAGAGTCCCGGAGAGATGAGAGAGGCATATGACATATGTGAAGATATAATTGCTTGGGATTTTCCAGAACTAACAAAAGATATCAATCCTCAGATTCAAAATGATCAGTTAATCCCAAGCAGATAAACTAAAATGAATCTTCTCCTAGACACAATATTTAAAAAACACCAAAGATAATAGAGAATTTTAAAAAAATGATCTGAAAGACAAAGATCTCAAATAAGCAACAGTTGACACACACTTGACTTACAAGACTTTCAAAATCAACAACAGAAAATAAAATGTTAAGATATTTGCAATATACTTAATAATAATAATAATAATAATAATAATAATAATAATAATGGCCAACCTAGTTATTCTTCTATAACTGGTGAAGTATTCTTTTTTTCAAAATTAAAAGTGGGGGGCCCCTGGGTGGCTCAGACAGTTAAGCATCTGCCTTCAGCTCAGGTCATGATCCTGGAGTCCCAGGATCAAGCCCCACAATGGGTTCCTTGCCCAGCGGGGAGTCTGTTTCTCCCTTTGCTCCTTCTCCCTGCTCGTGCTCTCTCTCTCAAATAAATAAATAAAAATTAAAACAAAAGACAAAAAAAATTAAAGGTGAAATAAAGATACTTACATACACTCAGAAACAGAGACTTCATCAACAGGAGACCCTTGTGAAAGGAACCTATAAAGGGTGTACTTTAGTCAGAGGGATTTGCTAGTTGATAGGTGTTCTGAGAGGCAAAAAGGAATAAAGAGCAAAAAAATTGATTAATAGAAGGGCAAATGTAAATAAAACATCATGTTGATGGTATAAAACAGATGGAGATGGAGAAATAAAATATTTTTTTAAAGATTTTGTTCATTTATTTGAGAGAGTGAGACAGAGAGAGAGAGCATGGGGGGTGGTGCGGTGGGGCAGAGGGAGAGGGAGGAACAGACTCCACTGAGGAGGGACCCCTACTCAGGGCTGGATCCCAGGATGCCGGGGTCATGACCTGAGCCCAGGGTAGGCACTTAACTGACTAAGCCACCCAGGCACCCCTAAAATAATGTTATTTAATATACCATACAAGAGTACTATAGAAGTCATGAGGAAAGTAAATGAGGTTAAAGTTCTCTAAACCTGTCTGTTACCTTGGAAAAGAGTAAAGGTCCAAAATCAAGGTGTCAGCAGACCATACTTCATCTGAAACTTGTAAGAAAATTTTTCCTTAACTTTTTCTGGCTTCTGGTATTTTGTGGACAATCTTTCATGATCCTTGGTTTAGAGCCGCATCAGTTCTGTCTCTGCATTCATTATCACTTATGGTCTCCCTGTGTGTCTCCAACCTCATAGGGCCAACGTCTTATAAAAACATAATCGTATTAGAGTAGGAATCCACCTCCTCCAGTATGACCTCATCTTAGCTAATTGCATATGCAACAAGCCTATTTCCAAATAAGACCACATTTTGAGTTTCTGAGGGTTAGCTCTTCAATATATCTTTTTGTGGGAGAGGACACAACTCATTATATAATACTCATCAATAGAATACAAACAAGGTATGTAACTTCCAAAGGAGTAAAGAAAATGAATATTTCTTTTTTCTTTTTTTAAAGATTTTATTTATTTATTTGACAGAGATATACAGAGATAGAGACAGTCAGCGAGAGAGGGAACACAAGCAGGGGGAGTGGGAGAGGAAGAAGCAGGCTCATAGCGGAGGAGCCTGATGTGGGGCTCGATCCCATAATGCTGGGATCACGCCCTGAGCCGAAGGCAGACGCTTAACCGCTGTGCCACCCAGGCACCCCAGAAAATGAATATTTCTTAAACGATATTCTTAGGAACCAAAAAAAAAAAAAGGAAGAACGGAAAAATAAAAAGCAGATCAGAAAAATTATAAAGGGGCTAAATGCTCCAACCAAAAGACACAGGGTATCAAATTGGATAAAAAAGCAGACCCATTGGTATGATATGACTATGAGCACTGGGTGTTATATGCAATTAATGAATCACTGAACACTATATCAAAAACTAATGTACTATATGTTAGCTAACTGAACATAATAAAAAATAAAACTAAACATTGCAGGAAAAAAAAAGAATGAAAAGGGAACATCACTTTAAAAAGAAAATAATATAATAATGAAAACATTGACCTAACATTTGACAATTAAGGACAGATGAAGCAATACCTCAAAAAATATAAATTAACAAAATCAAATCAATAATAGAAAACCTGAACAACCATTTAAACATTTAAAAACTGTATTACTAGTGAAAATATAGCCCCAATAGAAAAGATCAGGTCTAGAGAGCATAACTGGTAAGACTTACCAAACAAAAAAGACAAAACCCAAAACTAATACAACTCTTCCAAACTAGTTTCCTGAATCTAGAGAAATCCTAATATTAAAACCTTACAAGGACAGTACAAAAATGAAAATTACAAATAATCTGACTCATAAATATAGTCACAAATATTTTAAACTGAACATAAATACACTGAATTATCAATACATAAAGAATATTCATGGAGGTTAGTTTAACATATTATGTATCACATTTACATATTATATATTATGTTAACAAATTAAAGGAGAAATATAACACATTCGAAGAGCATTTTAATGAGCAACACAATAGATTCACAAAAAAGCTTTTAACGAATTTCAAAATGCATTCATTTCAATATTTATGTAAAATTTTAGTCAAGTAGAAATACAGGAAAATTTCCTATGGTTGATAATTTATAGCTACACAATTCCTATAATAAACAATTCATTTGTGCTGAAGTGTTTAAATCTTTTGCTTTAGAAGCTGTAAAAGACCAAAAAAAAAAAAATCCTACTAACTGCACTAATATTCAAGATTGTTAACAATGAACAAGCAATCTGAATGTCTATTTCATAAAGCAGGACATCAAGATGACCAAGAGACATATAAAATGTAATTCCAGCTCGTAAATTATCAGACAAATGTAAATTAAAACCACAGTTAGATTTCAAAACACATCAATTGGCTGGGAAAATGAAAAGTGTGGTAATATCAAGTATTACCAGAATGTGGAACATTTTCATATACTTCTCTTAATTGAGACAACTATTTTAGAAAACATCAGGCATTACCTTGTACATTTGAAATACACATAACTAAGCAGTTCAAACCCTAGATATATATTCAGTATATACACATGGCTATGTGCTCGTGGATCACTGATATGTGTGCAATAAGGTGCTTAGGAATACCTCCAGATCCACATAATAGAATGGATATATTCACGCTCACTGCACGGCAATGACACAAAACAAAACAAAGTAGAGCTACATGTATACAAATTTAAAGCAGGCAAAACTGAACGATAATGTTAAAGATTCCTATATAGGTGGTAAATAAAATAAAATAAAAGTAAGGAGTAAACTTCACTTTCAGAAGAGGCTTTGGAATTAGTGGAGGCTGAAGTGGACTCCTGGGGTGCTGATGAATAGTGGTTTTTGACCTGGGTGGTAGTGAAACAGCTCCATACATATATGCCATTTGCACACACATTTGTGAATATATATCATGTAATAAAATTGTCAAAAAAATCTTTAAAGTTAGTATAAAGATAAGGAAAAACATAAGTTTTCACATAAGAAACAGATTTTATACAGTTCTTATTGTGAATTATATTTCAGTTAGTTTGTAAAATTTATTTCTAAGCAGTCTACACATTTTACCCAAATTGGACACTTAAACTAATTACGTACAAAAGGAAAAGACTGATATTGAGAAAAGTGCAGAATTTATTAACAAAATTGTAAATAAATGAGCTACCACTCATCAGAAAATGGAGTTTTTTCTATTTCTGTTCCTAGTATACTTTTTGACACACTCACATCCCCCACGACTTGTGTGTGTGTGTGTGTGTGTGTGTGTGTGTGCACTTATATAAATGTTACAGAGAGAAGTCAGGGAATGGGAAAAACAGATTATGCTTCAAAATAATATATGAAAAATCAGATCAGATGTGTACTAACTGGGCCATCCACTAGGGATACAATTCATGATAAGGGGCTATCAACCCCCAACCCCATACACACACACACACACACACACATGCACGCACACGCACACACACACATGCACACCTCTTCTGCAGAAGCATCTTGGTAGTTTCATCAGTCTCAAGTCTTGCACATTAGAACTTGTCTCTGTCTCATTGCCTTCTTTCTTTCTTAAACACCTTAGTGGTATGGTGAGATGGCAAGGACGAGGCACATAGTTTAAAATTGTTATTGGCTCAGCTGCGTTATCTTAAATCGAGGGGGAGAGAAGATTGTAACATAATTTTGATTAACCTCTCCTGAGTCCCACTAGTGTCCTCAGGACTGATCTAAGGGCCTTTTGTGTATTAGCTCACTTAATCCTCTTAACAACTCTTTGACTTATATTATGATGCTCAGTGTGCGGATGCAGAAGTAAAAGCACAATCTGTTCAGGCCCAAAGCTATACAGCTAGAAAATGGTAAAATTGGGACTCAAACACGGGCAGTCTAGCTCTAGGCAATACAGTCTCTTACCTGTATCACCTCTCAATCATTAAAATAATCAAAAATTTTTCCTAATTTCGTCATACTTACCAAAATAATGCCATTTGTAATACATGTTTAAAACGAAATGAACTTAATGGTGAACCTAGCCATAGTTATCATGTTTTTTTTTTCCCTGTTTTTCTCCTTTTCTCTTTTCCCAAAGGAAAAACATTATTACATTCAGTAGGAAAATTGTAAATTATTTCTGTGATCTTTCTCAAATACTGCTTTACTTACTTTTTAATGATGATGATATATTTTGGTTTAGTTTCGGTTAAGCTGACAGTATATAGTAATATAATTTAGCCTGTCATCTTTTAGTAACCAGACTTGTATAACCAAGATTTGACCAGATTTTGCTGGTCAAATATAATTTTTAATACTCCTATGTTAGCATTAACACTATAAACTAAATATTTCTAATTCCATTCCCAGGCACGTGGAAAATGGCAATCCCTGTGGTCTTAAAGTGAGGTGTGGCCATATGACTTGCTTTTTTCAGTGTGTCACACCCTGAAAGAGTTTTATGAGCCAGTATAATTCACTACATTCTCTTTGTCTCTACCACATTTAACAGTTTCAGTAGGTGAATGCTCTGTTTGCATGGGCCCAAGATTAGGACAACATGAAGCAAGACTCTAATCAATACTGATGGACATGGAAAATGGAAAAGAAATAAACTTTTGTTGAGATTTTTGGATTGTCTATTATCACAGCATAACCTAGGTTATCCTGACAGATACATACTCTATTGCTAAAGCAGACACATACAGGATTCTCAAAAGAAAATATTTGCTTTTACAAAGGTACTTCCTTGGTAACATGCTGCCTCAGAATACATATATTATGTTGTTTTGATAACTTCCTATGTGCCAACAAAATAAGTATTTTAGGATTTATGGAATATGGTTTGTGATGTAAAATCATACATATAAACTTAGTATTTGCTTGTAAGCAGGGAGCAAATTATTCTTATAAATTGTTACAAGGGTTTTGTGATAATATAAAATCTCCATTCTCTATTACTTCTGTATTTTATATTGTAATGCAATACTGATATCATATTGATTTGTTAAATAGAAATATGCAGTTTAGAAATGTCCATTATTTTTCTCTCCAGTTTTTACTTACTTTTATCTTTTTTAATAAAGGTAGTTTTTTCCTGATGTGTCTTTGTTTCATGTCATCTTCTGTCGCATTTAAGGGATTCATGATAAAAATTTATGCCTAAAAAAGATTTTTCTATATTTCCTAGACACAGTATTAATGTTAATTGCTTTCATAATAACAGCACTTTGTTACCACTGTTGCTATTTGTTAAAGAAGTAAAGCTCAGAGAAATCATTGACTCAGCAGATAGTAGTCCATAGATGACAAAATTCAAAGTCATTCAACTTGTCCATGCCTGAACAAGTGAAAAGACTGAGCTTTCATTTAGTAAAAAAAAAATGTATCAGATCATTCTTTAAAACACTGGGTAATCATTGGATTATAAATGCTTTTTTGGTGTTCTGGCAGAAAACTTGACTCTAATGAAAGCTCATACAAGTGGAATTCAAATTTGCATATTCCAATGCATTGCAGCAATTCCTACTTCACTATAACCGAAAAATCACTATATCTCTATTTTCAACAAGTGGATCTTATAGTATATGCATAATGTTAATGCCACAAAATTATATAATATGCAATATTGTTCTACTTACAACACATTAAGATCCTCTATGCTAATTGTTTGTCAGGGAAGATATCAAATTGCCCAGTGGTCACTGTTTCAAAGCCTATCATTTAAAATATAGATAAATGATAGATAGATGATAGATAGATAGATAGATAATAGATAGATATAGATAGATGATAGATAGATAGATGATAGATAGATAGATAGATAATAGATAGATAGATGATAGATAGATAGATAGATAGATGATAGATAGATAGATAGATGATAGATAGATAGATGATAGATAGATAGATAGATAGATAGATAGATAGATAGATAGATACAGATGTTTTCACATACTAGCAGAAAAGAAATGGACCTATAGTTCAGTATGATAGCTTTCATGTAGAGTCTCTTAGTGTTTATCTGCAGAATATTATACAAAGAATAGATGGCAATTTATTTATACACATCCTCAGTTTTCCATCCATATTCATTTCTAACCACGCTTGTAATTGACATTGTGACTGTGTCTGAGTTCAGTACTTTCTAATGGCTGTAATGGCAACAAATTCAATCTTGCAGAAGCACTGGGCTTGTATAAGCACTGAAAGCACTGACTAAAAGAATGAAATTGGGGAAGAAAAAAGACCTAGAACATCCGTTAAGAGAATTATAGACTATCAGATGACTTCAAAAGTTAAAAAAAGTTCCCAGAAGCATCAACATAGGGAAAGAATAATGAGGTGCTTTAGCATGGATCTATAGTAATAATTCTCATACCTATGGTTGAATGAATCTGTAAGAAATTTTGCTTCAGTACAGAGAAGAATAACAAATAATAAAACTGTATCTACCAGGCATTTTACATAGATAATTACTTCTCATTGATTCATCAGAGTAATTTTGACTAAATAGAACAGTTACATAATTTATCTAAAAAAAAGTGATAAATTTTGTTAAATCAATTATCTTCTCAGTTTTAAGCATAATATTCAAGGGACTGTAATTTGACAACTACTTTGATGAGTTTGCACACAAATCTCTAATATTTGACATTATAATTCAACCAAGTCTTTCTAATCTGAATTTTCATGTAAGAGGTATGTGAGATGGGCAGCAACGCTATCCTGGTAAAACATAGGGCAAAATAAAATAGACTTATTTCAACACAAATATTTATATGTGTTTATATATTTGAACACATATATTCATGTGTTTATCTCCTGCAATGCTCTACTGTTAGCTCTTTGATTATTTCCATGTCAATTTTTTTTAATGATTTTTTATTATATTATGTTAGTCACCATACAGTACATCCCCGGTTTCCGATGTAGGGCTCGATGATTCATTAGTTGCGTATGTCAATTTTATGAAAAACACCAAGATTTTCGGAGAGAAAAGACATATAAATAGTATTTATTTCTTTAAGTACTAATTAATTCAACTTTTTACCCAGTGATATAAAATATAATAGAATACATATTATTCATATGTGTGTATAAATATATGCATAAATGTTATGAATATTATAAGACTATTGCTGAAACTCAACAGTGAGGTCCAAAAAAGATAAGAAACACTTATTAGTAAGTAGCAATTATGCTGCTGAAACATTAAAATTAACATCCTGTATTTATTGCTTTCCTATCCTCCTACTAAATTTTGCCAATTAGATACAGAAGGTCATAGGAAGACTCAAAGCACATTTATAGGGGTAATTGTACTGAGAGTAATCCAATTATGCTTAAATGCTTCCGTGATGTTATCATTCTTATGGAAACCTCTGTTATACCAGCTTCATTTAGGAGACAGAACAGATGCTACTTTCCATTTGTCTATTTCCCTTCATCCTACTAAGTCCGGAATGTGGTCCAGTCAGGATATTATTCAGGACAGACTGTCTTGATACCAATCTTCTTAAGTTAAACTCACTGGCTATATATAGATGTCCAGGATTAATGTATAAGGGATTGGAAAATGATGAGCTATTTCAAGTATTTTCTACATCATTAACATGAGTAATCTATATCTGCATTATACAACTCCAGCTCTCCAAATATTCTTTCATGTGAAATAATATCAAGTACGTAGTTAAGATTTGTTAAGTTAATGGCAGAAAATCATTCTAGTCTAGATTTCCTTGATTCTTTTTTCTGAGTGTCACGTGTTCTAAGTTATCAAATAGAGTCATAAGAAAGTAACTGTTAGTGGCAGTCCAAGATAGTGGCATAGAAAGATCTTGAACTCACTTCCTGCCATGGACATCCAAATCTGCATCTACATATGGAAGCGTTCCTTCTGAAAAAGAACTGAAAACTAACTGAACAGCTCTTCCAGAACAAAACGTAAAAGGGCGACATCAAGATTGTAGGAGAGGCAGAGATGTGGTCTCACCAAAACCCACCCCCAATGTGGTGACCCACAACAGGGAGGGATCTCCCAAGTCTGCAGCTTCTCCCTGATAAGTGAGGGGTGTGTGCCCCACATTAGATCCTGCTGCTACCCTTGGGACCTGGACCAGAGAGGGAACCCCCCAAAACGTCTGGCTTGGAAAACCAATGGTCTAATGTCCAAGAGACCCAAAGTGCTGTAAGGAACTGAGGGCTCATGTTCAGACCCACTTGTCTGGGACTCAGTGCAAAAACAACAGTTTGCCTAGACTATACATGAAGTAGACTTATTTGCTAATCTTAAAGCATTTGCCAGAGGGGCAGGGACCAGTTGGAACTCTCTCCATGGATGGAGGCACTGGCAGATGCCATTTTTGCTCTCTCCCTCTACCTCGCTAATACAGGCATCCATGTGCAGACACAGCACCCTTCTACTGCTTTGCTAAATCATGAGGCCACAAGTGGTCACAGTATTATCCTGTCGTCTTGCTAAAGCTGGGGGAAATGTGCAGCCACAGCATTGTCCCACTGCCTTACTAAAGCCAGTGGGTGGGTATGCACAATCATGGCATTCTCCTGCTTCCCTGCTAAAGCTTATGAGGTACTCAGGCACAGCATTCTCCCACTGCC
This sequence comes from Ursus arctos, assembly GCF_023065955.2. Lineage (NCBI taxonomy): Eukaryota > Metazoa > Chordata > Mammalia > Carnivora > Ursidae > Ursus > Ursus arctos. Next base: position 76,150,506 of record NW_026623111.1, read on the forward strand.
TTGTTAGGATTGGTGGGCAAACACAGTCAAAGCACTTTCCCACTGCCTTTTTAAAGCCAATAGGTATGCCCTGTCCCCAACATTCTTCCATGGCCTACCTAAAGCTGGTAGATGCATGAAGTCTACATAGGACACCTGACCATAGTGGCTGGGGTCTTGCACTCTTGGGGCACAGAACACTGTAAATCAGAGAGATAGTTCTCAGCAGGCCACCACCCCCAGAGCATTGCATAGACAGCAGGCTGAAACACACCCCTAGTCTTTCTGTGAATAAGACCTATTTACTTGGCTTTGAGCTTCAGCCTGTGGGACAGGCTTCAGATTTCCCATAAATCTAAAAGCTACAGAGGTTCTGTCAGGAAATGTAGAAGAGGAACACCATCATTGTGCTCTCCCTTGCCCATATTATAGCTCATGGGTGCCTCCAAGAAAGGAGCTTATGCACTTACCTGAAGTCCAAATTTTTGCAACTGTTTCCCAGAGAACACCTCCAGATCTCCTAATTTCGAGGCCAGCAGGGTTTATGATTGCATTCCCACAGGATTATATAAAATCTCAATAACTTAAAAGCTGGTACCTAAAGATCTGGCTTCTAAGCAGCCTAAAGATAAGTTCTGACTGAGATTCCTCCCTTTGGAGCATTGACATATCTTGGGAGATCCTCAAAAACTGGGACCTATCAAGAATAAATCAGGCTGCTTAGACAATTACAAAAGTTCAAGAGACAACCAAGAGCAAAGGCAAATTTGAGGATAAGGTTCATCTCCTACACAAGGTCACTCCTTCAAGACTGGAAGAGGCACTTATTTTGCCTAATACACAAAACAAACATAGACAGCGAAACAAAATGAAAAAAAAAAAAGAATATGTTCCAAACCAAAAAAAAAAAAAACCCAAAATTAAACCTCATAAAAAGACATTAATGAAACAGAGATAAGTAATGACAAAGAGTTCAAAGTAATGGTCATAAAGATGTTCACCAAACATGGGAAAAGAATGGATGAACTCAATAAAAACTTCAATGAAGAGAGATAGAAAATAAGCAAGTACTAAACAGAAGTCACAGAGCTGAAGAATACAATACCTGAACTGAAAAATTCACTAGAGGGGTTCAATAGCAAACTAAATGAAGAAGAAAATGGATCAGTGATCTAGAACACAGGGTATTAGAACTCATCCAGAGCAGCAATTTTTTTTTTTTAGTTGAAAAAAAAAGAATTTTAAAAAGTAAAGACAGCTTAAGAGACTTACGGGATAACATCAAGCAAAATAACATTTTAACTTCAGGGGTCCCAGCAGGAAAAGAGAAAAAAAAAGGGGGGGGCAGCTAATGTATTTTAAAAAATGGTTAAAAGTTTCCCTACCCTGGGGCAGGAAACATACATCCAGATACAGGAAGCACAAAGAGTTCCAAATAAGATGAACCCAAAGAGATCCTCACCAAGACACATTATAATTAAAGCATTACATTTTAAAGATAAACAGAATTTTTAAAGCAATAAGATAAAGACTCTTGTGGTGTACAAAGGAACCCCCATAATATTCAGTAGATTTTTCAGCAGAACCTTTGTAGGTCAGGAGAGAGGGGTATGATATATTCAGAGTCCTGAAAGGAAAAAACTTCCAACCAAGAATACTCTACCCAGCAAGATAATCATTCAGAACTGAAGAAGAGATAGAGACAAGCAAAAGCTAAATAAGTTTATCACCATTAAATCAGCTTTACAAGAGATGTTAGAGGTACTTCTTTACACTGAAAAGAAAAGACACTAATTAGTAATAACAAAGTATATGAAAGTAAAAATCTCACTGGTAAAGGTAAATATATAGTAAAGGTAGAGAATTAATTCCTTAAAAAGCTAGTATGAAGGTTAAAATACAAAAGTCATAAAGTTAACTGTAACTACAGTAGTTATTTAAGGTATAAAAAATAAAAAGTTGTAAAATACGACAACAAAAACATAAAATACAGGGTAACAGAGAGTAAAAATAAACAGTTTTACAATGCATTCAAACTTAAGCTGTTATCAACTTAAAATAGATTTCTTTATGCATGTATAGTCTCTTATATGTGAACCTCATGATAATTAAAAAACAAAAACTTAGAGTAGATAGACAAAAAAAAATAATAAAGGAATCTAACATAACACTAAAGAAAGTCTCAAATTATAAGGGAAGAGATCAAGAGAAGAGAAAAACATAAAGGAACTACAAAAAGAGCCAGAAAACAATTTTAAAAATGGCATTAAGTACATACATATCAATAATTATTTTAAATGTAAATGAACTAAATTCTCCAATCAAAAGACAGAATGCCTTAATGGATTAAAAAAAAAAAAGATTTATCTAAATGCTGCTTACAAGAGACTCACTTCAGATGTAAGTGCACAGACTGAAAATAAAGAATGAGAAAAAGACATTCCATCCAAATGGGAATGAAAAGAATGAAAAGTATAGCTATACTTTTACCAGACAAAATAGACTTAAAAAAAAAGATTGAAATGAAAGACAAAGAAGAGTACTACATAATGGTAAAAGGGTAATACAACAGAGGATATAGCATTTATAAATATTTATGCACATAACATAGGAAAACCTAAATATACAAAGCAAGCATTAACAGACAAATATTAATAATATGAAAGCAATGCCATAATAGTAAGGAATGTTAACACCCCACTTACATCAATGAATAGATCATACAGACCAAAAAATTAATAAAGATACGTTGGCCTTATATGACACATTAAATCAAATGGACTTAATAGGTATGTACAGAATATTCCACCCAAAAGTAGCAGAATTCACATTCTTTTCAAGCACACATGGAACATTCTCTAGGATAGATTACATGTTAGGCCACAAAATAAAGTCTCAATAAATTCAAGAAGACTGAAATCCTGTCAAGCATCTTTTCTGACCACAATGGTATGAAAGAAATCAATTATGAGAAGAAAGCTGGAAACATTACAAATATGTGGCAATTAAACAACATACTACTGAACAACCACTGGGTCAGTGAAAAAATTTTTAAAAATACCTTTGAAAATAAAGATGCACTATAACAAAATCCGTTGAATGCAGCAGCAAAAGCAGTTCTAAGAGAGTAGTTCATGGAGAAATAGACTTACTTCAAGAAACAAGAAAAATCTCAAATAAACAATCTAAGTTTACATCTAAAGTAACTCAAAAAAGAACAAATGAAGCCCAATATTAATGGAAGGAAAGAAATTATGAAAATCAGAGAGGAAATAAATGAACTAGAAATTTAAAAGACAGTAAAAAAAAAAAAGATCAACAAAACTAAGAGCTGGTTCTTTGAAAAGATAAACAAAAATTATACCTTTTGTTAGACTCACCAAGAAAAAGGAAAAGGGCTCAAATAAGTAAAATCAGAAATGAAAGAGGAAAAGTTACAATTGATATCACAGAAATACTAGACAAAAGTCTACTATGTAAAATTGTACACCAACAAATTGAACAAGCTAGAATAAATGAATAAATTCCTAGAAAACACAATCTTTCAGGAATGAATTATGAATAAATAGATGGTCTTAGACCAGTTACTAGTAAGGAAATTGAATCAGTAACCAAAGAACTCCCAATAAAAAAAATTTCCAGGACGATACAGCTTTACTGATGAATTTTACCAAATAATCAAAGATTTTGTTTTTAAGATTTTATTTATTTATTTGACAGAAATAGACAGCCAGTGAGAGAGGGAACACAAGCAGGGGGAGTGGGAGAGGAAGAAGCAGGCTCATAGCGGAGAAGCCTGACGTGGGGCTCGATCCCATAACGCCGGGATCACGCCCTGAGCCGAAGCCAGACGCTTAACCGCTGTGCCACCCAGGTGCCCCCAAATAATCAAAGATTTAATACCTGTCCTTCTCAGACTCTTCCAAAACATTAAAGGGGAAGGAACACCTCCACACTCATTATGCAAGGTTAGCATTACCCTGAAACCCAAACCACAAAAAGACACCACCACCACCACAACAACAAAATTACAGGCCAATATCCCTGATAAACATAGATGCAAAAAATCCTCAACAAAAGATTAGCAAACCTAGGACTCCTGGGTGGCTCAGTCGGTTGAGCATCTGCCTTCGGCTGAGGTCATGATGCCAGGGTCCTGAGATCAAGTCCCACCTCAGAGTCCTTGCTCAGCAGGGGGCCTGCTTCTCCCTCTTCTGCTCCCCTTGCTTGTGTTCTCTCTCTCTCTCTCTAACAAATAAATAAATACAATCTTAAAAAAAAAAAGATTAGCAAACCAAATTCAACAATACATTAAAAGGATCATACACCATGAACAAGTGAGATTTATTCCAGGGATACAAGGATGGTTCAATATCTGCAAATCAATCAAACTGATACAGCACATTAACAAAATGAAATATAATAATCATGTGATCATTTTAATAGATGCAAGAAAAGCATTTGACCAAATTCAAAATTCATTTATGATTAAAACTCTCAACAAAGCAGATGTAGAGGGAACATTCCTCAATATAATAAAGTCCACAGCTAACTTTACACTTGGGCTTAACATTAAGCACATGAAAAGTGCTCAGCATCACAATCATCAGGAGACATATATATATATACACACACACAAATGGAATGCTTCTCAGTCATAAAAAAGAAGGAAGTCTTGGCCATTTGCAACAACATGGATGGACTTTGAGAGTGTTATGCTAAATAAGTGAAATAAGTGATATAAAGACATATACTATATGATTTTACTTATATATGGAAGATTTTCACAAAACAAAATTCATAAATTCAGAGAATAGATTGATGGTTGCCAGAGGGGAAGGGAGTTAGGGGTTAGGAGAAATGGGTGATGGGGTCAAGAGTTGAAAACATCTAGATAAAAAATAAATCAGAGATAAAATCTACCACATGAAAACTATAGTCAAAAATACTTTCTAACTTATTTGAAAGTTGCCGAGACTGACTTAAAAATCATCATAAAGAAAAAAATGTAACTTTGTATGGCCACAGATGACAACTAGACTTATTATGGCATTTACTTCACAGTGCATACAAATATTGAATTACTATGTGATACATCTGCAACTGATAAAATGTTATGTGTCAGTTTTACCTCAATAAAAAAAAAAACATGGAGATGCATTACTTCTAACAATTAATATTGTCTGTCTATTTAATTTTTGCCAGTTGAATGAATATAAATATGTCATTGAAACTTTGGTTTTCATTTCCCTGATCAAAACTGACATTAAATAATTCTTCTTAAGTTATTTTGCTATATGTGTTTCCTTTTGTAAGAAATGTCTATTCATGTCTGTTGCCCATTTTTTCCTTTTGGGTTGTGCTTTTCTTATTTATAATAGGAGTTATTTATATATACTTGACACTAATCTCTCTACTGTATGCTTTTTGAACATCTAGTTTGTAACTTCTCCTTTTACTTTCTTTTTTTTAAAAGATTTTATTTAATTATTTGACAGAGAAAGAGAAGGCCAGCAAGAGAGGGAACACAGGTGGGGGGAGTGGGAGAGGAAGAAGCAGGCTCCCAGCGGAGAAGCCTGATGCAGGGTTCGATCCCAGGACTCCAGGATCACGCCCTAAGCCGAAGGCAGACGCTTAATGACTGAGCCACCCAGGCGACCCTCTTTTTACTTTCTTATGGTATATTTGAAAGAATCAACTTTCTCAATTTTAATATACTATAGTCAATATTATCAATAGTTTCTTTCATGGTCAGTGTTCTTTTTTGTGTAGTGTTTTGGAATTAGAATTTTTCCTTAATTCAGTATCTTGTGAATGTCTAAATTTTTTTCAGCTCTAGGTTTTAGTTTTATTGTTGACATTAATGTGTCCAAAGTTTATCTTGGTTCATGACAGGAGTTAGGCATCTGATTTTATCTGTTTTCCACATAGATTACCATTTTATTTTCAGCTCCATTTATTGAAGAAACCTTTTTTCCCCCCTTGATCTGCAATGCTCCCTCTCTCATATAGTGAATGTTTCAAACATGTGTGAGTCTACCTCTAGGGTTTCCATTCTGATCCACTGATCCCTCTGTGCCAATACTATAGTCTTAATTACCCTACTTTTATAAGACCTCTATACTTTTATTCTTCAGAAGCATCATGTAATTAATTTAATCTTCATAATTCCATAGAAATTTTAGTATTTTCTTCAAGTAGTTATTTCCTAATTTTATATTTTAGACTGCAGTTTAAATGCCACAGCATCTGCGAGATTTTAGGTGATACCTTTGACACATTTCCCTCTATTCAGAGCATCCCTCTTCTGCATCCTAATATCCATTATACCTATTAAGTTTTGTAGTCATTTCTAAATTACATTTTTACACACAAACACACAGAGAGAGAGAGAGGTGTTTGCTTTATTATTGACTATTAGCTCCATGACAGTGAGGGACCTCAGTTCCTTTTTCTCTTCAAGTCTTAGCACATACAGGCCCTTAATTTTTTTTTAAAAACTGTCACTTTCTTCTTTGGGACTACACCCGGAATAACTGTTCCTCCTCATCCCCTGCTGTAGATCTGACACATCCTGGACCACAAAGCCTGGCTAAGCATCATTCAGACCCTTCATGCACCTTCACAACATTTAGAAGATATTGGTAAAGGGATACCATGAGCCAATACTCCAATGACGGGTTTAGCACATTATTTAATTCTCAAGACAATGCTGTGAAGCAGAATTATTGTCTCTAAGGTTCTCATCTTAAGTGAGAACACTAAGATTTTGTTAAGGAATTTGCCAAAAGTCACAAAAGTAGTTCAAGGGGGAAGGGATGAGAACCAGGTTGGTGAATGAAGTCCAAGTTTTAACTATGTGGTAATCTTGTTATATCACCTGTGAACTCAGAGATCTTGAGGCTTGGGATTTGTTTTTTCCTTGCCCATCACTGGGCTATGTTCTTTTTCTTTTCTTTTCCTTTCCTTTTCTTTTTTGAGATATAATCAACATATAACATTGTGCAAATTTAAGGTGTACAATGTATTGATTTGATGGGCACTTAACAAATAATTGATAAATTGATGAATAAATGAATTAACATATCTGAAAATTTTTAAAAAGAAAGTAATTTGTATTATCTAGAAAAATGGACTTGGTCTCAGAAAATTTCAAGTTTAAAAACAAATTTATTTTTTACAATGATAAATATACAATTTAAATATTTTACTGTTTTTTTATTTCTTCACAGATTCAGTCATAGGGCATCTTTTTTTCTGTTTAAACATGACAAAAGATAAACATCCACTAAAAGTGTAGATGGTTGAAAAATAGCATAACATATTATGATTATGATAATTTTTGCCTGAATTTGTAGATTTCAAGTGATTTAAACCATTAAAGCTTTGCACTCATAACTTTCATTTTCAAGCAGTACATTGACTTCTGTTTAATATAATGCATACAATGTAGATGAGTATAATACCTGGATGCATAATTTTATTACCCACAGATCTTCTGGTGATATAATGTTGAAAAATATACCAAAGCCCACTTTCTCAAAATCAGAGTTTTTAACATTCCTTCTCTTTAACTTTGGATTAATGACTTAATATAGCTCTTAGATAAACTGAATGTATGGTTGTCACAACAGTAGACAACCAAAAGATACCATGTTCTGCGGGCACCTGGCTGGCTCAGTAGGTAGAGAGTGTGACTCTTGGTCTTCGGGTCATGAGTTCAAGCCCCACGTTGGGGATAGAGTTATTTAAAAAACAACAACAATAATAACAACAACAAAGATACTGTATTCCACAACATGTTGGTAACATGACTTCGTTATCATGATCTAGTAGCTGGCAATTGCTATCGGATGGAATGACTTAGAATCAACTACTTTAAAACTGAAATCTGTTTTTGGCTTATGTTCTAAAATGTCTAATTGGCTTATATCCAACAATTGTATCCAGCGTGCTAACATGTTTAGTTACCTCAGGGTATATTTTACAACTAATTTAGCTTTTAATGGTTCACTGGGAAGTCAAATTGCTTAAAATGCAATGTTTTTAGAGGCCCTGGTGAGTGATTGATAATATTTGCTGTGGAAAGTGTTCAGGATAAAATTATTGAGGCCATCTAGTGTGGTATAAGTCTTTAAAGCCTTAGTCATTTATTTATTTTATTTTGGAATAAATGCAGACTTATTTACCAAGAAAATATCAGACCCTGTATACTTCTTCTTGCTATCTCTATGCAAAGATGGGGTGGACCACTTATTTAGACAAAATTCTTTGTTTTGAAATCTAATTTTCATTTTATATATCAACCATCCTTACTATCCTTAGCTAAGTATAAAGCATATAAACCTGCATTTATTTTTATTTATTTATTTATTTATTTATTTATTTATTTATTTATTTTTAGTGGAGAATGGTATTTATTTATTTTTTATTTATTTTTTAAATAATTTTTTATTATGTTATGTTCACCATACAGTATATCCTTAGTTTTTGATGCAATGTTCCATGATTCATTATTTGCATATAACACCCAGTACACCATGCAATATGTGCCCTCCTTAATACCCATCATTGGCCTATCCCAATCCCCCACCCCCCTCCCCTCTGAAGCCCTCAGTTTTTTCCCAGAGTCCATTGTCTCTCATGGTTCATGAACCATGAACTATTTTTTTTTCATTTTAAAGATTTATTTACTTATTTATTTGGGAGAGAGAGAGAGCAGGGGGAGGGGCAGAGGGAGAGAATCTTCAATCAGACTCCCACTGAGCATGGAGCCCAACCTGGGGCTCCATCCCAGGACCCATGAGATCAAGACCTGAGCCAAAACCAAGAGTCAGACATTTACCTGACTGAGCCACTCAGGCACCCTATAGGCCTGCCTTTGATTAATAGAATGACTATCAGATCTCTAGATTTCCACAGACTGTAATCTCATACTCTTTGCTCCTCAATACAAAAAAAAAAAAAAAAAAAAGAACCAATAAGAACCGATGATTGCTATTAATGGGGTTATTCTTGGAGGATGTGTTGAATCATGTATCACCTTTGATGTGGAGAATAGTACCTTCACAGGTACTATATTATATAGGTACTCTATTTTAGGGTCTCTGGATTTGGATTTCAATGCTTTGATATCTTAACTTCTTTGATTGGACTTTTCGGTGGCATCATGTGCTCAGCTTGGATTGAAGTTGCTGTAGGAACCATTATATAAAATTTGCCTTTATAATCATTATTGGGGTTTTTAAAGGATATTGCTTACTATAGCACACTGTATTCCCTCAAGAGGCATCAAGGAATTTTTTCCAGTGTCTTAATTTCAAAAAATCCAAACAATTATTTTTATGATTATATTGAATCTTAAGATTATGTTTCTCGCTTTGCTTCAGTTTATGAGAATCTTTGAGCTCAACTTTCACCTATAACTAACAACATATTAACAAGTTTCTGTTATCTTATCTAGTTACTAAATTTAATTTAAACATATTTCTTTTCAAATCCATACATTTATTTGTTATTTATCATAGAGTTCATTCTTATGAATAGACTTCACTTTTTAAATCTACTTTTGTTTTTTTAACAAATTGTTTGTTTAGAGCAGTTTTACATTCACCACAAAATTGAAGAGAAGGTTCCAAGATTTCCCATATGCCCCTCTGTCCCCATACATGCATAGACTCTCCCATTATTAACATCTCTCATCAGAGTTCTACATTTCTTAGAATTGAAGAACCTCCATTGATACACCTTTGGTGGTGTGTATTCTATGGGTTTGGACAAATGTATAATGACTTATACACCATTATATTATCATACAGAGTGTTTTTACAGCCTTAAAATTCTTTGTGCTCTTTCTATTCACACCTTCTCTACCCTCCAATACCTGGCAACCACTGGTCATTTACTGTCTCCATAGTTTTGCCTTTTCCAGAATGTTATATAGTTGTAACAGCCTTCCTTTTTTAATGTAGCCAATAAGATGCTAAGATCTAAAAATTAACCTAGAATTAGCAATTTTTTAAATTTTTCATTATTTTGTTTCCTTATTAATATTATTCTAATCATTTTTCTTTCAAAGTGCTCACTTTCATTTACTTTTTTATCTTAGTGAGCGTTTTTGTCACCTGCCTTTAAAAAAACTTAGAAATTGAATAAATAAAACATCATAGCCATATAATATTAATCTAAGATTCCTCATAATTCACTTATTCATTCATTGAACAAAAATATGGTGAAAACTCACCCTGTGCCAGATACAGTGTTGGGTGTTGAGTTGTAAAAATGAATAGGATCCCATATAAACATAGCCAACTCATCTTTGACAAAGGAGAAAGGAAATACAATAGGTCAAAGATTATCTTTTCAATAAATGGTGTTGGAACAAAGGGATAGGCACATTGAAAAAATGAATTTAAACATAGAACTTACACCCTTCAAAAAAACTAACTCAAAATGGATCACAGATCTAAATTTAAAATGCAAAACTATAGGGGCTCCTGTGTGGCACAGCGGTTAGACGTCTGCCTTCGGCTCAGGGCGTGATCTCGGCGTTACGGGATCGAGCCCCACATCAGGCTCTTCCGCTGTGAGCCTGCTTCCTCCTCTCCCACTCCCCCTGCTTGTGTTCCCTCTCTCGCTGGCTGTCTCTATCTCTGTTGAATAAATAAAATCTTTAAAAAAAATGCAAAACTATAAAGCCCCAAAGATAATATAAAAGAAAACCTAGAAAACATAGATGACCTTGTACACAGAGATGATTTTTTAGCTACCCCACCAAAGGCATGATCCATGAAAAATACAGTTGATAAACTAGACTTCATTAAAATAAAAACATCTGTTCTGAAAAAGACACTGTCAAGAGAATAAGACTATCCACAAACTAGGAGAAAATATTTGCAAAAAGAGATGTCTGATAAAGGTCTGTTATCCGAAATATACAAAAAGCTCTTAAAACTCAACAACAAGAAAACCAATAACTTGACATACAAATGGACAAAAACCTCTCCAGAGAAGAGATCTAGATGGCAAATAAACATATAAAAAGATACTCTACATCATAAGTCATCAGGAAAATGCAAATTAAAATAACAATTAGATATCACTACACAGCTATTAGAATTACCAAAATCCTGAACACTGACAACAGCAAATGCTGGTGAGAATGTGGAGCAGCAGTACCCTCATTCATTGCTGGTGGGGATGCAAATGCATGTATTTACCTAAGGAAGCTGGAAACTTACATCTACACAAAAACCTGCCCATGGATTTTATAGCAGCTTTATTTATAAATGCCCAAACTTGAAAGCAACGAAGATGTCCTTCATTGGGCAAATAGCTTAATAATTTGTGGTATATTCAAATAGTGGAATGCTAACACTAAAAAGAAATGAACCATCAAGGCATGAAAAGAAATGGAGGAAACTTAAAGGCATATTACTAATTGAAGAAGAAAAAAAAAAGAAAAACAACAACAACAACAGCCTGAAATGCATACTGTATGATTCTGACTATATGACATTCTGGTGAAAACAGAACTATAGAGGGCCTCTGGGGGATTTAGTTGGTTAAGCATCTACCTTTGGCTCAAGTCATGATCCAAGGGTCCTGGGATGGAGTTCTGCATTGGGGGTCCTTGCTCAGCGGGGAGTCTGCTTCTCTCTCGCTCTCTCCCCCACCCCCTGGCTCATTCTCTCTCTTAGCTCTCTCTGTCAATTAAATAAATTAAATATTTTTTAAAAAGACAACTACAGAGACAATAAAAATATCAGTGGTTTCCAAAGGCTTGGGAAGGCACACCAGTGGTTTTCAAAGGCAGTGGGAAGAAGGAAGATGAATAGGCAGAGCACAGAGGATTATCAGGCAGTGAAAATACTCCATAGGATACCATAATGTTTGTTATATGTCATGATACATTTGTCCAAACCCACAGAATGCGGAACACCATTAGTAAATCATAATGTAAACTATGGACTTTGATAATTATGATGTGTCAATGTAGGTTCATCATTGGTTAAAAAAATGCAACATTCTGGTGAATGATGTTTATAATGAGGGAAGCTATGCTTGTCTGGGATTGGGCGTATATGGGAAATACCTGTATCTTCTCGTCAATTTTGCATGGGACCTAAAACTACTCTAAAAACATAGCCTTACTAAAAATTAAAATAAAGTGAAAAAAAAAGGGGAGGGGAAAAAGTGAGAGACATTCAATGTCTTCAAGGAGTTCACAGTTCAATAGAATGGACAGATAAATGAATAAGCATTACCAACAATATGTAGAGAGGTAGACCACACGAGAGTCAGGCCCTGGATGCTACTGAAGAGAGGACATGTAATCCACTCTGTGTCTAATAGTTTGGATTAAGAAACAATTTTCTGGAGATGGCAATATAGCTGAGTCTCATAACCCTCATTTTAATAATTTTGATAGTTTCTGCTACCTCTTTCAGGACATTTACTCATACTAAAATTAATCATAACTCAACTCCCATGATTTCTAATTGCATTCCACCCCAACTACCACAGGTCATGGTTATATAGAAAAGACAACTTAATCAAATCAGAATTAATGGTCTAATGTATTAGTTATGCCATCTTTTCCTGAAAATTTTTGTAATAATAGGAAGCAGAAATTGTACAGGGGTGCCTAGCCTGCTCAGTTGGTAGTCCATGTGACTCTTGATCTTGGGGTTGTGAATTCGAACCCCATATTGGGTGTGGAGATTACTAAAAAATAAAATCTTAAAAAAAAAAAAGAAATTGTACCAACAACATATAAATTATTTCCAATTTTGCTTTTATTTAGTTATCCAGTATAGATGTGAGTGGCATTAATTATGGCCTATTCCATACTGATTTGTTTATATTTTGGTACATATATTATATTATTTTTGGTGAGACATGTGATCATAAGTCAATCTATTGTTAATTGCCAGCTAACACATATTCTTAAAACCAAAATCCTTTGAGCAAAATTATGCTTGAGAAGCATTGGTCACTCTTTTTCAGAGTTATTATTTAGGATTAAACAAATAAACAAACTTCAGTTTTATTGAAGCAGGTCGAATCTGAAAAAATGTCAGGCTGAAGAATTTTGATTCAACTTAATAGCCTGAAAGAAACATTTAGGAATAGCTTCTTTTAAATGCATACAAAGGTCATTTCTTCCATTACTTGAAAATTATAGTGTTGTTGCATTGTGCAGTTGTAGCCTAGAGGGGAAAATAGTGAATAATTTATTGATACATATACAACTTTATTTCTAAATTTTTTTGTTATAATCTTTCATTTCATTAATATAAAATTGTCTATAAATACAAGTATAAAATTATCACATTAAATTTAAATTCTGTATTCCTATCTATATAATTATAGTAAGAGCAGCCATAAGGCCTTATTATGGTATTATATTTGTATAATGATTAATTTTTCAGTTTGTTTTAATATTTAGTATTTCATTTTCCAGTTTGAATAGGGTAATCCCTACTCAAAGATAAGAAAGATAGGGTAGCTTAGAAGAAATATTACAAATATTAATTATTTATCATTCAACTACTTTGGTGTGGCTTGCAATATTTTGACATATTGACATTTCAAATCCATGTAATTTCTGATGATTGTACAATTTCCTCAGCTTAAACTAAGTGATAGGTTATATACCAATGGCTTCTTGGCATGGGATTTATTTAATTTACTTTTGTAGTATTATATATCTTTTGTTCTGTTTCAATTTCTTATTGCTTCCATTACAGCAATTACCACTTTCATTTTCTCTCGTAGGAAATTTTCCGCACTTCCGATTACCTTAAAATATAATTTTATAAAAGAAAACAATAAAAGAGGAAAGGAGAAGATACAGAGTTTGTAGTTTGGATCATAAAACTACTACTAGTTGGTTTTCTGCCCAGTTGATTGTACTCATCATAATAAATTCAGGATCATTTCTGAAGAAATGGTCATAAGAAAAATGAAATCCCTGGTAAGTGGGATATGTTACAGAGAGCACATAACTGAAATCAGTAGATAGACATTTATTAGGCACTTGCTGAGCTTAAATTGTTTTGCACACTGGATACAAATGTAGGAGTGGTCATCTCCCAATCTAGGTGAAGTTTGTTTTTGTTTTTGTTTTTGTTTTTAAGATTTTATTTATTTATTTGACAGAGACAGCCAGCGAGAGAGGGAACACAGCAGGGGGAGTGGGAGAGGAAGAAGCAGGCTCCCAGGGGAAGAGCCTGATGTGGGGCTCAATCCCAGAACGTTGGGATCATGCCCTGAGCCGAAGGCAGACGCTTAAGGACTGCGCTTCCCAGGCGCCCCTGTGTTTTGTTTTTTTTTTTTAAATGACAGATTGGCTTTTCGACGATTTGTTTGTTTGTTTTTAATACCTGTAGCATCGGCTTTCCCTGGGAAATAGATGTACAAAGTCAAGGTCTGGGGTTTTGGTACGGTAACTTAAGCCCTCCACAGGATTAAGATGTGTACTAAAGATTGAAAACCACTGCTTTGTGAGATGATCTTACACACCACTTTCCTATCACACAAAGCACTTATCTGAATAAGTGAAATTATACATGTTTATTAATATACAGGGCTTCTTCATTACCTTTTCCCAACTCGATTGCAAGCTCTGCGGGAAGAGGAAATCTCCTCTGTGCTTGCTCATCACGTATCCCCAGAGTCCTGCACTGACAGTGTCATTTAGCTGTCTGCAACATTATTTCTGGTAAATGCCACCATGCTTTGGAACTTGATTCTAAAAGGTAGAGATTACACAAATAGCTTGCACAAAGAAGGGTATACTATAAGACTAAAATTAAATGTGAAGGAGAAATAGATTTGATGTTCCAGCTTATGTGCCTTAGACATTTCTTATCATTACTTGCCATTATAATCTATTCAAAATCAATGCTAATAATGCAACATTTATCTCAAAGGCATTTTCATAAATGTTTGCTATAATTAGGTTAATGTTTATATTTATAAATACAGTTTCACTGCATAACATATACACATTAATTATGGTTTATTGATGTAATTTAACACATATAAAAGTATTTAAGTTTATAAAATAGTTTCAAAATGTTTTCACATTCTTTGCCTATTTTGATCAACTGGTGGGGACAGTATTTTAAAAATATCAATATTGTCACTCAGGTAAAAAATAATAATAAGGAAGTTACCAACCCAAGATGTCTATTGAGAAGCATTAGGTCACACTTCTGCATCATTGATTCTTAAGATTAAAAATATGAAAATAATATGATATTTTAAAAGTTTGTACCTTGCTTGAATTATGTTTATAATGATAACTCTTGTGTTTCATTCTTTAATGTATTTTTTAAAGATCCCTGTGACTACCTCTGCAAATGCTATCTCCCTTGGCTCCTGGTCTGCTCATTTTTCTGGTCCTTGATGAGAGTATGCATAGAAGGCCTTATGGAATTTCATGCACGCATAAGAATAAGATGAATCATCTCAAATCTGTATTTGCAGATTTTCCAAATCATATTCCAAGAGTTTTCATAATGTATGTGGGTTATTGTTCATCTTTGCCTTTAAAGAACTTACAGAAAAAAGAATTGCCAACACAAATGTTAAGTGCAATGATCTATGACAGGCAGCATAAGGTCTGCCCTTGATATTTCTGAGACCGGGACAAGAACGGAAATGAAGGCTCATATTCCATATGTCTAACACTTATATACTACATTAAACTGAAAATAACAAAGAGTTAAGATTGCTCTAATCTTTTACTTTGAAAAAGTCACTCGTCAAAATTACGTGGAAGACAGAATTTAGTGCCCAAATGTGGCTCTGCAGTATGCCCCTCTACTCCTCCAGCCTTGCCTCAGTCCTATACTATGAGGCCAAACACCCCAGCCTGGACCTCCAAATCTGTCCAGAGTCTCCACAAATAATCTCCCCTTGGCCGACACCTGAGCGTAGAGGCACCCACAATAGTGGGTAATCTGTCCTATACAGGACTCAGGAAGATCCTGAAAACAGACTGAAGCCATTTGGGCATGGATTTTCCGTGTATGGGAACTAAGACCATGGTGTGAAAGTGATGCACGGGTTCTGAGTGCCCACATCCCAGAAGCCCCAGTGATTCTCCCACCCCTCTCCAACCCCTGGCCAGAGGAAGTTGAAAGGAGACAAGAGTGCGGCCCCTTTCTAGTGCAAGACAAAGCAGGCAGGGTTTCTATTTGCCTCAGTCCAAGGGTGGAACTGTGCAGCACCCAGGGAAAACATTTGAAGGCAACACATTCTACTTGTCCTTGCTTAATTCAGTGAATTTCTTCATGATTTCACTCCTTTATGGAACAAATAGCTTTCAAATTTTTCCCTGGGGCCCTTTCCAAGGTGGCTTGAGACCTGCCCTCTAATCACTTTTCACTTCATTTTTGTTCATTTTTTTTTCTTATTATAATGGCATTATTTTAAGAAAAGAGTCATGTTGCCAGGGTAACGGGAGCGAAGAATGGGCAGTGCTGTCTTTGCAGAAAACTTAACACTTCTCCAATGAATTTACTCTGCAGGATTAGCCCCATTCAATTTTGTGTGAATAGTTTACAGTTTCTGCCTGCTTCTTTCTTTAATCTTTCTGTCTGTCTCTCTCTCCAACTGTTGCTGTCCTATTGATTTTCTCTTGAACTTACTCTTTCTGTACCCACTATTTAATATGGGTACTTTCCCTTTTATCCCATAGATTTTCTCCTCTGTTCATCACTGCACACTCAACATTCTGCCCAGCGGTAGCACTGGCAGTTCACTGACACTTACTGACTCAGAGAACCCTGTTCTACTGGTAGCTTTTAAAGTTGGCTTTACATTAGAGCATCTGTAGCAGTCTAGGCTTAGATTATTTCTCTGCCATTACTACTGCCCCACAGAGCAGGACTGGGCTGTGCAGGGTGGGCAGTGAGAGAACAGAAAGCCAACACAAACCTCTTCTCAAAGCTGTTTTCTTCTTCTTTTTTTTTTTTTTAAGATTTTTAAAATTTATTTGACAGAGAGAGAGATTGAGAGTGGCAGGCAGAGGGAGAAGCAGGCTCCCCTCTGAGCAAGGAGTCCCAGGACCCTGGGATCATGACCAGAGCTGAAGGCAGACGCTTAACCGACTGAGCCACCCAGGCACCCCTCAAAGCTGTTTTCCACTTTCGCTTAACATTTTTCTGTGCCTTCGCCAATAATTAAACTCTATCTCAAAATAATTTAATTGAAAGGAAGAACCAATTTAAGCTCCATAAACTAATCACTAAAGTTGGAAGTGAAATCACACAGGATTTATGAATTTATATCAAATAAGCAGGCTAAAGATGAAGTTTTGCATACATTTGGCGGCTTTTCATATTAAAGATTTGTTGCTATTCTTATTTAGTTTGGAATATTTTAGTTGATGCTTTAAACCACACTACTTTATTGTGAATAAAAAATACTCACACTTTTAGACATTTTCTTAGGATACTTTCCCTTGGGATTTAAGCTTAACTAGAAAATTAAAATTCTGATGCGCTACCAGCCTGTGTTCTCTAAAAGTCCTGAGTAATATTATCTAAGCACACCTCTCATGAACCTGCAGTGGCTAAATTGCAAACAGGTGTCTTTTTCAAAGCGGGCTCATACTCTGGTGTTTTCCAAAAAAAATCATGGTTTTTTACACCTCGTTTTAAGGGGAAACAATCTCAAATCTTTTGACTAGTAATTTTTCTTAGATGCTGCAACTTTGCTTGTTTTATCACCGAATATAAAGGAAGCAGATGCTGAATTTAGAAACTGAATTGCTTAAGGAGACATTTGCAAATAGATAATGATGTTAGTGCAAAGCAGAAAACACCAAAGTCAAGAAAAATCCTGAAAAAGAAGAGAAAGCTGAACAGGTATGTAGGGAAGTAAACAAACACACACCTGGGAAGTAGGAAAGCACACTTACTGGTGCAATGAATGTAGTGAAAAAGCACCACGAGTGGGATGTAATCATAACCACATTTTATGTATTACCATCCTGCCTATTTAACTTTTGTTTGGCCAGGCTTTTTTCACCTATAACTCTCTTTCTCTCTTTCTCTCTCTCTGCACAAATCAGGTCCAAGGGAAATACTCCTATATCCAACACACCCTGAAAGGACTTACCAACCAAAGTGGTCTTCTCTCTTTTATTTCTGCCCTCAACCCAGATTCACCATACCCACCCTACTTCACAGAACAGATGTTAAACTCTGAAAGATCTCATGAAGTCTTCCTCTTTAAGTTTGAGGAAAAGAGCATCCTGGATCCTGGGGATGGGGAGGGGAGCACAAGCCCAGCCCAGCTATCTCTAGAGAAATTCTCTTTCTTCAAATGCCCATTCCTAAATACCCTCAGTAGGGAGAGAGTTTTCAGAATCATGTAACCATTTTGTAATATTTCCATGTAAATTTCTGTGTTGTTCTAGCACTGAATTTTGACCTAGCTAACTTTGCATATCTTGGCACTTTATTGAGAGCATCACATTTAACTTCCTGTCTTGAGGGAAAAATTATACCTAAAGATTTATATTTCCTTATGCATTTATATTTCTTTACACATTTACCCTATGACTGAAATTGCTACTTATTTAAGTTGACAGAGAGTATGGCCTAATGGCTTATGGAAAACCTTCATTTTCCAGGAAGTGTATTGAATCTACTACCCATGATATATGTTTCAAGCTTAAAAGAAGGATGTTAATATTTGAAGTATTAACTATCAATCCTCTTAAGACCCCAAACCATTGCATGTACCGTACTTACTATTTTATTTGTATTTTTAAAGCAGTTTTTATAACAGCTCTGAATTCTGCATCCTCCTTTACTGGTAGCATCACCCTGCAATTGTTCAATAAAACTAATAGCAAACCCAACTGCAGCTTTAGAATCATAAAAATAGCCTACTGTGTCTTTAATATTAATGATCTGATAATTAAAATGAAGCCTGCTACTAAGCACATCCATTTTTGACCCTGTAAAAAGTGCTGTACTTCTGAACTATCCAAACTATGTCTATCTGTACGTAGAATTGATAACTAGAAACAGGCTAGGGAAGATTCTCAATCAGTGTGGCCATCAGTCAAGCAGGGTACAGCGCGTGAGGCGTGTAGAGAGGATGGATCTAGATAGCGAGCATTTGAAAGTCACAGAAGCCATAAAAGGTACTGGACAGTACTTTTTAAAAATTTTAATCTGTTATTAGAGGATGTAAAAACACAACATGAAAGAACATTTGAAAACTACAGAAAAGAAAAATAAACATGATATAATCACCCATTTATCTAAACTTAAGAGGATGTCTCAAGACTTAAATAGCAATTCAGCAATTTTTTTGATAGGAGTGAAAAAGTTGTGGAGATGAGCAGACAAGAGAAGGCAGGTGTTTTTTCCCATAGGGGAATATTTTAGAGAATCATTTCTAAAAAACTTTGAGTCATAAATAACTTTCATTTTAATATACAATTTTGGAAACGCCTTAGGACATTTAAAAATAATTCAGTTGCATTTTATGGCATGCAATACATTTCACAAATTAAATTAATTATGATAGTACTAAAGATTGTCATACCAAATTCATTTTAATATAATGTGTGATATTATTTATTACCTATGGACAAATGGTATACAATGCATTTAATTGCTTTATGCGGAAAAAACTTGATTATAAAAAGTGAAATTATCCCCTCAAGATGGATTTAGGGCATGAGTTAACACTAAAAATCCAGATTGTGCTTTGACTGGGAAGAGGCTGAATGCCTGGGTTTGAATCCCAGTCAGCCATGTGTCTCCATCACAGACTTGCTACTGTTAGGCAAGTTGTTTTACCTTTCATTTCAATTTCCTTAGTTGGATATTATGGGAGTAAAAATATCATGTGAATCATACAATATTTAAGTAAGTAAACAGGTTAATATACACAAAGAGCTCTAATAGTATCTAAAACATGTATACAATGGAATATTACTCAGCTATCAAAAAGAACGATTTCTCAACATTTGCTGCAATATGGACGGCACTAGAGGAAATAATGCTAAGTGAAATAAGTCAAGCAGAGAAAGACAATTATCATATGATTTCTCTCATCTATGGAACATAAGAACTAGGAAGATCGGTAGGGGAAGAAAGGGATAAAGAAAGGGGGTAATCAAAAGGGGGAATGAAGCATGAAAGACTATGGACTCTGAGAAACAAACTGAGGGCTTCAGAGGGGAGGGGGGGTGGGGGAATGGGATAGACCGGTGATGGGTAGTAAGGAGGGCATGTATTGCATGGTGCACTGGGTGTTATACACAACTAATGAATCATCGAACTTTACATCAAAAACCAGGGATGTACTGTATGGTGACTAACATAATATAATTTAAAAAACATTAAAAAAATAATAAAATAAAATAAAACATGTATGAACTCAACAAATATTGTCAGTGCTCTGCTGCACACATCAATCACATATACACACGTATGTTTAGTGTGATTATCATTTTTAAGGGTTTAAAAGAAAAATATAGAATATCATTATGACTTCGAAGTAGGAAAATATTTCTTAGTTAAAATATAAGAAAATAATATCTATAAAGATAATAAAAGACACATTTCATTACATAATACTCTAAAACTTCTATATAAATAAAGTGACCACATGTAAAATGAAAATAAACCACAGATCCACAGACTGGAAAAAAGACATAACATATGTTTTTATATTATATTATACTATATATATATATATATATACTGACTTTTTAAAAAAAATTAGTATTTCAAAAGACTATGTTAAGTCAATCAATGTAAGACAAGATCCAACAGGAAAACATATCAAAGAATTAGGGTGGCAGCTCACAGAAAGGAAAACCTGAAAACCTGAGAAGGTGAT
This sequence comes from Ursus arctos, assembly GCF_023065955.2. Taxonomy (NCBI): domain Eukaryota; kingdom Metazoa; phylum Chordata; class Mammalia; order Carnivora; family Ursidae; genus Ursus; species Ursus arctos. The sequence continues at coordinate 76,171,368 of NW_026623111.1, forward strand.
CTATCTTATTAGAACAATTCAAAATCAGGCAAATGAAATAAAAACTGAAATAATGCTTCATATACATTGGATTGAAAAAATAAAAGACTGGCACCACCCAGTGAGGGTGTGAAAATCAGACAACTCTCATACAGTACCGATGAAATATAAATTGACAAACTGAAAGGTACCATACTATGTAGTGGTTCTACCAGTAGGCTTATTCTAAGAACTCTCAGGCATGTGCTTAAGGGGAGAAATATATGAGTATTGATTGCAGTTCTGTTTGTAATTAAGAATACTTAGAAACACTTTATATATCCATTAATAAGACAAGGGATATATAAATTGAAAAATAATAAGCCAATGTATTATCATGGAGTGAAAATGAAGGAGTTGTAAATATACGACAAAATGGTATTATTTATATAAAATGAAAAAAACAACAAATATGTATATTATTTATGAATGCACAGGTATGTGTACAAATGCATATATGAGAATAATGACAGCAAATTATGAAAACTGTTATCTCTAAGAGGTGAGGAATAATTTAAAAAGTGTTTTGTAAGTAGCTTTACTTATATCTTTGGTTTTAACTTGGCTTAAATATATATATATATATATATATATATATGTTTAATATAGCTAGAAAATCATTACACAGGTATTCATTATATTAAGTTCTCCTAGGTTTGTATGTTTAAATTATTTCATAACAAAAAAATCAATTTAAAATACAATAAAATTTAGTAAATTCATGTATTTACGTTACAACATTGGAGAGGCAAAAGTATCTTAAAAATTAAATTATTGTAATTCGTGCATTTTACTCTAAGTATCCAACAGATTATTGTGTGTGTTTCATTTTTATTATTTTCTATTTTAGCTTTACTGAAAAATAAAATTGTGAGATGTTTAAAGTGTATATCATGGTGATTTGATATATGTATACATTGTGTAAGAATTTCCCCCATCTGTTTAATTAATACATCCATCACCTCACTTATTTATTTATTTATTTATTTATTTATTTGGTGAGAACATTTGAGTTTTACTTGCTTAGCAAATTTAAATTATACAAGACAGTGTTATCAACTATAGTCACCATGTAATACATTAGACCCTCAGACCTTATTCATCTTACAGTGAAAGTTTGCACCCCTTTACCAACTTCTTCCTATTTCCCACACCTCCCAGCCTTGGGCAACCACTTTTCTACTCTGTTTCTATGAGTTTGACTTTTTTTTTTTTTTAAAGATTGTGCATATAACTGATATCATGAAGTATTTGTATATCTCTGTCTGACTTATTTCATTTAGCATAATGTCCTCAAGATCTATTCACATTGTCACAAATGGCAGAATTTCTTTTTACCCATGGCGTTATATATATATATATATATATATATATATATATATATATTATCCATCCATCCATTCATTGACATTTATGTTGTTTCCGTATCTTGGCTATTGTTAATAATGCTACGATGAACATGGGAGTACAGACATCCCTTCGATAGCGTGTATTAATTTCCTTTTGTTATATACCTAGAAGTGTGATTGCTAGATCATGTATTAGTTCTATTTTTAATTTTCTGAGGAACCTCCATACTGTTTTCCATAGAGGCTGCACCAATTTACATTCCCACCAACAGTGCACGAGGGTCCCTTTCACACCCTCACCAACACATTTCTTATCTTTTTGATAATAGCCATTTTAACAAGTGTGAGGTGGTGTCTCACTATGGTTTTGATTTGCATTTCCCTGATGATTAGTGATACTGAGAACCTTTCCGTGTATCTTTTGGCTATTTGTATATCTTCCCTGTGGAAAAAAAAAATGTCTATTCAGTTCCTCCACCTATATTTTTATTGGATTGTTTGTGTTATTGCTATTGAGTTGTGTTTCTTATATATTTTGGATATTAACCCCTATCAGATACGTATTTTATAAGTATTTTCTCTCATTCCATAGGTTGTCTTTTCATTTTATTGATGCTTTCCTTTGCTGTCCAGAAGGTTTTTAGTTTAATGTGGTCCCACTTGTTTATTTTTGCTTTTATGTCAAATAAAAAAAAAAAACCCAAAACAAAAAACAAAACAAAGAAAACAACAACAACTACAAAAACTATTGCCAAGACCAATAGCAAGGAGCTTAACTCCCATGTTTTTTTCCAGGAGTTTAATGATTTCAGGTCTTACATTCAAATCTTTAATCCGTTTTGAGTTGATTTATGTGTATCTTGTAAGAAAGGGGCCCAATTTCATTATTTTTAATGACAAAAAAAGCTAGAGTACTTCAACATGCTTTATGCCAACGTTTCTCTGCAAAAATACATCACTTCTTTTGATACCTTCATTCCAAAGAAATAAAAGTCCACATCGAATTTAATCAATGTTAAATGTTGAATGTCATCACAGTTGACTATAATTATCACTGTATTTTCTCTTAAAAGTTTTTAAGCATTACCAAATACTTATATACTCCCTGTGCTATATGAAATTTTGATTGCAGAATTAATGTTATTTTATGTCTCTATTAACTTTTTGTACTTCAACATTAATTATTTTCAGATTATCTGTTTTAGCCTTTTTGATCTTTTGTCCTTAATGAGTATAATTAAACAATATATAAGAAACAAGAAAGACAATTGAAAATTATGATACTCATAACTATTCATAACCTAATTCATATTCACCATGTAAAAAAACACCTGAAAGTCTGAGTCTTGAGTATGTTCATTCAATCTCCCCTAATAGCTCTAAATATATACTTGATCACCCAAACTGTTCTGTATTAATGAGGAAAGTATTTATATTATTGAAATTATTCACTGATTTTTCAAAGTAGGAATTCAAAAGTGCTAGTGTAGGGTTCCTTTACTTGATACCACCCATCTTCCAAACCCACACGTTTTCAACTTTCCTGTGTCTTCCACTCAGCAAACACTGATTGGGAAATAAATTCACAAAATCAGACATGCTAAGGCTTAGATATCATTATGGCATAATCACATGCATGGTTCTAATAGCAAATATTAATTATTTAAGATTTATGTCTTACAAATTACATTTAGTTAAACACAACCTGCAGGCAAACTGCTTTAACATAGCTGGCTAAGAAATATCTATTTGATAAAGTTCCTGATTAACTTCCGAAGGGATTCATCACTCCCATAGAGAAGTTAAAGAGGACCAAATATTATATGTACCAAGGACTGTGCAGCATGCTGATGAATGTTGCAAGCATTTATATTATCTAAACTTTACAGCACCAGAGCATATGTGATGTTATTAAATAAATGTTATAAATGTTAAAGGAAATGTTTCGAGTAGTGAAATTCCTTACCCAAAGATATATAAATACTAAGGGTTCATCCGAGTCTAAAATCTATGTTCTTACTACCATTTCACCACTCTGCCTCTGGATCTACTCTGATTTAGCAAAGACTCATGACTTAATAAACCCAAACAAAAGAGTTCATATGAATGAAATCAAGAGTAAAGGCTAGTCCCTGATTTGAGGATGGATTTAACAATAGGAACTAAACTCAATTATTGGGTGTTCAGACTTGCAGAAGTTCCAAATCACACATGTTTTACCCATTTAGACATGTAGGACCAGAATAGAAACACATATCAGTAAGAAGTGTAAAAGGTGACATCACTGAAACAGCAGCCTATAAACATTGATACTATGAAAAAAGAACTTCACAGTTCTCAGCAACCTGTTGGTACACAGTACAATAATATAAACTTTAAAAGACTCAGAGTGCTTAAGGGAAGTCTACTTTCTTATTCTGGGGGTGTACTGTATTTAAGAATATTAACATAAAAGTGATTAAATAGTGTAAAGATATACGGCAGTGTTAGAAATATAAGGATTCCACACAAGCTTAAGCTCCCTATCTACGGTGTGGTCATGTTTTCCAGTATCTGCAAAGCCCTCCTCCTTACCACCACCCCAGAAGACGGCAAATTTTAGAGGGCTTCAGATGAAAAAAACTGGCAGCCTTTGTACCTGTTGGTTCCTCCAGCTGGCACATCAAGAATGTAAAGACAGAGTTAGAAGTGCAAGGAGTTTATTGGAGTGAGTGCTGATGAGAGATAAGGGGAGAAGACTGTAACAGGAGTAAGCTTCCTGAAATCCTTCAGACACTTCTACAGGTCTGATACATGTTGGGTAGGCAAAGTTTCAGCCTGCGTTGCGGCTCTGAAAAGTCTCAGCAAGCCTCTGTGGGAGTTCAAGCACAAAGTCTGCTAGAAGAGGAGTCCAGCACAGGGCAGAATTGGTTGGGCTTAATATCACCACCATGCTCACCCTTTGGCTGGGGGCTGCCTGGGAAAAGCGTGTCCGCAGGCAAATGCTGTGTTCTGTCCAGAAGGCAGGTGGAGGGTGTCAGCAAAGTGAACTTACAGCTGATCATCCCATTCTGTGACGGGAGAGCTAGGCAGTGCACTTTCACGTTGTCCCTTTTTCACACATTCGGCAGCCACAGTCTTAGTCCACGGATTTATTACCCCTTCCCTCTATTTGATCCTAAGATGATCTTCTGACTCTTTCTGACTATACTCTTTCTTCTAATTTCCATCATGGCTGATTTGAGTCTGAAACTACCACCCCTGTCTTGTAGCAACATCATTTGTTTCTATCTGTTCAGTAGGGATTCTTGTTCAGTATGGAGAACTAAATCTCGACCGTATGTTCCTAATCCAGACACTGTGCTCTGCTTTTCTTCCTACTGGAGCCCAACAAGTTCAAGTGTGATTTGGGCTTAGAACTCAGGATTGGCGGTAATATCATTGGTCTTCTATTTAATGTATTTAATTTAAAACAATGAATATGACTTGAGTATCAATTCCAGTTGAAAGTTGATTACTTAGGAACTTAACATAAGTCACCTCAATTTTTGAAGGATTCTTATTGAATAAATATAATGTATTTATATGAGCATGTGAACACATGTATCTTGAATTCAGTCTTTTTCTCATTCATTCATTTATTCGCTCTTCCTTTCTTTTATTGATTGAAAAACTGCACATTTGAACAGAGATGTTTATACATGTCCACAAACAGATGCACATGAGGAGAAAGGGAAACCAAAACTACAGTAAGATATTGCTTCATACCCATGAGGGCAGTTAAAATAAAAAAGGCAATTGTTATCGTGTTGTTGAGAGTGTAGAGAATGGGCAACTGTCATACATTGCCTGTGAGAGTATAAAATGGTGCAGCAACTTTGGAAAATAATCTAGCAGTTCCTCAAAGTAGTATACTTAGAGTTACTACATGATTCAACAATTCCACTCCTAGGCATATAAATTGAAAACATATGCCCATCCATAAACTTGTACATGGATATTTCTAGCAGTTTTATTAACAGTATCAAAAATGTGCAAATAATCCAAAAGCCCAACAACTGATGAATGGACAAAGAAAAGGTGGTATATTCTAAAACTGAAGTGCTTATACATGCTATAACATCAATAAACCTTGAAATCATCATGCTAAGTGAAAGATACTAACCCCAAAAGCCACATATTGTGTAGTTCCACTTACATCAAATGACGGAAAAACTCTATCTATAAATAAAGTAGAATAATAGTTTCCAGGAACTAGAGGAAGGAAGGGATATGCATTAAGTGCTAAATGGTACAGATTTTCTTTTGGAATGAAGAAAATGTCCCGTAATTACACAGTGGTGATGGCTGCACAACTTTGTGAATATACAACAAACAACAACAACAAAACCCACACTGAATTGTGTACTTAAAAGGGTGAATTTTATAGTATGTGAATTATATCTCACTAAAATACACAAACACACAATCAAAAGTGTATTTCCCGGGGTGCCTGGGTGGTGCAGTCGTTAAGCGTCTGCCTTCGGCTCAGGGCGTGATCCCGGCGTTCTGGGATCGCCTGACATCAGGCTTCTCTGCTAGGAACCTGCTTCTTCCTCTCCCACGCCCCCTGCTTGTGTCCCCTCTCTCGTGGGCTGTCTCTCTCTGTTAAATAAATAAAATCTTAAAAAAAAAAAGTGTTTTCCCCCCCTACAAGATAGAAAGTGCTAAAGAAAAATCCAGTTATTATCTGAATATTTGGTTTTAATGTTGGCTATAGTAACCAGCTTTCAAGATGACCATGAATTCTCTTCTCCCTACATACACCCTTATATAGTTCACTGCCATACAATTTGGTCTATTTGACCAATAAAATACAGTAGAAATTATGATATGTGTCTTCCGCGATTAGATTATAAAGATACTGTGGCTTCCATCTTGGTCACTTTCAACCTTGTGTCAATCTTTCTGGGAAAGTCAGCCATGCCATGCATGGCATGAAGAGACAGAATGGTAAGGAACTGAAACCCCCTCCAACAGCTATGTGCATGGGCTGAGATGTGGATCTTCCAGCATGAGTCAAGCCATCAGAGAAATGCAGCCTAGGCTAAGCTTGATTGTGACCTCATGATGGACCCTGAGTCGGAACTATGTGGAACCTCAAAAACTGTGTGAGAGAGTTAATTTGTTGTTTCAAGCTGCTAAATATTGAGCAAATTTGTTATGCAGCAATAGATAACATACTTTGGCAAACTTCTAGACACAGAGATGATGGGTCATGGGTATGTCTGTGCATATATGTATATATATACTTGTATTTTATTAAGTTATATTTTATTTTTTATTTATAAAATATATATTTTATTGAATATGTAAATATATAATATCAAAATGTCAAATATATTTACATATTTAATTAAAATATACACTTCCTATATTATTATATTTACACATATCCTCTTAGAAAAAGATTTAAATAAAAGAGAAGAAGAGAGATTGTAGGAGAAAAATGCATTAAGGAGATAAAACTCAGAAAAATGAAATAAACATTGTGTGAGAGTTATGTGTTCTCTGAACTTAATACAAAGAAAAGGGTAATGAATGTGTTTCTTAACAAAAAGAGTAGAATAATGATGGGAACAATAAGGACTACTCCCCATGAAAACCCTAGAGCATTATATGCGTTTTCAGCCAAGTGACTAAGTGCATTAACTAAATATAATAAGGCACAAGCAACCATAAACATCTAAACTGCTTGAGATATATATACTCAAAAGCAAAATCAACATCAGATGAAATTTTAATGTACTTTTTATGATTCTTACTGTGAGAGCTTTATAGAACAGAGCTGAATAGGGGGTTGAGGGTGGAGTTGAAATAACTCTGAATACTAAGATTATTGATTTGATGGTTTATAATCATCGCTCTGTGTCTTCACAAATGTTGGAAGTCCTTAAAATTCAGATCTAGACAGGAATAGAATTACAAACTAAGGAATATCAAAATTTTAAAGATTTTTTTTTTTTAAGATTTATTTATTTGTCATAGAGAGAGTGAGAACACCAGCAAGGGGAGGGAGTAGCAGGCAGAGGGAAAAACAGGCTCCCTGATGAGCCAGGAGCCCAATGAGGGACTCAACCCAGGATCCTGGGATCATGACCTGAGCCGAAGGCAGAGATTTAACCAACTGAGCCACCCAGGTGTCCCGGAATATCAAAATTTTTAATGTATAAAATACAAAGATTTTTTAAAATTAGTGCAAAGATTACACTTTGCTCTGGGAACAAAGACTATTTCAATCATCTTGTTGTGTGTTTTGTAATACTCATGTAATATAAAGCACCTGAAATGTGACTACACAAGCAAATGTGCATTAACTAACATCCAGTTGAAGCATTTTCCTAAAACGTCCATGCGATAAGTGAGGGAGGAAGGAGCAGACAGACTACCCTTAAATCAAAGATGCTACTAGTAGAGCAAATGGGTTTTGTCTTTTAGTTTTTTCATTTTTGCTTTTGTTTTAGTTTACTTCCATTAATATTTTAAAAGACTATGCTGTCAATATCTTTCAGTACTACCTATAATCATTTGTGAATTGGTTTTCCTTGAGAAATAATTTTACAACTTTCAGAACAAAGTTATGACCATGAGAATCAAAATAGCAAAAGATATCCAATAATTATATAATTATTCTGGATTAACTATACAAGGAATTGTAATGTTTTCTCCTCATAATAACATTATGACTTAGGTACTGTTATTTTCATTTTACAGGTGTATAAATTGCAACAGAGAAGTTAAGTAACTTGTCCAAGGGGACACAGATTTATTTAATGCTTCTATCCATTCATCCTTGTTTTTTCCTTCTATTTTTTAAAATGATTTTATTTATTTATTTATTTATTTATTTATTTATTTATTTATTTATTTGAGAGAGAGAATAAGCAGGCTGGAGGAACAGAGGGAGAGGGAGAAGCAGACTCCCTGCTGAGCAGGGAATCCAGAACCCTGGGATCATGACCTGAGCCAAAGGCAAATGCAGTAACTGACCGAGCCACCCAAGCACCCCATTTTGTCCTTCTAATTTCATTCACTAGCATCACGCTGAGTTTCCAATGTATCCTTGCACCTCTGATGTGTCCCTTAACCTTTCAAAGACTAGCAGACAAGTCTGTTAGCTCTAGTATCCCCTCTATCTGACTTTCTGTGATATTTACGGTCAGTTACAGATCGCCTTTAATCCTTATAGAGAAAAAGAGGACAAGTATTGTTTTCTGCTTTCATGTGGTCTTGGACAAGCAAGGACAAAACAATAATTAAACAAAGAAAAGCAAAATAAGATACCAATCCCAACCTTCATCAGAATTTACAACCAAAATGATTGAAAATTTACTTAAATATTTCTGAACAAATTTAATTAAAATCAGCTTTTTCATTGAATTTTTTAACACAAAATGGGATAGGAAAAAAATGAATAACCATATTGATTTATCAAATTGTGCAATAATATACTCTTAGAGCCATAAGCAACCTTCTTTTACACATGAGGACAATGAGACCTAGAAAGTCTGTTACTGCCCAAAGTCACATCATTGGGATTAGGGCATAGATATCTTTTTCCTTATTACACATTTTTTCCATTCACTGCAATTTTTGTAAATGTTTATCTTCAAGGTTCTTGTTTACTGGTGCTTTCTTTGTCCAATACATTAAGTTACAAGTTCTTAGTCTCACTATTTTTCTTTCTTGTGTAAAATGATGAATACTTAGCTATGAAGTACACATTTGAAAACCATTTCAGATTACATTAGGCTTTTGTAGAGGTACAAGGTACTTTTTAGAAGTACTAGGTACTAAATAGTACTAGGTTGGTTCCACTAGAATATAGTCATATACTACTTGTTCACAAGCTAATTAATGGAATTTCTAGATCATTGGCACTCAGTATCTGATTTTGTCAGAAAAAGTCAGAGTGTGTGTGTGTGTGTGTGTGTGTGTGTGTGTGTGTGTAGTCAGATTCCTATGTAGGCATATTTATATACATGCCTGCACATACATAAAACCTGTTAAATAAATATCAGGACTCACAGACTTTCTCAAAGCCAATCCATGAGCCTGAGCCATGGGCCTCATTTTAGATCATTGTTGAATTCTTCTTTTTTATTGCTTATAATGCCCATTTTCCTGCTCAATAGTGTAAAATGAACCTCTGAAAGTTGATAGAGTACCATCTTTGGTCAAGTTTATTGGTCTGATTGATAGCCGGTGAGGGCTGTTGAAAATGAAAGAAGAAAATGACTTATTTACCTGATGTTTTGGAATTTATTAGGCGCTTTATTTACCCATGCCACCCTTATTTCCTACTTTCATAGGTGATTCACATTCAGCTACATTCACCATGACAGAAAGAAAAACTTGAGTTTAGGATATTACCACTTTTTATAATTATATTCTATATAATTAATAAATTGAACCTTAATTTTGAGAATCTTCATGTCATGTAAGATATAAAGTCCTCAGAAAAAAAATAGCAACACTTTTTGAAGATTTTCCTAAAATAGGGAGCAAAGTGAAATGCTCCTGGGTTGAGACTGTTCATTCCAATTTTACCCTAAAGCAAATATTTTACTTTGAAATAGAGATCTTCAAAAATAAGGGTCTGTAATGGAACTGCTGACAAATCCTTGGCTATGGAGTTGCTATTGGGTACAACTATAATGACGCACATATTTCTTTGTGAAGGAATCGAAAGCGGCAATGATAAAGCTTAGTTTTATCATATTGAAATTCTCTCTCTCTCTCTCCTTTCTCAGTTTTTTTTTAACCTCCAGGGAGAAAAACAATTAGAGACAGACAATCTAGCTAAATAGACTGGGAAACAGCCTTGCTGTTTCTCTGCTTCATTACCCTTCCTCTTTCTTCTCTCACATTTTCCTCAAATGGCTTGATTATGTTTACCTGACATCCTCATACTTCCCCGCTGACTGGCTGTGGGTGCTTTGAAGCCAAGATAGACAATGTTTTCTACAAACACTTAGAGTCCTTTGTAAAGAGGCCAGTCTTTGTGAATATGTAGTTGTAACTTCAATATGTCTGTGACTGTAGTTTCCCAGAATTCAAAAGCACTTTCTGAAACTAGCCTTACACAATAGTTGTAAGTGGAAGCAAGATTTGCTCTGGGGTGCAAACGCTCCATGTTAGCTAAGCAAACGCAGAGTCAGAGGTTAGGAATTCATGCCATGAATGAGAAGCATGCCCCCTAAAAGGTTGATCAAATGTTGAACTCCTTTATACTTTCAGAAGGCAGGGCTTTTAGAAATATGGCTGCCATGTTTTGATGCCCTTTTACTCCCAAATCCAGCAGGATAATGGCCTCTAACTGTTGCACTGAAATAAAGTGCTTTTTCTAAGATGAAGCTCTTTGCAAGCACAGTCTGGGATGAGAGCTGTGGAGAAATAACAAGCAGCAGAGCTGATTTTCCTGAGCTCTTTATGGACTGAGCCATAAATCTATAACGATGTGAAGGCTTCAGAGATTTCCTAGTTGCCCTCATAAGAAATAGACATCACTCTGTTTTCTGACAGTTCAGGTAGTAGAAGGAGGCACATTTTCCCCATTGTCACCAGGCTATGAATCTGAGTAAGTAATCTACTGATAATTAGATGTGATGCTTCAAATTAGAAACCAATATTACAAATGCGAATTAATGGCATTTCATTATGTATTACCGTCGCCATTAATAAACTGTGACTAGATTAAGCTTTTCAGCTCTGAGGTAACTCAGGAGAGTTCTGTTCAAGTCCAGTTTCAATCAAGGACAGTATGAAGTGATGAATGTAGGAACCAAAATACACTGAATATATCTTAGAGGCAAAACCATCTGGAGGTTCCCAGTGTGTGTGAGTCAAACTCCGCTCATGCTGGAGACAGCGGAGCATTACAGAATGAAAGGCAATTGGGGATTTAGAATCCTCAGTGACTCTCAATCTACTCAACAGATTAAACAAGTCAGACTCATTGATTTTAAGTTAGACTGGTCACAAACTGACCACGTTCATTGAGTAGAAGGAACTTGGTCTGGACTCATAAAACCCAACTCCCTGAAAACCAAGCTTTGTTTAGCCAGTGATAAAACTGAATGAAGAGCAGAAGCTGAATTTAATAGGGACCCCTGTGATTCTCCTTTCTTATTTGCAACCTTCAGCTTTACTGGCTTGTTACAGCTGAACAGGCAGCATTTATGCAGTGAATAAAAAGCTACCTTCCCTACATCTTCACCCTCCTTCTCAAATCAGGCAGTATTTCCAAACTCAGACTATTTTAAATGAAAAGAAATGCTGTAGTCCTATGTCTGCATTAGTGGAGCATGGAGGACAATTTAGGTCAGCTCAAAATGATTAATCAACAGAGAGGTCCTCCTTCTTTGCCTCTATCAAGGATTGGCCTTGGCCTGTCATTTTGGAACAAAATTCCCACTATTTTCTATGTGTAGGTGCATGTGGAGGGCACATATCACCAGGCTGCCACTGGTAAGGGTACTCCCCTTGTTGTGTCTAAGATTGAGAAAGCAATTCATTTTTCGAATTTGGAAGATGACCTCTTCCAAACGGATTTTACTATTTTCACCAAACACATTTACACTCGTGTATGAGTCTCTCATATTTAATACTATATATTTCTTTCTATATATATTTCAGTGAGATAATATAAAAGAAAATGTAATGCTTTTTCCTATGTTTCGAATTTTTGTATTCTATTTTTTCCCCAAATTATCCATCTGCCATCCTAACTTATCCCCCCCCCATTCTCCTTAGCTATTATAATAGTTTTAAAATTGGGATTTTCCTTTGGAACACATCATGATTCCATGTACTACCCCATCCCCTGGCCATTTAACTGAACTTGATCATGGATGGTGTGTCTCTTAGCCAGACATAGCTTAGGTGGTATAGGTTTCATTCTTTTAGTTTCCTCACACTACCATTTTCTCTCCCAAAATCCAATGTAACTTTTGAGAAAGTCAATGTACCTTTAACTTTGCCAATGCTGTTGTAAGCTCTATTCTTTCAGTTAGTTAAATTTACAACAAAAAGCAGTATTTGTTTTCCCTTTTATCTATCATTTAAAAAATGTAATTAGTTTGATTCAAAGTATTTCTAAAATCTACTATTAATCTATGATTTTTTGGTATTATAATTCCTAAATGCCATGCAGTTTGGCTCTGCAAGAATCAATGTGCTGACATTACACTCATGGCTTTGAAGTCTCTCATCTTCCATGCGGTTCTATTCACTCCAGTAAGAATCACCTTCATCAAGCATCAATTTCTCTTTCAGAGGCCAAAACACCCTTGTAATTGCATTTCAAATTAAATTTATAGTTAAGGGATCCTCTTGTGACTGTTAATTACTGGGTTCAACAAAATGAGAAGGGAGGAGGAGAATTAAATTTGTCTGTTCTGTGCTATGTATTTTATATGCATCCTCTCGTTTTAGACTCAGAGCAAACCTCAGAAGGAAGGAGGATCATTTCCTTTAAATAAATGAAGAAAGTGAGACTTATACATACCAAGAAATTTTCCTAAATTCCTAAAGTTGATGAAATTTTAGGCCCTTTTTAATTCCCTGTTCTAAAGAGAGGCAGGGGGATATGGAGGGTAGAAAGAGGGTGCGGAGGGCCGTTTGCCACTGCCAAGAAACAAGGATACTATACTTGAGGTAACAGGGATCCACTTCTTTTATTAATTCACACACGTATAGTCTCTAAATATTTTATCAATATTTGCACAAGCAATGTGTGAGTGCCTGACACATAAAAGATTACATAAGAAAACTGAAGGAACCACTGTGCAAATTAACCCATTCTGCAGATCATGTGCTAATTGTCCATGTACATTTGTTGAAAAAAATAGAACATAAATGATAGAGGAATCATATTAACATTTAATAAACTAAATAGACATGACTAAAAATCACTGAAATTATAAACTGCACCATCATGATCAGGTACATTCTGCTGACAATTTAATTTCTGCAAATATATGGCAATTTGAATTAAAGTGTACATTGCATGGAGTATGAGTGCTTCCTTTTAAGTACTTTGTTATGGCAATATGCAATAACTATGAAACAATAAACAACTCATGTAAATATTGGGAAGGGATTATTTTGAGGGATAACATAAAGATAAAAGCAATAAAACATGATAGGTTACATTTAAGTTCACAGAATTACAAGTTTCTTTTACCACTTGCCCCCCCCCCCCACACACACAAGTTAAACATTAACTGCTGTTATATTCAAAGATGTTGAGTATAGCTTGGAGGGCAATAAAAATTCCATTACTGTAAATATTTAATTTGTATAGAGTCCCAAATACGTGTTCTTATTTATGAAAGGTATAATATAATCGTGGAGAAAGACCAGTAAAACATATAAAAAGATAAAATGCTGAGATTTGGAGATTAAAAGAACACCTACAAACTGGGCTTTGGTACTATCACTTGGAGATGCATTTGTATTAAGACAGGTAGGGGTGAATAGATTCGTCATGTACTAAGAGCAACCTCTAGAGATCACTAGACACTGACTCATTCATTTCCTTGTCCCCACACTCAGGTCATCCTTAGGGCCTCTGGGGGATGCTCGCCAGTGTTGTGCAGTCACTTTGTGTAGGTGGTGGAGCTGGTGCCATGAGAGGGCTCATGAGTCCAACAGAGCCAGCAAGTGCTGGCTTTTACTTCCAGGGGTTTCCACCAGTCAATACCACTCAAGCAATAGCTTGTTTGGTTTGACAAATACAATGGCTGCTTTCCATATGGGTTTTATTAGCTGAGAACAATGGTCTTCTGTGAATTTCAACTCATGTGTCTCTACAGTATGGCCCTGATGGAGAACACCAGAGATAAAGAAACAACCCAGTCATCCATCCTCCTATAATGCAACCCCCCCCACACACAAAAACAAAACAGACAAACAACAACAACAACAAAAAAAACAAAACACTGTTTACCTTGAGGTAGAAAGCAAAGACAAATATGCAGTTTTTTCCTTAATAGTATCAAAGAAAATTTAGTTACTGATATAAGGGGAAAATAATGATGATTAACTTTAATGTAAGAAGATGATTAACTTTTATGTAAGAAATTTATTTGAAATTGGAAAGGTGCATAAAAGAAAGAAGAGAAATTAAATGAAAATATTAAATCCTAATTCATTGGTTTACAATCTTTCAGTAGGAAAACAAAGAATTATGTTAAGAAATACTTACTGTTTACCATATGCTGCCCAGTTCTAAACACTTGACATGTTTCATCTCCTTTATCCACGAGACACCAGAACAAGAGAGGTAATATTATTAGCCCTATTATTAGCACTACAGGTGAGTAACTGAAGCCCAGAGAGGTGAAGTAACTTCCCTGAGGTAACAGTAAATTTCAGTGCTGAGGATTAACAAGGATATTATAACGAAACGGTTCAATAAAGCCAACTGCCCATATTCATTCACATCGATACTAAATGCTAATTATAATAATAGGAGTTAACAAGGAGAAAAAGCATCGTACTTCCTATGGATCACATGGCTCAATTCTGGTAATAACTTTATGGAACAGAAATTTCCATTTTTATCATTTTACATTTGAAGAAAGTACGGCTTGGAGGGGTTAGATAACTTTTTCAAAATCACTCAAATAGTAAGTGTTCAAAGTGAGTTACTTGGACAAACTACCCACTTTAACTCCAGAACTATTTCTCTTATCTACTATTATATGTAATTTTATATTCTCTAAGCAGTCATGTCATACACAGTGTGAACATACACATACTTAGATGTTATTTTGTCATTACTCTTATTATATCTATACAAAAAACAGGAATGCAAGTATATAGGAAAAAAGAAAAGTCTTTGTGCACACTCTAACAGATTACTCCTTTCTGCCTACTCCAGAGAAAGATTCCAAATTTTATGTTGCAATAAAAAGGACTGGCACAAGTTTTAGATTGTTGACCCATGCTGCTTCAAGATTTTTAGTGTGAAAAATAGACATTAAAAGTGGACTTCTACACAAAATACATTGTCCTATAATTTGCTTCCAGATAAACACACAATCGGGTTTTATGCAGTATAAATATATATAATTTAAATAATTTATAATAGCTAAGGGGTTTGAAATAAATAAAAAGTAAGGTTGCTAGCCTTTTGAAATAGTTGCTAGAGTCTGTTTTTCTTAAAAGCCAATATTGCTTATATTAATTTCTCCTTTATCCTATGTAATGTTCAAGGACTTCTAAAAGTGCATACTTTTTAGCCTTTTATTTATTTATACAAGATAATTCTAGCATACATACCACCACTGGCTGTAACAAATGTGACAATGGAACAAATCAAACTATGCTTCATTTATTAAGTTGCAGACTAGTGCTGTTCAGTTTGTAACCGATTTCTGGAAGTAACATATTTTTGATGGTTAGTTGCCTGGCTCTCTTCACAGCTTGAAAAAGATGGAAATGTAGATGTGAGCTACAAAATATTAGTGATATTGCTTGGTTTGTACTGGCCTTGGCCACTCTATTGGACCAGTGCTTAGGAGTCACATTATGGGCTATTTCAGTCCACCGCACAAGCTAAGGAATTCTTTGATTGCAAGACCTCTCCCCTAGGAAGCCACAAAAGAAACTGGCACATCTTCTTGGGACAGTAATTTTAATATTGTTTAAAATTTTTTCATATGCAAACACAGATATATCATGAAAATGAGGGGAATATCTCCAAATTTTCTTCAAAGACTTAAAATTCACATATACAGAAAGTCCCTTACAATTCCATGCCTCAGTCCCCCTTTTGCCATTATCAGTACACTAAATTTGGGCTTCTTAAGACCAAATGTTTGAAAATCCCAGAGGATACCTTGGTAAAATATATGTAGGAGAAGTTATCCCCCCACTGGTAGGGACTAGGATGACAATCTTTATTTTCTTCCCTGGCAAGCTAGCACTGCACAATTGTATTTAGGCCTTTTGTTTTTATAACAAAACTAGTCCACAGCCAAGGTTAATTTTTTGCAATAACCCTTGCCCACTCACAGACCACAATGTAAGCTCACACAATGAATTTGCAAAGATGTCTTATATGTCTTAAGACTACAAATATACACTGGTTGGAGTACGTATTTGAATATTGCTCTCATTTATCAAAAAGAGAGGTGGGCAGTTAGAATCCTAAGAGTTTGGATCTGGTTTATAGATATGTTTTATTTTGTCGACCACATTTTCTTGCAAAAAGAGATCTGGGGTTCTCCCCACCCACCCACTCCACCCAAGCCAATAGCGCTCTCACAAACGGGGGAATGTTCCTAAAAGCTGCCTGACTTTCTAGTGTGGCAAGCACCAATGCCACAAAGTGACACGGTGCAAGAAAGACAAAGATTCTCTTCATGCCCGGGGAAAGCAGTGTTTTGACAGGAAGCAGAATGGCCATGGCGGGCAGAGTAAGCCGACCTTCTGGAAAATGGCTAAAAGTAAATAACATTGTGCTGAGGCTTGAATGCATTGAGCCCAACTTCAGATCTAGGAGAATGCTGGCTATTAAGAGATGAAAGCATTTTGAACTGGGAGGAGATAGAAGAGGAAGAGCCAAGGGATCCAGTTCTAAGCTTCGTATTTTGTTATACTAAGAAGGCAATGAAATCTTGAGGATCCAGACAAAAATCCCATATTATCAGCTTCTCTTGAAACAAAAAGACCTGGCTACAATTTGGCCACATTCTGGGATCAGTGACGATCTGCAGTACTCAAACAGTGAGTGGCACTTCCTGCAGATTCTTTGTTCTTTGGTTGGCCACACTCCCCACCACTCCCTATTATTTATTGATTTCATTCACCTACTCTCATTTATTTCACCTCTGTGGCCCTTAACTATCAAGACAATTAAAACAAGCACATACTAATTTACCATTTTGACGACTAAGTCATCCATTAACTAAAGCTTTTCAGTCAAAATGACTGAACTACTTATGAATGGAAATGGCCTAACTACTAAATATGCATCTCACAGTAGCATTGATCCATTACTTGCCAAATGTCAGTGTAGATACATTATTTTTTAATTAATGGTAAATTTCCAGGTCAAAATAATTAAAGGATGAAGGAAGAGAGAAATTGCTTAGAGAAATTGAAATTGATTATTTACCTTTCCCAAGCACAGAAGCATAAGAATATTTTGATTGGGGAAAGACAATGTCAGCAATTTAACTACCTTATGAATACAAGATTCAATCTTCAATTTATAAGATGTCCAACAACAAGTAAGTTTAGCCATTATCTCTACCCATAATCTCCACAATCTTGACTTACTTTCAAAGTAACAAATATGCATGGTGTTGGTAATTTTACCGCAATTTGTTTTTTATTGTTTGACTTTATAGAATTTGTGGTCCAAATGCAAATATATTTTTGCTAATTAGTAAAGCCTGATGTTATTTCTCCTATAAATCTCTTATTCTTGAAAAACAAGTTCAGAAATGTTAATCATCACTATTCTTGACCTAATGCTCATTTTAGTGAGTCTAATACATCCTTTGCAGAATGTGATAGAGATGAGAGAAAAACAAAAATGCAATCATCAAAATTAGGCATTTATAATTAAATATACAGCATCCCAGTTGCACCTGAGTGGCTCAGTTGGTTAAGCACCTGACTCTTGATTTCAGCTCTGGTCATGATCTCAGGGTCATGAGATGGAGCCCTGAGTCAGCTCAGCAGGGAATTTTCTTCTCTCTCTCTCCCTCTCTGCCCCTGCTCATGCGAGCTCTCTTTCTCTCTCTCTCTCTCAAATAAATAAATAAATAAATAAATAAACAAACAAACAACATCCTGAAAAGCAGTTTACCCATTTACTTGCAGTTTTAGCGTTTTTTTCTTTGTAAAGATGTTCAAAAGTAGGGCTTGGAATAAGGAAAACTCTACACTTTTATAGTCATAAATTTTCATATTTTTCAATAGATATTCAAAGATAAGGAAATGAAACAGTTCTATATATCTAATATTCTATTTGGTTTTGACTGATTGTTTTATGTGCACATTGGACGCTACTTTATTTTGGACAAAAAAAGAACCAGTCAAAATTATTTCAAAAGAAAGTCATTGTTTTAAAGATAATTAAATCTATGTTTTGTCAAAATGTCTGTATTTAATTCATATTTAATTAATTGCTCTTAGATTATGAAATGACTTGCTAATACACTTTTATCCAGGTACTAGTTTGGGAGATAGGAAATCTGACCCTTGCAGTGATTAATCATGAGATCTTGTGAAACAAACTTTTTTTTTCAGGCCTCAGTTTCCCCCGATAGGGCCCCTCTAACTCAGAAATTTTGATACAGATTACTCTAATTTTAATATGTGTTTCTAGAAAGAAAATAGCCAATTTTTAAATAATTCATTTCACTCCTTACAGTAAATGCTACAATTATTGTAATGGTAATAATTCTTTCCCCTCTTCTTCATCACATAACGCTTTGTCAGAAGACCATAGAAGATGGACCTGTTAATTTTCAGTCCGCCATCCTAGTCTCTATTCTTGTTTTCAGATTGATTCTGAGCAAATCTCACTGGATTCCTAATCAAGGGTTTATAAAATATGTATTATTTTTTTATAAGCAGAGTGGACAATACAATATGAAAAAAGAAACAAACAAGAAATTGGAAGTAGAAAGCTTGGATACAGAGAAAGAAAACCACCACCATTTCCAGATGATCAAACTGGATACTTAGATGCATAAGAAAACTACAAAAGTTTCGTGTTATAAGAGAATGTGCTTGCAAAGCTACTAACAAGATTAATTTTTTAATGAAAAGTAGCTTTCCCATATTTCAAGATGAGAAACACTATGAAATATTAATTAAAGAACCACAAGCTGATGGTTGCCAGAGGGGAAGGGAGCATGGGGATGAGCAAAATGGTTGAAGGGGAGTGAGAAATATGGCCTTCCAGTTATAGAATGAGTAAGTCACCGGAATAAAAGGCACAGCATAGGAAATATAGTCAGTGATGTAATAGCATTGTATGATAATAGATGGTAGCAACGCTTGCGGTGAGCATAACATACCACACAGAGAAGTTGAATCTCTGTGTTGTATACCTGAAGGTGAGGTAACATTGTGTATCAGCTATATTGAAATTAAAAAACTTTAATAAATGAAAAAAGTAAAGTAAAGGACCCACCTACTGATGTAATAAAAAAAGATAAAATATTAAGAAAGAAAATTAAGAATATAAAACCAAAAAATATGAACAGATGGTATTGTATATTCTATCATTAGCTAGGAAAACTCAATATTAATTCAATGAGGTCTATACCAAAAAATATAATCTCAGTAAAATACCAGTTTTTTAACCTTACTGAAAATGATTACGCTAATTGCAAATTTATTCTAAAAATAAAATGAATAAAATAATTTAGGATCTGTACATGTCTCACAAATAAACAGAAAAGACAGAATTCAAAGATAGGCATGGCTATAAAAATGACTTAGCGGGCAAAAACTTTTTGCAATTTATTGAAACCTGAATTTACTCTGTAAAATGCTCATTGAAGTACAACACACACAGAGAGAAGTACACGGACTAAATATCGTGCCATGCAGTGATGCCCCACTAAGTGCACATGGGGCTGTAATCCAATGAAGATACAGAATATCACCATTATCCCAGAAGTCTGCACTTCTCTCCCACTTGTTAGCACCTCCCAAAGCAATTCATTACTTTGGTTTGCCTGTGGTTGAGCTTTATAAAAATGAAAGCAAATAGTACATTTTATTTTGTGTCTAGCTTCTTTCGCCATCATGAAGTGTGTGAAATTTATCACGTTGTTGCTTATAGCTATAGTTTACTATTCTATTGTTGGTGGACATTTGAGTTGTTTGAAGTTTTCTGAAAAACTGACGTGAATGTCTGAATCAGAGGGAGAGAGTGCTCAGATTTAATAAATATTGCAAACGTTTTATTCTAAATACATTCCAACCATTAGTAAATGAGCTTTTCGTTTGCTCCATAGTCTCACCAACTCTTGAATTATCTTTTTTGAAATTTGTTTTGTTTTGTTTTGTTTTCCCCACTGTTGTGGTAGGTGCATGGTGGTGTTTAATTTTATCTTTATTCTTTATTTTCCTCATGACTATTGATTAAAATTCTTTACATAGACTATTTGGTCATTTGGATATTATTTTTTGTAAAGAATAAGTTCAAAATTCATTTTATAAAATTTAGATTGTCTTTTTTTTCTTATTGATATTTAGGAATTCTTTGTTTATTCTGGACACAAATCCTTTGTCGGATATAAATATATCTGACTCTTTGGCTTGCCTTCTCTCCCTCCTAATGGTTTCTTTTCATGAACAAAATTTTCTAAGTTTAATGAAGTTAATTATCAATATTTTTTTAGGATTACTGCTTCTTTAAGCCAGTTTAAAAACTCTTTGCCTACTCTAAAGTCATAAGTATATGTTTTATATGTTTTACTACAGAAATATAGCTCTATGAATCAAATAGGTCTAAATCCATCTGGAATTATTTTCTTTTGTATGGTATGGTGTAGGTAAGTTTATATATGTTTATATTTTCCTATGCAGGTATATAATTAACCCAGCTTCACTTATTGAGAAGAATATCTTTCCTTAGAGGCATTTTTGTCTTGTATCAGGCCAGTTTCTGTACGATTTTTTCCGTTCAATTAGCTATTTGTCTATCCTTGAGTAAATATAGCACTATGTAAAGTATATGGATATGGTACACCATGTATACTAATAACTGTAAGTTCTTTTTTGTTTTTTTTGGTTTTTTGGTTGTTTTTTTTTTTTTTTTTTTTTTTGAGAGACAGAGAGAATGAATGGGGAGGGGTAGAAGGAAAGGGAGAGAGAGTCTTAAGTAGACCTCACACTGAAGGCAGAGGCTCAGTCAGGGCTCCATCTCAGGACCCTGAGGTCACAACCTGAACCAAAACCAAGAGTCAGGTGCTTAACCAACTGATCCACCCAGGCGCCCAACCTTACTATTAAATCTTAATAACAATTATATCCTCCAACAGAGTTCATTTCTTCAAGAGTACCTTTACTATTCTTGGCTATCTCATTTCTACACAAGTAGAAACCAACTCACATGCTGAGATTTTTATTGAGAAGGCATTTAAATCTATAGTTTTACTTAGGAAGAAGTGACAAACTGACATAGAGGTAGACTTCTCTCCATTGATTAATCTTTATTTTATCTCAATATTTTTCTTAGGGTAGAAGTCTTACACAAGATTCTTAGTGTATTTTTTAAATAAATAATATCTTACTAATGCAAAAATTGTATTTCTTAATTGTTTGTAAGTAAAAAATACAACTTATTTTTATATGTCAAATTTAATCCAGTGACTTTTTTAAAGTCACACATTAACTCTCTTTCCAATATACTTGTGGAGGGACACCTGGGTGGCTCAGTTGGTTAAGTGTCTGCCTTTGACTCAAGTCATGATCCCAGGGTCCTGGAATCGAGCCCCACATCAGGCTCCTTGCTCAGCGGAGCCTGCTTCTCCCTCTGCCTGCTCTGCCTGCCACTCCCCTGCTTGTGCTTGTTCTCGCTCTCTCTCTCTGATAATAAATAAAAATCTTTTTAAAAAATAATATACTTATAGATTCCTATATACTATATCATGTTATCTGTGAATAACAGTGTTACTCCTTCCTTTCCAATCCCTATCTTTTCTTTTTCCTTCATCACGAAAGTTCCTCCAATGAAATGTTGAATACAGTGATGTTAGAAACCTCTATCATTCCTAGTTTTAGAGTGAAATTTTATAATATATCACCATTAAATAGGTCATTTACTGTAGGATTTTTGGTAGATACTCTATTGTATTAAGTAAGCGCCCTTGTATTCCTGGTTGGTAATTATTTTTAAAATTCATGAAGAGTTGGTGAATTTTGTTAAATATATTTTTTGGCATCTATCATTATAGTCATGATTTTCCTTCCATACCTTGTTAATGTGGAAAATTATAGTGATTCATTTTTAAAATATTAAACCTATCTTGAATTTGTAGAATAAATCAACTTTGTCATGATGGTTTTTTTTTAATATGCCTGCATTCAATTCTTAATTTTTTAATGATTTTCCCCTCTGTTTATGAATTTTCCCATTCTGTCTCCATGCATGGGATTCCAACTATCTGAATATTAGATATTTCTTTCATATACCTTATAACTCTTATAGCCTTTTCTTCAATTTTTTTTTTCTTTCCAGACTTCAATTTGTTATTTTCTGCTGAACTACATTTTACTTTACTACTTTTCTTTTCTGCTCTGTCTAGTGTGCTATTAAAGCCTATCAAATTATAATTTCACTTATTTTATTTTTCAATTTCAGAGTATTCATTTGATTTTTTTTGTAAATTTCAGGTTTGCTAAAATTCTCCATCTTTTCTGTATTTTTGACCATATAAGTTAACATTTTAAAAGCACTGTCCATTACCCCAATGGTCTGGTTCCATTTTTTATGTTTTTTCTCTAGGTTGTTGGTTATTTTTATTCCGTTACTTGATATAACTGACTCAATAGTATTAAGAGGCTTTTAACATTAGCCCAGGCCCTGGATATTAAGTTTTTCCTGAAGAGATTTTCTGCTAGCAGATGATTAATACCACCTTTAATTAATGTGAGATTGAGATGATATTTGCTGATATCTTTCCTCACTGACAAACCCAAGCAAAAGTGGAAACATTTAAAGATTTCCATTTCCAAC
Organism: Ursus arctos; assembly: GCF_023065955.2. NCBI lineage: Eukaryota > Metazoa > Chordata > Mammalia > Carnivora > Ursidae > Ursus > Ursus arctos. Next base: position 76,194,474 of record NW_026623111.1, read on the forward strand.
ATGATTTTTCAAACATACAGTTTCCTTTTAAAGTGTAAGAATCTTGTCAGTCCAGAGCCTGGCAGAGACTTGTTCAACTATTCCAAGTGAAGAAACAATGACTGCTAATTTGGTTACTTTGGGCAGCCATTTATTACTTTCAAAGCATTCAACAAAATTTGGATTAATGTTTCTTTAAATGTGCTACTGAAATTCACCTTGCAGCTTAAACACTTTGCTGAGAACTCTCTCTACAATGAATGCAAATGTCTGTACGTATTAAAAGATTTATGTGCTCTTTGTCCTAGTTCTTCATAGTTTTTAACATACTTAAGGGAACTGATCATCCTTTAATAAAGTCAATCATTTTGTAGCATCATCCAGACATTTTCCTCTCCAAATATTTTTAACACCAGTATTTATCTGGGAACAAAGCCATATATTATAACACAGTCGAGATTTTATTCTATAACAAGAGGCAAAACCTCTCGTGGAACCATCCACTAATGGAATAACATTAGTAAAGGAGCCAACACAGTTCCTCCTGGACAGACCTTCTAGATATGAAGACAAACATGAACTGTATCTTGGCTTTTGTTTGTTTGTTTGTTTCAGACAGGACCTTGAAACAAGAAAACATCATTTGTGAATTTCACTAACATTGACGATTTTTGCAAGTACTAAGGCTTGATATTTAATGATGAAATTTGTTTACTCATCAATATGAAGAGTTGTTTTTCTATTTATTTGCTCTCAGATCTCTTCAGTTTCAGGTGATATGTCTTCAGTTTTTCCAATTACTATACCAGTAGAGAGTGGAGTCTTCAATTTATCTAAGTGCATCTTAACCTAACATTTTATCGCTATAATTTTACATGTCTCCATCATTATGTTTTCACCGACCATGTGACTTTTCCTTTCTGGGGTAATAATTTCCACCATTAAATAATTAGATTCTTGAAACTCTTCATTGAGCACAACTATTTTTTTTTAACAAACCTTTACTGAGTTTAAGTTTCCAAGAACCACTTCTGTCACCTTTCCTTGTCAAGTGACTGCGGTTTGTATTTGTGCCTTTTTGCTCCTCTTGCTTCACTTATTGTTTGCAACCCGCTATGCGCAACAGAATTAGATAACCACGACTGTCAGCTTGTGTGAAAATAATTGATACTAGTTTTCATGGTAAAGATGGGGTTTGCTGTTCTTGTTTTATTATTGTTGCTATAGTTTTGTTTTTTCCTTTGTTGCTTTGGTTCAGTTACTTTGAAATGACTTTGACATTGCATTATCACCAAACTGATTAGAAGTAATCATAGACCCAAGCCTAGAATCATCCTCCTCCATCTTACAACTCATGTTCAGAAAATACCATATTTTATCCTCAAACATGTTTGCAAACAGAAACATTAATAAAATATTTTAAGAGGATGATAATTTAAAAAGAACATCGCAAAAAATATGAAAACTTTACAACTCTTTCAACCTACAGTACCCACATTTTGCAATATTTACATTAACAGTCAAGTGGCAGGACTCCTGATTTGTGGTGCATAAAAATTTCGTCTCCAGAATGAAGCATTTTTTTTTCTGATTTTTCTAATATATCAGTAGAACTTGTTTACGCCTGTCATTTAATAGGTGGTGCTTAAGAGAAGGTTTAGGGAGGAGGTAATTCAGTACTGAGAAGCTGCCATCATCAGCTTACTGACTTCTTTCTCAGTTCATCACTTACTAGTTTTCAATGCTCCCCAAATCCCACTTTTGCTCCCAATATGGTGACAAAACCTAAAAATACTTAAAACACTCAACCAAATGAATATGGTGTCCTACTGTGCATGCATACGGTGCTTAAAAACTGCTAATGGAATTGATAAAGGTGCTGTCTAACACTCTGAACCTTATCATTGTACATCACACTAAGTTCAGAATCATTTATTTTTCAGTTACAAAGAGAGAATTTCTAGGATTCTGTGAAGTAGTGTTTGAAAAACCCTGAATTCTGTATTTCAACCACAGCAATCTTAACTGTTAAAACTATGAAGCCATAGCCTTTTTTACTGATGTAATTGTCTTCTGAAATGCAAACAAATGGCCCAGGGGGAAATAATCATTCTTTTGAGTACTGGTCTTGCAAAATCTAAGAGTGGCAAATATTATACAAATCTTCTCTGTATACACAAAAAATAGTAAATGTATTAGGGATAAAGATGAATAATTTTAGCATATTTTCATATCCACAATGATGACTTATAAACAGAACACTAAACCCTAGTTAATGCTTGTTTTTATTGCAACATACCTGAAGAAAAATATATAATATGTTCAATAAAAAGCTCATTGTTTACTGCTTAGTGGCAGTAATTTTCTTGGATACAGTGAAGGATGTTCCTGTAAGGGGGATCTATGAGATCCCTAAAGTGCATGAGCAATTTGAAAAACAAAAAACAAAAAAACAAGTAAATCTGTCATTCCCTCTACAACTTTATACCAAGTTGAGAATCATAGTCTGGGGCCTCCAGATTTCATCTCTTTTACATGTTCAACTTAGAAAATATGCACAGTAATATGTGCTATGTCATCTCAGTACCAGCCAACAGACTCAGTGTTAGAGCCTCTTTGTAAGTGATCATACTTATAATATTAAAGTTGGCTTTCCAAAAGTGGTGAAAATATATAACTCAAAATTTTATGAGCCGAATAGAAAGGACTGCACTTTTCACCTTCTTAGGATCATAGCAGTTATTTTTGCTTTTATTATGAGAGGTTTCAATTTTCAGAGTCATGACTGTGTCAGTCAAATCCTATTATACTGTCATTCTTTCTATTGTTGTTCTCTACTTCACAGGAAATACATAGGTAGGTACACAAGATCCTCTACACTTCCGTCACATTTTTCTACCCTCTAGCACCACTTGATAAGAGGCAAATAGAGTGTGAACAGCACTAATAAAGACAGAAGAAAGGTATTTATTTGACATTTTCACTTAGCTTTCTGTACCTACAAATAGCAACTTTCTTTGCAAATTAAATTAGATTCAGTTAACGTATTAGCTTCCTCTGGCTACAGTAGTGGCTAAAAACAACAGAAATTTATTCTTTCACACTTCTGGAGCTGAGAATTCTAACATCAAAGTGTGGGTAGGGCTGTGCACCCTTAAATGCCTTGGAGAAAAATCCATTCCTTGTCCTTTCCAGCTTCTGGTGTTTCCAGGTTTCCCTTGACTTGTGGCCACATCACTCTAATAGCTAGAGTGGCCATGGGCATATTGCCTCCTCCTTTTCTCTATTTATGTCTTCCTTTGTGTTTCTTAGTCTAATTTCCCTCTATGTTGTAAGGACACATGTGATCGCATCTAGGGCCCAACTATACAATGCAGGATATGCTCTTCCTTTAAAGATCCTGAACTTAACCACATATGCAAACACCTTTTTCCAAACAAGATAATGATCATAGGTTTCAGAGATTAGGACGCAAGCATATCATTTGGGGAGCCACCATTTAACCCCCTACAATCTGCCTTATCACCCAAAATGCATGTTGCTTGCACATGCCAAATATAGTCACACTGGTCCAGCTTTCCCAAATACTCAACCCATTATTTGTAATTTATTTTACTTTTATCCGCATTTTTGCATTTTTTGGCAATTCTGATAGGCTGAGAATTTACCAAATCAACAAACGCTAGTTCTTTTTTCCTTAACAGCTCTGAGAGTTTTAAGGGTTTGTTTGGTTTGGTTTTTGGTTTTTTCCCCCCTCATGCCAGACAGTTCTCTGACTCTCCCATACCAACTACGTGTCTTACTGCTCAATTCAATTCTGATACTAACTACCTGGAGTCAGGGTCAGACACCAAAGATTTAACGGCTCAGGTCCGTAAGATGGCCCTCACTTCAGATGCCAGTGACAAGTATCAGGCCTCCAGGTCATCCATACTTCTTGCCCAACTTCATTACCAGTTTGGTGGTTTCCACAATCTACCACCCACATTTGGATAATTTGCTAGAAGGAGTCTTGGAACTCAAGAAAATGCTATTCTTATTATTAAAGTTTATTATAAAGGATACAAATGAAAAGCCAGATGAAGAGATACATAAGACAGGGTCCAGAAGCATTCCAAGTGCAGGAGTCTCTATCCCTGTGATGTTGGGGTATACCACCCTGCCACCACATGGGTGTGTCTGCCAACCCAGAAGTTTCTTGAACCCCATTGTTTAAGATTTTTATTGAAGTTTCTTTCCATAAGCATGATTGTGCTATTGCTAATTCAGTCATTAGCCAGACCCTACACTTCCCTAGAGGTTAGGACATGAGGCTCTGTTGGGGTTAATATAGAGCATGAAATCAGCCATAATACCTGGCTTGCTAAAATATAACATGGAGGCCGCTGAGGGCAGGGAAGATTTTGGAGAAGGGCATAGGCCTTTCGAATGCCCAGGCCTGCGTGACCACTTTGCCCTTGGAATGCCATGGGCAGTTGCCTTCCCTGAAGCTTTCTTAGCCCAAACAGCGCCCTGTGATCTAAGAAGTGTATGCATTGTCCCCTAGGCTATGTTTAGCAGAACTCATTGAACACGCAAATTAGCTTATCTTTCCCGTAAACACATCCTCCTAGTTCCAGTAAGACCCCTTGTCACACATCACGTGCTTGAGAAACAGTGGTAAGGATTTATGATTATCCTAAAGGACCAATAAAAGCGGGAGCAAAGAGGGGCAAAGGGTCTTCATCTCTGGGTGTTCCCCCTTACCTTCTTTTTTTCGCAGCAAAGTTTGGAGTAATCTTTCATCCGTTGGTACAGGGATTGCTGGCCATTCCCGGCAAGGCTGAAAGTTCCAAGCTTCTAATCAAGGCTTGGTTTTTCTGGCAAGAAACTCCCATCCTGAAGCTAGCTAGGAGCTATCCGCGAGTCACCTTATTAGAACAAGAGACACTTCTGTCATCCTTACCGCTCAGGAAATTCCAAGGGCTTTAGGAGTTCTGTGCCAGGAACTGGAACAGAGACCAAATAACTTTCTTATTATACCCACAAATTCTTTCCTTTATTTATCCCCTTCTTCTTGCATGTTCCTATAAGCAGCAATAAGAAATCAGATCATATAAAACTCTTTCCTTGGCAATTTCCTCAGCTAAATATCCCAATTCATTACAGATAAGTTCTGCTTTCCACACAATTCTAGAACTCAATTTAGACAAGCTTTCTCGCACTTTATAATAACAATCACCTTTCCTCCAGCTTAGATAACATGTTACTCATTACTTTCTGAGCCCTTTAATGTCCACGTTTCTCCCAACATTCTGTTCATAACAACACAGGTATTCTCTAAAACAATGGAGATTTTCTCTACTGTGCTCCTCACTTCTGAGAGGTCACCAGAAGCAGTTTCAATGTTCATAATGCTGCTAACATTCTGTTCAAGGACATCTAGGCTTTTTCTATTCTGTGCCTCAAATTTCTTCCATTCCCTATCAGTCTTTGATTCCAAAGCCACTTCTGCGTATTTATAAGGGCAGGCTGGAAACTTTCAGGCAGGAGCTGATACTGAAGTCCACGTGAGGGACTTCTCCCCAAGGAAACCTCAGAACTGCTCATAAGGCCCTTCTACAGATTGGATCAGCCACATGGCAGATTATCAAGGATCATCTCTTTTACATGAAGTTATCTGATTACAGATGTTAAACACATCTACAAAATAGCTTCAGAGCAACACTTAGTGTTTCTTTGAATAACTGGGTCCTATAGCCTAGCTAAACTGACACATAAAACTGATCATCACAGTTAAGCGGCACTAGAATTAATTTCAATATTAAAATAACACTATTAATTCCAGGTGCAGTACATTTTTTTCATTGTATCTAAGAAGAATGTTTTAAAAAACAAAGAGGATCTTATACATTTGCCCATTTCTATGCTACACAAACCTTTATGTGTAAATTCAGTGTATATTGCACTAAGATAACTACACTTGATGTCTGTGAACACCTAACTGGTAGAATAATGAATAATTCAGCCTAGGTATGGTAGAAAGGTAAAGTGAACAAAAATATGCCAGATGAAATGTGTCAGGAGTACCCTTATCTTACTAAGAAAGTTTTTCTTACAATTAATATATTTTTAAATAGATAATTACATTTGCCTTAAAATGTAGAAAGTCTTAGAAAAGAATTTATTATACAAAGACTAAAATAAAACTTCAAAAAACCTGATACTGGAAAATGTATTTGGAGAAAGCTTATCATATAAGAGAAAGTAGAGCAAACTAACCAAAAAATTATAAATGGATAATTCTGTGAAATGTGGTAAAGGATAAACATAAATTTTTTATCCTAAAGTATTTATCTAGATCTTGATTATGATCTGACCCTGTGGTCTGACTTTTCAAAACAATCTGGCCTATAGGCTATAGATATGTAAATGCTTCTGGGATTATTACAATTCTGTATGCCTACATGTTACTAACATTTTAAAGACATTATATTACAAGGAGCTTTGCTTATATTGGAGATCCGCAAGAATCAGATTTTATATTGACTTCTACTTTTAAATTTTGTTCATGTAAATATTATTTATATATTAAAATCCAAAAAAGTACTTATCAGTTTGATTTCAGAAATTATTCCATGTACAACAAATACACACACAGAGACCAATCCATTACTTTTGTAATTATTTTTTACATGAATCATGGTATACTGTCTGTTTCTGAAATTCCCACCCAACACTTTATATGTCTTAGATGTCTTTCCATGACAGTGAATATATGTCTTATTTATTTTTCTTAATTACTGCAAGGTATTCCATAAGCAGGTTCAGCCATATTTTATTTAGCTGGCTTCTTCAAGATAAAAATTTTGGTTGTTTGCAACTTTTTGCCACTCTTCCTCATGCATATGTATGAGTGATTTTCTAGAAATTTTCAGTTTAACAGATTCTGCCAAATTGACCCTGAAAGTGTCCCTGTTGACTTACATTTATAAGTTTTGTCTGAGAGTACATGATTCCCCACATTTTTGTCAAAGCAGAATATTGGGTAGAAGAGCTATTCAGTCACCACTCTTAAGTAAATCTTTCTGAGATTTATGCATTCTCCAGATGCAAGTGTTTTAATTTCTACAACACATAAGGAAGAGAGAGTTAACTAGATTCTTTTGAAGTCTTCTGGAAAACACTGGGAACACTGCCATCTTTATGTAAACACAACGTAAAGTAGTGCACATTAAAATTCAGTAGCTTATAGTACATATTTCATATTTAAAGCATTTTATGAGGGGCATCTAGGTGGCGTAGTCGGTTAAGTGACCAACTCTTCATTTTGGATCAGATCGTGATCTTAGTTTGTAAGATGGAGCCCCATATCAGGCACCACCCTAAGCACAGTCCGCTTAAGACTCTCTCTCCCTCTCCTTCTGCTCCTCCCTCCTCTGCTCTTTTTCTCTCTCTGTCTAAAATAAATAAATCAATGTTTTTTAAAAGCATTTTATGAAATTGAAACAATTAGATTAAAAAACTCAAAATCTTATCATGACAACATGATTTTTTCTATAAATTTTGGGTATTTCTGCATTTGGTCAATTAAAGTTTATTAAATACATGTAAGGTAATGGATTGATTTTCAGTAGAATCAAAGTAAAAAATATAACTTCTTCTGCCCTGACTATATTAGTAATATATAATCAGTCACATGCTTTCCAGCTTCTTCGGCCATCCCTAGAATTTCTGATTTAACATGTCTGTGGTAAATCCTGAGAATTTGTGTTTCTGACAAGTTCCCAGGTAATTCTGATGGTGAAGGTGCTGATCTAAGTTCCGCACTTTGAGGACCACAGCACGAAGTAACTACTGAGTGTTAATCAAACTGTGGTCCATGAACGACTACTAGCTGCATCACCTGGAGCTGGAAGAAATGCAAATGTTTTGGTCCTGACCTAGTCCTATCAAATAAGAATCTCTTTTCCTTAGTAAGTTCTCTAACTCATTCGTATATGTACTGTCAAGTTTGAGGAACACTGATGTAGTTTAGACTTATGTAACTAAGATTTATGTCTACACGGGAGCACATCATACCCCCAATCCTGCTATTTAATATGACATAAATACTGTGATTGGACACCAGACCCATATTCTAATCTGTTCTAACATGTATCAGCTAGCTAATTAGAATTGTTGTTATTTTAAAAATAGGTTTATCTTAACAAATAAATCTTTAAAAAGAGGAGGGGTATACCTGCATGGCTTAGGCAGTTAAGTGTCTGACTCTTGATTTCAGCTCAGGTCATGATCTTATGGTCCTGGGATCAAACCGCAGGTCACGTTTAGTGCTCAGTGGGAAGACTGCTCTCCTATCCCTCTGCCCCTCCCCCTGTTTGTGCTTGCTCTCGTTCACACACACGCTCTCTCTCTGTCTAAAAAATGAATAAGTAAATCTTTAAAAAAAAATAAGTCTATCCAAACAGATCATATAATACCAACATTGTAGGAAAAAGCTCACCTATCTAATACCTTTTAAACTCCATATTTACACTATCAAATAGGATAGCCACTAACGGGGCGCCTGGGTGGCACAGCGGTTAAAGCGTCTGCCTTCGGCTCAGGGCATGATCCCGGCGTTATGGGATCGAGCCCCACATCAGGCTCCTCCGCTATGAGCCTGCTTCTTCCTCTCCCACTCCCCCTGCTGTGTTCCCTCTCCTGCTGGCTGTCTCTATCTCTGTCGAATAAATAAATAAAAATCTTGAAAAAAAAAAAGGATAGCCACTAACTACATATCTCTATTTACATGTAAATTTAAATTAAGTGAAATCAAATTAAATTACTCAGTATTTCAGACATAGGAGCCATATTTCAAATTCTCAATACCAACATGTGGTGAGTGGTTACTATATTTTCATCATCACAAAAAGTTCTCCTGGACAATGCTGTTTCATAGGAATACCAAGGCTACATATTTTCTTTCTTTTTCAAAACAAGGTTTAGTTCACTGTCTTCAAAACATATTGACTACGTCACTATGACAACTGTGAGGCATTTCTTGCGATTTTCCTTAGAATATTTACTAAATATTTCTAAAGTATAGGACATAAATAAAACTACAATTGTGTTTTCTTTTAGAACACATACAAATACATAGCACATTCATAGTTTTGTTCTTGAAGGTTATTAAAATGCAACTTGTAATTTACCCACTCCTTTGTCCAAAGGGCTCGGTCCTTAGAGAGATAATTTCAAACTAATTCCAACTTTCTAGCTTTTATCTATCCCTTTATACTTTCAGTAGTGTTATAATCAATAGAAACATGTCTAACTTATTTGAACTTTCCAGGCTTCTTTTCACTCTGTACTGTAATAATGAACTTTGCTTCTCTGTGCTACAGTCGCTAGAGATGCAAGGGCAAGTCAAATGTTTCTTATGTTAAAAATAACTTTCACTTTGACAAAAAGAACCAGAATCCTAGGACAAAGATAAATTGCTTATAAAATTATACAGAGGACATTGTATAAAGAGAATTAATTCCCTTGTGTTTAGGTGCAGTCCAATAAGTACAACTATTTATAGAATTCAAGAAGCATCCAGACTCCCCAGTGCCAAAGTTCCTCCCTGGAGGCATATTCATTATTCATGGATGAACAAGATTTATAGAGTATTGGAATACCACAACAATCCATTATTCACAGAATTAGAATACAAAAATTCCGAAAAATTCAAAGTACTTTGGTAAAATATGGCAAACACAGTTGGTGGCAAAACATAAACTGAACTGATGGGAAGGGGTGTAATGTTTACCCTATAATAATCCTGTACAGTCTAATTTTTCATGCAATTTGCTGACACAATGAAATTATGTTTGGTTATGAGATGTTACTTCAGACCCTGCTGAGAGCATTTATGTGCCAACTTTTTCAGTGGAATATTACTTTGTTTGGGTTGCAAATAAAGATATATTTTTTTAGAAGATAGAGATAGTAGTATACATATAATCCATAAAGTTTACTATATTGTGGTTGAGAATACCAAAAAGCATTAGATTTGATGTATTTGAGAAGGGGCTATGTAAGGGATTCAAAAACCCAGTACTTTCCAGTTTAATGACCATAACAAAGTCATGAAAGCTTACATTCCTTAGAAAATCTGGTTAGTTTTATAATCTTGGTTAGTATTTGCAATCATCTCCTTTAATGATTTTATCACCAAGTCATACACATTCAATTAGAATGAAAGGTAAAATCTGTTATCACACCATTACTTGAAATGTGACCCAAATTACCTGTGTTTTGTTTTGTTTTAATTTAGAGGAATAAATAAAACCTTGGATTTGATTTAGATAATACCTTTAGGGGTTCTATTTTCAATAGTAAGAAACAAATCTTATTAGCTAACACTGTACATAATGGCATGGCTCAGATAACATTTTCAGGAAAGAAACAAATGGAAGGGAAAAAAAAACCCTCTTTTAGGATTGATGATCCATCCTACTATTTTTCCACAAATTATGCAGCCATCGAATATTTTTATATCCTATTTCGTTTATAAACATTCAAATCTGAGTTTACAAAATAGTCTAAAGACCTCTAACAGCTGCAATGGGTCAGGAGTCCTAGCAATAATAGGTGGGAAGCACACAACTTTCAGAGTGGTTGACATTTCAGATAATGGAGGTCATTCTTTCAAATTATTCTCCCTTGGGATGAAAGAAATTACACAGGTGGATAGAGGAGAGAACTCTTACTAGGAAATTTTCCCTGCTGAAAGGACACACAATTTGGAGTTGCGTTTCCACGTAGTGCACATAATTCTGAATTGCTCAGGGATAGATAGCGCATTAAACTGACTACTACTGGTAAGCATATTTTTCTGATTTCATTAATAGACAGTTTTGCTAATACATTTATTGACTAATATAAGTTTATGCATTAGGGACAATGTTGGATTTTGTAAGGTCAACAATGAAGCAGTTATTAATAACTTGTTGGAGAGATGAATGATAATTGCTAAAATGAAGTTGAGTGAAATAGAAAATATAAGTAAACAATATGTAGACATATAACATTATTATCTTGAGAATTCTTTTTTTTCCTGAAACAGTATATATAATATGGTTTAAATTCACCAAGTTCTATATTTTGAACATAAACAAGCACTGAAATGTTATGAAAATAAAATAACAATAGTGATAGTAATGGCATATACTCTTACTTATAAATAAAAACTTCTAAGATACTCAAAACATGTGTACTGATAACACATTAATGATCTTCTCCATGTCCCTTCTTAGTTTCAAATTCTATGAGATAAAATATATCTCAAGAATAATTCATAATTCATCTAAGATACAGGAGATTTCTTGCTGACATCAAGCAGTAAATATCTTACTTGATTATTTTGAATAAATGTCTTAAGATGTATTATATTTAGTGTAGGTTAAAAACAACTTATATCACAAAGCTGAATTCAAACAAACGGCATTCACTGAATGTTAGCTCCTCTCATTTCATTAGTATTCAAGTTCTTTTCCTCTCACACTATATGGATAACTCTAAATTCTGCTCTACTTTTAGAAGGGATTCACAATTTTGTTCTTACAATCCAATGACTTTCAGTGGCTTTATAGTCTATATCTGTCTATACATATCTATTCCAAAATGATAATAAACATTGTCTTAATAAACAACCCTGAGCTCAAAATGCCACACTATCCTTATGTTAATATTCTATTTGCCACCATTATTGTAGTTTCCACTCTCAACTGCTTTGAAAGGGCATAAATTATAGAAACACAATTGTTTAGCTCAATAAATGGAACAATTAGAAATGCCTCCAAATTTCACTGGTTGCCTCTTGAGGTAGGAAATTGTTCTTCCTTGAAAGCTTTGAACTGGAGTCTGGGTAGTAAACTATTAAATGAGAAACATAAACTTGGATCTGCAATAGTTTTCAGAGAAGTAATTCTTAAAAATTAGTCAGGATAAGATTGAACTAGTTAAAAACGCAGTTTCCAACCTTGCCTCCTGTAATTTTAATTCAGAATGTTTAAAAAAGGAACTTGATTTTTTTACTAAGAAACTCAAATTATGCTGATTCAGATGGTCAATAGACCACATCTTAGGATCCCTTCCCTCAAAGATTATTTAGTTCAAATCTCAATTTGCAAATGAGGAAGTGGAATACAGTGGTTAAGTGAATTTGACGTAAGTCACATAGTTAATTATTTGTTCATCTGGGCCTTGAAGTAACATCTCCTGATTCCTAGTCCATCACTTCTGTTCTTAAATGTGACTCCAAATAAGTTGTGTGGAGCATCTGTCTAAAATTTCTTGTTGTGCAGATTGTTTAAATGCAGAAAATTCTGACAGATTCTCAAATAAGAAAAATTTTTCTTACTTTTTTTAAATGTGTAAAAATAGAAACTAAGTTTAAACCCTCTCTGTTTATATTTTCTGTCTGCCTCAGAAACTAAACTTAATTTATAAATAGAATTTTATATTTACTTAACAGAAACTTCCATACTCACTATATAAATCAGTCCCTATTCTAAGAACTTTAATAGTAATGGTTGTAAATATTAATGAATAAAATTATTAAACCAACTACCTTCCTATTAGCAATGTCAACTTAATGTTGCAAATGATATCGCTTTGCTGAAACTAAATTAATGGCTACCACATAGACATAGCAGTAGCTTTTTTGGTGATCTACAACCAGTAATAGTATCTGACCTTTGGCCACTGGACTCAAGAAGTAGGTTGGTCCTATGAGGAAGATGGAAAGGTAAAAGGATTCTAGGCTCGCCTTGTCCCATGGATACACCTAGATAACAACTGCCTCAGTGTAAATAATCCCGAAAATGACCTGAAGACTGGCAAAAGAGATTCACCACAGTGAAATGTAGAGAAGAAGCCATATTGAAGAAGGTAGGAAGGGCAGAGAAGTGGTCCAGAGCTAAACTAACCCAAGGGATTGTGCGTTTGGAGGGCAGGATGTGGGTGCAGAGAAGGGAAAGGAACAGATGAAGGACAGCTTCCAAATTCATTCTATGAGGCTAGAATTACCCTGATAGCAAAATCAGATGAAAACACTACCAAAAAAAAAAAAAAAAAAAGAGAGAGAGAGAGAGAGAGAGAACTACAGGCTAATATTTCTAATGCACATAGATGTAGAAATCTTCAACAAAATACTAGCAAACCAAATCCAACAATATGTTAAAAAAATAATTCACTATGATCAAGTGGGATTTATTCCTGGGATGCAAATGTATTTGAGATTTGCCAATCAGTCAACATGATAATCACATCAACAAGAGAAAGGATAAAAAAAAAACTATGATCATTTCAATAGATGCAAGAAAAACATTGACAAAGTACAACATCTATTCATGATAAAAATCCTCAACAAAAATAGGTTCAGAGGAAACACACTTCAACATAATAAAGGCCATATATGAAAACCCACAGTCATACTCAATGGTGTGAAAAACTGAGAGCTTTACCCCTAATTTCAGGAACAAAACAAAGATATCCACTGTCACCACTTTTATTCAACATAGTACTGGAAATCCTAGCCACTGCAATCAAACATCAAAAAGAAATAAAAGACATCCAAATTGGTAAGGAAGAAGTAAAACTTTCACTATTTCAGATGATATGATGTCATATACAGAAATCCCTAAAGACTCCACTAAGAAAATACTAGAACCAATAAATGAATTCAGTCAGGTTGTGTGATACAAAGTTAATATATAGAAATCCATTGCATTTTTTTATTTTAATGTTTTTTTATTATATTATGTTAGTCACCATACAGTACATCCCTGGTTTCTTATGTAAAGTTCGATGATTCATTAGTTGCGTATAACACCCAGTGCACCATGCAATACGTGCCCTCCTTACTACCCATCACCAGCCTATCCCATTCCCCCACCCCCCTCCCCTCTGAGGCCCTCAGTTTGTTTCTCAGAGTCCATAGTCTCTCATGCTTCATTCCCCCTTCTGATTACTCCCCCTTTCTTTATCCCTTTCTTCCCCTACTGATCTTCCTAGTTCTTATGTTCCATAGATGAGAGAAATCATATGATAATTGTCTTTCTCTGCTTGGCTTATTTCACTTAGCATTATCTCCTCCAGTGCCGTCCATGTTGCAGCAAATGTTGAGAACTCGTTCTTTCTTTTTTTTTTTTTAAGATTTTATTTATTTATTTGACAGAGAGAGAGAGACAGCCAGCGAGAGAGGGAACACAAGCAGGGGGAGTGGGAGAGGAAGAAGCAGGCTCCTAGCGGAGGAGCCTGATGTGGGGCTCGATCCCAGAACGCCGGGATCACGCCCTGAGCCGAAGGCAGACGCTTAACCGCTGTGCCACCCAGGCGCCCCGAGAACTCGTTCTTTCTGATAGCTGAGTAATATTCCATTGTATATATGGACCACAACTTCTTAATCCAGTCATCTGTTGAAGGGCATCTTGGCTCCTTCCATGATTTAGCTATTGTGGAAAATGCTGCTATGAACATTGGGGTGCATATGGCATTTCTATAAACTAATTATAAAATAGCAGAAAGAGAAATTAAGAAAACAGTCTCATTTACAATTTCATCAAAAATAATAAAGTACCTAGGGATAAACTTACCCAAGGAGGTAAAAGATCTATACTTTGAAAACTATAAAGCACTGATAAAGAATTGAAGATGAAGGGTGCCTGGGTGGCTCAGTCATTAAGCATCTGCCTTTGGCCCAGGGGGTGATCCCAGGGTCCTGGGATCGAGCCCTGCATCAGGCTTCTCCACTGGGAGCCTGCTTCTTCCTCTCCCACTCCCCCTGCTTGTGTTCCCTCTCTCGCTGGCTGTGTCTCTCTCTGTCAAATAAATAAATAAAATCTTAAAAAAAAAAAAGAAATTGAAGATGAGACAAACAAGCAGAAATTTGTATTTCTTGCTCATGGACTGTGAGAACAAATATTGTTAAAATGTCTGTACACCCAAAGCGATCTACCAGATTTAATGCAATCCCTATCAAAATACCAACAGTGTTTTTCACAGAGCTAAAACAAATAATCCTAAAATTTGTATGGAACCACAAAAGACACCAAATAACCAGAGCATTCTTGAAAAAAAAAGAACAAAACTGGAGGTATCACAATCCCAGATTTCAAGATATATTACAAAGTTATAGTAATCAAAAGACTATAGTACTAACACAAAAATAGACACATATATTAATGGTACAGAATAGAGAGACCAGAAATAAACTCACAACTATATGGTCAATTAATCCTTGACAAAAAAGCAAGAATGTACAATGGGAAAAATAGTTTTTTTTCAAAAATTGGTGTTGGGAAAACAGGACAGCTATCTGCTCAAAAATGATAGTGGACCACTTTCATTCACCATACAAAAAAATAAACTCAAAATGGATTAAAAACCTAAATGTGGGGGTCCCTGGGTGGCTCAGTCAGTCAGGCATCTGCCTTCAGCTCAGGTCATGATCTCAGGGTGCTGGGATTGAGCCCCACATTGGGTTTCCTGTTCAGCGGGGAGTCTGCTTCTCTCTCTCCCTCTCCCTGCCTCTTCTCCCTGCTTGTTCACTCTCTCTCTTTCTTTCTCTGTCTCAAACAAATAAATAAAATCTTTAAAAAGTAATCTAAATATGAGACTTGAAACTATAAAAATTCTAGAAGAAAACATAAATGGTAATTTCTCTGACATCAGTCATAGCAACATTTTTCCATATATGTCTACTGAGACAAAAGTAACAAAGCAAAGATAAACTATTGGGACTACATCAAAATAAAGCTTCTGCAAAGTAAAGGAAACAATAAACAAACCTAAAGCCAACCTAGTGAATGGGAGAAGATATTTATTTGCAAGTGACATATTTGTTAAAGGGTAGTATTCAAAATATATAAAGAACTTATACAACTCAACACCCAAAAACCAAATAATCCAACTAGAAAATGGGCAAAAGACATAAACAAACATTTCTCCAAATAAGGCATACAGATGGCTAACAGACACATTAAAAGATGCTCAACATCTCTCATCATCTATGAAATGCAAATCAAAACCACAATGAGATATCACCTCATGCCTTTCAGAATGGCTAAAATCAATAACACAAGAAGCAGCACATGTTGGCAAGGCTGTGAAAAAAAAAGAACCCCTGTGCCCTGATGGTAGGAATAATGCAAAAGGATGCAGCCTCTGTGGAAAACAGTTGGAGGTTCTCAAAATTTTAAAATAGAATTATCACTTGATCCAGGAATTCCACTACTGGGTATTTATCCAAGGAATACCAAAACACTAATTCAAAAAGATATATACACCCCTATGTTTATCGCAGTATCTTTTATAATAGCCAAATTATGGAAGCAACCCAAATGTCCAATGTTAGATGAATGGATAAAGAAGATGTGGTATATATATTTATATATATAAAGGAATTTTACTCATCCATAAAACAGAATGAAATCTTACCATTTGCAACAACATGAGTGGATCAATAGAGTATAATGCTAGGTTAAATAAGTCAGTCAGAGAAAGACAAATACATATGCTTTCACTCAGGTGTGGAATTTAAGAAACAGAACAAACAAAATAAAAAAGAAACAAACCATGGGGCGCCTGGGTGGCACAGCGGTTAAGCGTCTGCCTTCGGCTCAGGGCATGATCCTGGCGTTATGGGATCGAGCCCCACATCAGGCTCCTCCGCTAGGAGCCTGCTTCTTCCTCTCCCACTCCCCCTGCTTGTGTTCCCTCTCTCGCTGGCTGTCTCTATCTCTGTCGAATAAATAAATAAAATCTTAAAAAAAAAAAAGAAACAAACCAAAGAATGCACTCTTAACTATAGAGAACAAACTGATCATTACCAGAGGGGAGGTGGAGGGGGTGAAATAGTTGGAGAGGATTAAGAGTACACTCACATGATGAGCACTAAGTAATGTATAGAATTGTCAAATCACTATATTGTACACCTGAAACAAATATGACATGACATGTTAACTACACTGGAATAAAATAAAAAATAATAAAAAAACTAACCTTGCTGTATCTGATACCAGTATTTATTCTTATTTTTTTTAAAAGTTTGCATTCCATGCTCATTTAAGGCCCCTTTGCCATCTTCCAATTTGATAAGCAAGGTGTACACCTATAATAAACATCTAATTAATATCTCTAATGTAGCTGAAAATCAGTATTTTCAAACTAAATTCATGATCTCCCTCCAAACCTTATCCTCTACTAACGTGAAGTTAGTGCTACTACATTGCTAGACAAACCATAAATTCAAGAGTCATCCTAGACACCTTCCTCCAGTTGCCCAATATATCAAATTCCTCACCACCCCTCCTGAATATGTCATGAAGTGTCCACCTACTTTAATCTCCACTGCCATCACTGCAGTCCAAGTTACTGTTGTCTGGACTGATACAGTTTTCTTTTTTCTTTTTTTTTTTTTTTAAGATTTTATTTATTTATGGGACAGAGAGACAGCCAGCGAGAGAGGGAACACAGCAGGGGAGTGGGAGAGGAAGAAGCAGGCGCCCAGAGGAGGATCCCGATGTGGGACTCGATCCCCGAATGCCGGGATCGTGCCCTGAGCCGAAGGCAGACGCTTAATGACTGCGCTACCCAGGCTCCCCCGATACAGTTTTCTAAGGGAGTAACCTACATTCATGGCACTTACCAACCAAGTATCCAAACTATGACCAGAATAATCATAAGAAATGTAAATTTAATTACATAATCCCCCACTTACAGTATTTTCTTTTTGGATGAGAATTAAGTCCAACAACTCTCCTCTCAACCATTTCCTGTCTCACTGTGTCTTATCTTCTTTCTTGCTCTCTGTGGTCAGGCCTCACTGGACTTCTTATGTCTATGAAACTCACCATACTCCCTTCCCCTTCCTGAAATCATCTTTCCTTCTCTACCCTCTCCCATCTCCACCATGTTAATTTCTATTCTTCTTCCAAATCCTAGATTCATCTTCATTTGTTTTGTGATGTGCTTCCCTGATTTCCCAAGTAAGGTTCATGATCAATACCTCCTGGCACTGTGTGTATCTCTTCTGGGTAGCAAGTCCACAGTGACAATTTTATATTTATGTAATGTGGCTCTCTGATTAATTTCTCATTTTTCCGTTAGATGGTCAAGTCCATGAACTCTCCTTTATAACTCTACTCTTACATCGCAAGGACTTTCAGCAGTAGATTTAATAACATTTGCTATATATAGATTGTTGAATGAACAGCATTAAATTCTGAATGCTGCAAAACACAAGAAAGGATTATCTACAGAAATCTTTCTCAACATTTTCTAACATTCCAATATTACCTATGATTGGAAGATGCCTTCTGCCTTTGGGCTTCTAATAAATTCCCTATGTGAGCAATTCATTCAGGGCTTTTCATACACTTCCTTATTTAGATTTTATTTGTGTATATACTTAAAGGATCTCACTAGAAAAAAAAATGTCTAGAAAACAAACACTGTTTGTTGTAGATCTTCATTCCTGCTTACCTCTCAACCCCATATTTCACACACAGTATTTTGAACATAACACACACAAACACACACACACACACACACACACACACACAAACTCACTATATTAAAAAAAAAAAAGAAAGAAGAAAGAAAGAAAGAAAGAAAGAAAGAAAGAAAGAAAGAAAGAAAGAAAGAAGGAAAAGAAACCCCTGGATTGTTTTAAATATATCAAGTCTCTTTTATCAATTTTAAATTTCTCTGGAGAATTTTTAATATCACAGTTAAATCAAGTGTATGGCCTTCCCTCTTCTACCTCATTCCCTTCACCCCTATCTATTGCCCATAACAATCCAGGCTCAATCTGTTTGTGTATTCATGAAGACAAGCCATTGTGTGTTTTGTGACATGAGAGATTAGTGGACATTGTTTATTCATTTCTCAAGTAAGTTCATTTCTCTAAGTTTTTCAAAAAGGCAACAATTTTAAGAGGTATTTTATCAGCATTTTAAATATAAAATTAAATAACTTCAACAATGTTATTCCTGATGATAAGTTGTTTGTGAAATAGGGTAAGAAGTGGCAATAATGAGAAATAAAAGAAGAAAATTAAGAAATATAGGTTTAAAAAGGGAAATTTGGGGTGCCTGGGTGGCGCAATCATTAAGCATCTGCCTTCAGCTCAGGGTGTGATCCCAGCATTCTGGGATCAAGCCCCACATCAGTCTCCTCTGCTGGGAGCCTTCTTCTTCCTCTCCCACTCCCTCTGCATGTGTTCCTTCTCTCACTGGCTTTCTCTGTCTGTCAAATAAATAAATAAAATCTTTAAAAATAAATAAAAATAAAAAGGGAAATTTATATACTAATAGTTTAGAAGTTAACATTAAATTGGCTTTCAGAATTGTGCTATTGAGGATTTCTATGTCATTCATTTTTATAAGTTCCATTTGAGTTGGATTCTCATGTCAAAGTAGAACTCAAATCATTTTTATATCCCATTCCTCTAGAAAAAGTCTTACCAAAAAAAAAAAAAGGAACTATGCTACATTATTTTTATTCCTATGTCCAAACTTGTATATTTTCTTGCTGAACATTTATAAATCAAAGTAGATTTCTCCAGATGACCTTTAGCGACTCTTTTTCAGCTGGTCTCCTCCTGTTATTTTGCTTTTTCCTTCTCAGAGCTGAAGCCAACATAATTCCTGTTGCTGTTAAGAATGCTGAGACCAAATAAAAATAATCCAACTGCATGCTCCAAGAAACTTACTGTTCCTAGAAGACTGTTAACCAACCAACAGTTCAATTATCTAACAGCTTGCTCATCAATACCTGTTTCAGGACATGCCCTCACCATGACGACCAACCCAAAAATGTTAGGTTATATACTCTATCCAATACTAACCAGTTGCCTGACTTGTCAAGATCCACCTTAAAATCATCCAGCCTGGGCACTAAAGTCCTTTTAATATCTTCCCCTAAAACACTACTAAGACCTCCTCACAGTGGAGTTCTACCTTAATGCACAAGTCTAATAAAATTAGTTTTGTTTAATCAATAATTTTGTGGATTTTTTTGGTGAGCTTTTGGGGAGTCAACAGTCAACATTTGTCTATATTATTTTCCTATATTTCCCTTTTAAATATGTCTCTAGTTTCAAAGGCTGTCCTCTTGATTGTTAACTGAATGACCTTGACTAAGTCACATCTTTAAGTTTATGTCTCAATGGGCAACGTGGGACCCTCATGGAGTTCTTCTGAGAGTAAAAAAGGAAATGTGTGAGGAACATTAACCAACACATCTCCAAGTATATTGACACGTTTGATTCTTACAGTAACTCCATAAGTCATTACCTTCATTTTATAGATAAATAGAGACAGAGAGAGGTCAAATAACTTGCCGACAGTCACAGATCTTGTCATCAGTGATGCTGCCTTGCCGTATTGGTTTGGTTCCATTCTAACTTGATTGTGAAAGAGGTTGCTCCATGTGCTCCCTTTACTATTTGAGTTATCCTCGATATGTAACAAGTGTCAAATACTCTTTGGACAGTGCTAAGTTCCAGTGATCAGAGATCAGTTGAGGCTATACCATCTCACTCCTGTCCCCAGTCCTGATTCTACCTCATTTTGGGGAGGGAAAAATAGTCCAACAGATATGTCTGGAGAATTATTATAGAATGACACTTAACGTCCATCCTGAAACCGGTTATTTTCTTTCACAAAGATATAGACTTAAGAAGGAAAAATGACTCTCTGTTTGCAAGTAAAAAAATAAAATAAATAAAAGAGAGAGAGAAGGAAATATAGAAAGAAAAACAAAAATAATTGAGATTTGAATGGAATACACTGGTAGTGATAATAGTAGAAGTGGCAGTAAGGTGAGGAAGACTATTATCTTTTATCTCCAGCCAATGCAAGCAGAAAACAAGTCACCAAACATGCGCTGTATTTCAGAAGCACAGTATTGTTGCTCTGCTTCAAATTAGATGGATATATAACCAGATGAATATATCAACTATGGAGGACTTATTGTTTTGTGTTAAAAAAGAAAAACGGGCACCGGGGTGGCTCAGTCATTAAGCGTCTGCCTTCGGCTCAGGGCGTGATCCGGGTGTTGTGGGATCGAGCCCCACATCAGGCTCCTCTGCTGGGAGCCTGCTTCTTCCTCTCCCACCCCCCCTGCTTGTGTTCCCTCTCTCGCTGGCTGTCTCTTTGACAAACAAATAAAATCTTAAAAAAAAAAAAAAGAAAAAGAAAAACAATGACACATGCATTTCTATTGAGTTAAGCAGTACATTGCTGAGTGTCCCTCAGAAGATTAGTCACATGGCTTATAAGAGCCACACATTTTCACTCAACCATGGGACATTTTTTGTATATCCGTTTTAGTAAAATTTATGCTTTTTGCAAAAAATGCAAAGTGGATCATATTTTTTCTATGCCACTGAGGACTCTATGACTTCATTTGTTACATAAATATTATTTGTGACACTTGGTAAAGAACAGTAACATAGACTTTTTTCAGAAACATTGCTGTAGGTGTAGAAACCACTGAAATGGGGTTTTGTAGTCTGGGAGAGAGATTGCACTCAACTCTGAATACAACAGAGAAAGGAGAATTTATAGCCAAGGAACAGGATGGGAGACAGTGGATGAAAAATTTCTTAAAGGAAACATCAGGGGTAAGGAAGGAATCTGGTTACATAGAACTAAGAGGATTCTTGCTGGTAGGCAAGCTGAGGTGACTGGGCATCACCTGGGGGATGGTGATAGGTGAGGAAGCCCATCAGACAGCAAGAGTGATCGGAGATTGAGGATGGAGAATTCTGGCTAAACCCATGGAAGAGGCATCTTGTTAAAATCGAATAATGTGGGACAAACAAGGAAGCTCAAATTCACAGCCTACTTGAGAACAGAGTTCAGAGGAGCCTGACTACTTTGATCAAGGAGAGAATCTTTGTCACATTTAAAAAGTAACAGTTGATTTTAGTAAGGAGAGAAGATGTTTAGGCTCTCTTTATTTTCTCCTTGCCAAAATCAAAATTGTCTTTTAGAGTTGAATAATCTCCACTCATAAACAGGATAAATAAGAACAAACAAAATTAAGAATTATAGTGATTTCTCAGTTATTCTTACTATGAAACATCTATACCTGAAGTGCGTAAGCACCCTTCTTCAAAATTTCTAAAACTAGTTGTCGAAGCCTGTGCACATTTACTTTGAGCCTGAACAAAGAGAAGTCATCTATCTGGGACACCTTAGAATGTGCTTAAATTTGGAAGATCACATTCAGAGTATAGCAATTCTCACCATTTTTCTAAGTGCAGCAAATTGAAGAAAAAGATGACATGTGGACTCATGACCAATTCAAAGAAAAGAGTATATCAGAGGAAGTTGATAGAATAGGATTTGTGTTACTAAAAAAAGTCTAGAAAAAAACTTACTTATCTTAATATGTGCAAATTATTGAAAAAATCTGGACTGGCATACATGGAACTATATAAAGACAAAAATCAAACAAAAGGTCCTTAGTGTAGATACCACCCTACCCTTACTATGTGAAAATCTCTTGAATAAATCTTTTTCTGTCCTCTGGCCAGTCTGCCAAATGAAGGATACAAGGTAATTACTAAGTTTGCCCTTCCTGTGTGAGGAGAGAAATATCAGCTCTGGGCTTTTGATATTTTATAATTATTCCCATTAGCATTACTACCTGCACCTAATAAATAGGCTGATGAATAGGGTATTGCTTCTGTGAGTGACTAAATAGCATTTAATGTTCTATTCTGAAGTTTAAGAAATCAGGAAATGGTAGAGCAGTGTTTGACATGCACTTGTTTGTGAACACAAGGCTACAACAAGGGAAAAATTAATTAAGAAGACCTAGAAGTTTTCGTAATAATAGTTTTAAGAGTATTTGCCTGTGTAGATTACCACCTTTATATTTTTAAGTAGCAAAGCATTAGCTTGACTCTTAGACTCCTAAAGTGGGCACGTGCCTGTTCAGTAACCATTTAGGATGTTTCAGAATTTAATAAACTAAATTCATTTAGCAGTGTTAGTGGAAAGATTACTCATTTCAGAATTCAAATTCGTACCTTTAAGTCCTAGCTCTCTGTAACCTTGGGAAAGTAGTGAATTTTTCTAAATTTTAAATCCTGCCTTTTTGAAACTACATGTTGGGTATGTAATTTAATCTTTCTAGACTTAAGTAACCTTGTCTGCAAAATGGAGATGGCAGTGAAAATTCAATGAAATCCAGCATTTAAAAATATAACAGAACCTAGAAGAGTGTTTAAAATAAGAAAGAAGTTGGAAACATGGGCTCTGGAACCTGATGCGCTCAGGCCAAATTCTGTCTTTGATAAATGTGGGTTTATTGTTTTGTCCTTCTAAGTTTCACTTTACTCATTTGGGAAATGGGGATGATAATAATAGTACTTACTCCCTTGGATCAGTGACATAATGTCTATAAAGCATTTAACATGATGACTGGTACAACAGTCAGCACTGAAAAAGTTCTATTCCTATTATCCAAGGAAGGTTCTAGAGTATAGCTCATGCTCAAGAAGCACTTTCAAAAGGGAAATACGGTTACTAATTCTTTTGAATGGCTGTTTATAGCCATTCTTAAATATTATCAAGTGCTTGCTCCCTCAAATATCACCAATAACACTTGTTGAAAAGATGAAGCTGGGTTTACCGTCTACTGCATAAAGGAAGAACACCATGGCAATAGATTCTTAGTAGCAACCAAAGACAGAAGGACAAAACTAGGATATATATTAAGATTTCTAAGGGCAGTTCAAGGCAGGTCATTCAATGAATGGTGCTTGGTTAGGATTGAAAAGGAATCATGGTATAATAATTTAAAGATTGATAGACACAGTGAAGATGTGAATTTTGAGGTAAGGGTTTCAGAGTCTTTGGGTAATAACTGTAATTTGATACTTTCTAGTGAAGAGAGCGTGGGTGTTTCAGGAAGTGCCTAAAATGTACAATAACTTTATTCACAACTTTTACCTTCCTGGGACAATAATAACATTGATAAAACAGTGTAATAGTAAAGCCATGATAATGTAGACAGTGATCTGTGTGGATGATTTCAATTCTCAAATGTTGTATCTAGCAGTAAAGCAATCTTAATTTTCTGAATTATATACCCCACATTGGCATCTATCAGGAAAACACTAATTTTTCAAATCTTAATTACATCCTCAATTTTCTCTATATTATTGCTAAAGGACTTGTCTTCCTAAATAAATGAACACAGAGGTAATTTTATCCACCACGAAATTTTTAAAAAAATAAATCAATATAATTTTTTAGGATAAACTGAATCAAAATGGTCATTTCACTATTCATGACATTGAAAAAATTAATTTAATCTTGTATATTTCTTTCATCTGTGCTTTCAAAATTATACCTCCCCTTGTTATAGCTCCCTGCTACAAATAATCTTTAAGCATCATCGTGCATTTTCTTGATTTCCTAAACTTCAAAACTAAAATCCATGTAGACATCCACAGAAGCAGTAGTCTGCTCATTAGTTTATTGGATCAAGTTACTAATGTTAATAGGGGTGATTATAAAATAATAAAATCCTCGGACTGTTATTTCTTTTTCCATGCTGATATAATAGGCCATGTACATTATTAAGTCTAAATAAGAAACTGGTATTTTGATGTTGAATTCCTATAAATTTCTTGTGATCCACTGACATATATTAAATTTCAGTGAAGTGCAGATATTTAGCTAGAATTAAAATAACATGGGGACCTAGACACAATCGTGTAGACTTATTTCCCTGTGCAGCTCCCAGGTAGATACAACTAAAAACATTAAAGATAATGCAAAAGGCAATCAAAGAAGATCTCTGAAAGGTGGTCAGAGGAAGATAAATTGGTTCAGAACCCTAGGACTAGAAAAAACACAGCATCAGAGTGCCCTGCATCTCCTTTTCAACAGAAGAAGGTGATTCAAATCTGGTGTTTCTAAAACCCAAACCCAGCAACAGAAGGAAGCCCAGGTAGGCTCATTCCTTCCTGGATTGAATGTCAACCTCAGATAAACCTAGAACTATGAAAACGTTGTGGTTGTTAACAAAAATCCTTCTAAAAATAAGTGGCCAGGAATAGTGTTCTTTATCTTCTGAGGGCCTAAAGTCCCCTCTTGCACTGAGAGATACCAGAGTAGCCAGGTGGTACCAGCAAGAGGAACCACACTATAATAAGTAGCCTGGCCCTGAAAGTCTCTTTGTCCCTGTGGGCCTAAGAACGCCATTTGGTTCTCCTTCGGTGCCTCCATCCAGATGCCCCCAACCAGGTGGTGAAAGGGACTGAAAGGAGCCATTCTGCCACAATAAACCCCTAGCCCAACAACAAAGCTCCTGCCACGAAAGCATAAAGTCTGCTTATTGAAGTGACCACATGGGAAGCAGCAATGGCAGGAACTAATGGAGCCCCACAGAGACCAGATAAACCAAGCTGACCAAAATAACACCACAAAGGCTCTGAAAACAAGCTGCATTTAGACGCACAGCCCACCAAGGTAGTTAGAGCCTATATGCTGAACCTAAACAGGACGACTACCGACTAAAGTCAAAGATTAACTAGGACTCAGAGACTCCCAACATAGAGAAAAATATCCAGAATACAAAAAAAAAAAAAAAAAAAAAAAAAAAAAACACCCACCTGGAACATCAGGAATCAGGAGAATCACAATTTGAGTGAGAAAAGATGATTAACCTTCCTAAGTATGTTTCAACCATCAATTACAAAGTCCTTTTAAATACATGAAAGAAGAAAAAACAAAAAGCAAAAACGGAACGCCTGGGTGGCTCAGCCTGTTAAGCATCTGTTTAGGCTCAGGTAATGATCCCAGAGTCCTGAGATTGAGTCCCACATCGGGCTCCTTGCTCGGCAGAGAGCCTGCTACTACCCCTGGTTGTGTACTCTCTCTCTCTCTTTCTGTCTCTCTCACACTAATAAACAAATAAAATCTTAAGAAAAAGAAAAAGAAAAAAGGAAAAAAATCAACAAAGAACAGACATTTTAAACAAGCCAAATGAAAATTACAGAATTAAAAGATACAATGATAAATTAAAGCCTGCTGGATGGACTCAATTGTCAAGTGGAGATGACAGAGGATAGAGATTATAGTGGTGATGATAAAATCAGCAAAATTAAGGACAGAATATAGTATTGACCCCATGTAAACAACAGAGAAAAAATACTTTAAAAAAATTAAGTAAGAGTCTCAGGGAACTATGGTACAATAATAAAAAGTCAACATGCATAAGCTCAGTTCCAGGAGAGGAAAAAGAAAGCAGATCTAAAACAATTGTAGAAGAAATATCAGAAAATGTCCCCATAGAGAAACACTAATTTATATTTCTTATCTGAAACCATAAAGGCCAGAGGAAGTGGCATAACATTTTTCAGGTGTTGGGGTGGGGAATAAGTGTCAATCACCAGTTCCATTTTCATTAAAATTATCCTTCAGGAATGAACAGAAATAAAGCCATTCTCAAATAAGGTAAAACTAAAAGAATTTTTTGCTAGCAGACATACCCTTAAAGATTTCCAAAAAAGAAGTTCTTCAAGCAGAAAGGAAATGATAAAAGGAAAGATTCTTGGAGTACCCAGAAGGAAGAAAGAACAACAGAAAAAAAAAAGATATATTGGTACATAGCATAGATGATTCCTATCCTCATGAGATTCACAAAAAATATTTGATGGTTGAGACAAAAAAAAAAAAAAAAGCAAACCATGCTATCTGATACACAATACATTGATATTTAAATCAAGTAAAGAAAAAGGATCAAAATGGAGGAAAGTTTCCAAATTTCACTCAAAATGGTAAAATATTGATACTAATAGGTGGCAATAAGCTATTTATGTGTACCAAAATACTCAGAACAAATACTACAAAAACTACACAAAAAGATATGCTCACAAGCATTAAATAAATCAGATAGCATTCTTACAAGAGGTGCAAGTAGTCTACCAAAAGACAAGAGAGAAGAAACGACATAATGAGGACCAGAGAAAACAAACAGAAAATACAGTAGTAAAATGGCAGACTTGAACTCTAACGTGTCCATAATTAACTTAAATGTAAATAGTCTAAATTTTCTAATCCAAAATGAGACATTGACAGTGGATTTTTTTTAAATTACCAAACTATATGCTGCTTAGAACAAATTCACTTCAAATTCACTGATGAGTAGTCTGAAAGTAAAAGCATAGAAAAAATATATAAGACATAGACATTAATCTGAAAAAACGCAGGAAGAGGTATAGTAATATCTGATGTTAGATTTCACAGCAGAAAAAAAATTACTAAATACAAACAACAGTGGATAATGATAAAAAAATCAAGCCCCCAGGAAGACAAAATGAACATTTTTTAAAAGTTTTATTTATTTATTTATTTATTTATTTATTTATTTATTTGACAGAGAAAGCGAGCACAAGTAGGGGGAGCGGCAGGCAGGGAGAGAAGGAGAAGCAGGCTCCTCACTGAGTGGGGAGCCCAATGCAGGGCTGGATCCCAGGACCCTGGGAATATGACCTGAGCCGAAGGTAAATGCTTAATGACTGAGCCACCCAGGAGCCCCCCCCAAAATAATCTTTTGTGTGTTGCCATCATACAAAAGAACCGTAAAATATACGAAGCAAAAAATGATAAAAGTGAAAGGAGAAAAAAATCCACAATGGATGTGGCGATTTCCACACACCTTTCTCAGCAACAGATAAAATTACTAAGTGGAGAATCAGCAAAATGATAGAAGATCTGAACAACCAGATCAATCAATAGGATCTAATTCATATATATAGAACACTTCACCTGACAACAGCAAAATGCATATAAATTCAAGTTCTCATTGAACATTTATCAAGAAAGACCAGAGTGCAATGTCTGATGACAGCAGAAACAAATTAGAGATCAATAACAGAAAGACAACAGGAAAATCTCTAAACACATGAAACTTCAATAATACACCTCTAAATAATCCATGAGTCCAAAGGAAAGTCAGAGAACAATTTTTTAAAATAAAAAATTAATAAAATTTTAAATAAAAATCAAATAAAATTGTGATGAGAGGGAAATTTATACCCTCAAATTACAATCGAAATGAGGTAAGATCTCAAATAAGTAAACTGTCTGTACCTCAAGAAACTATAAAGAGAAGAAAAATAAATCCAAAGCAAATAGAAACATAAAGATAAGATCAGAAATAAATGGAATTAAAATAGAAAAAAAAACCAGAAAGTCAAAATAAAAATCTACGTCTTCAAAACACTCAATACAATTGATAAACATTCAGCAAAATTGACAAAACTTTAAAAAGAGAAGAAATATGTCAGCGGTATTGGGAATGAAATAGGATACCACTACAGATCTTACAGTCATTAAGAGGCTCTTAAAAGAATACTATAAGCAATTTTACAATGATAAATTTGGCAATGTCCTTGACATGGACTAATTATTCAAAAACCAAAATCTACTGAAAATCAATCAAGATGAAATAGAAAATAAATAGCTTTATAATCATTAAAAAATTTAAATTTATAATTAAAATCTCCAGAGAAAATTTCTCTGGGCTCAGATCATTTCACTGCAGAACTCTACCAAACATTAAAAACAAAACAAAACTAACAAAATTCTGTGCAGTCCTTTCTAGAAAGTAGAAGAGAGAACGTATCTCAACTTTATGAGATTAGTATTACACTAATACCAAAATCAGAAAAATATTGTACTGAGAAAAAGAAACTACAGCCCAGTATCTCTCATGAACTTAGAAAATAAAAGCAAACCAAATCCAGTAATTTAAAAAATAATTACACACCATGGCCAATTGAGATTTTCTCTAGATAAGCATATCTGATTCACCATTCAAAAATCAATCAGTAAACCCACAGTTATCAATGGGCTAAAAAGGAAAAAAATCACAGCATCATTTCAATTGATGCAGAAAAAGCATTTGGCAACATCCAAAACACAGTCAGAAAACAAACAAACAAACAAAAAACAAAACAAAAAATTACCCTTCTGCAAGTTCGGGGCAGAGGGGAATTTTCCTTACTTGATGAAGAACAACTACAAAAACCTATAGCTAACATTTTACACAACGGAGAAAGACTAATATTTTAAAAGACAAGGATGTCTGCTTTGTCCATCCTTATTCAACTACAGTACTGGAAATTTTGCCACTGCAATAAGGAAAAAGAGAGAGAGACAGAGAGAGAAAGAGAGAGGGAGGGAAGGAGGGAGGGAGGGAAGTAAGGAGGGAGGGTGGGAGAAGGAGAGAGAGAGAGATGCGAACTAGAAAAGAAAAAACGTTCCTATTTGCAGATGACATGATAACTACATGGAAGATTCCAAGAATGCCACCAAAAAAGAATAAACTCTCATAAAACTAAAACTGGGTTTAATAAAGTCTCAAGATATAAGATCAACACACAAAAATCATTTATACTTCTGTATGCTAATAATTAACATGCAGAAACTGAAATTTAAAACAAAATACGAGTTATAATGACTCCCCTAAAAAGGAAATCCTCAGATATACACTTAAAAAAATACATACTGTGTCTATATGCTAAAAAGTATAAAGCACAGATTAAATCTAAGATTATCTGAACTAACTAAAAGATATACTGTGTTCAGATATAAACAATTATCATAGCAAAACTATTAGTTCTTCCTGAATCAATCTATGGGTTTAATGTAATTCCTGTCAAGTCACAGCAAGAGTTTTTTTTTTTTTAAAGATTTTATTTATTTATTCGACACAGAGAGAGACAGCCAGCGAGAGAGGGAACACAAGCAGGGGGAGTGGGAGGGGAAGAAGCAGGCTCATAGCGGAGGAGCCTGATGTGGGGCTTGATCCCATAACGCCAGGATCACTCCCTGAGCCGAAGGCAGACGCTTAACCGCTGTGCCACCCAGGCGCCCCAATAGCAAGAGTTTTTTATATAAAAAAGTGTGTTCTAAAAATGATATGGAAAGGCAAAGCCCTTAGCAGATAAAATAATTTTGGCAGAGAAGCATTAAGTGAAAGGAATGACTACTTGGTATTAAGTTTTACTATATGGCTATCGTAGTTAATACAGTGTGGTATTAGAGGAAGAATGCACAGATTAATGGAACCGAATACAAAAACCTAGAATTTAGACCCCACACAAATAATCTCAAGTGATTATTGACGATGTAAAAATAATTCAGTTAGAGTGATTTAATTTACTTCAATTCAACATTTCACAAATGCTGTTGGAGCAATTGGACACCCATGAGTAAAAAAAAAAAAAAAAAAAAAAAGCTCAACATAAACTTTACACCTTTATATAAAAATTAATTAAAAATAGAACAAAGATTTAAATGTGAAATGTAAAAACACAAAACTATTAGAAATAAACATTAGAGAAAATATTTGAGATATAGAGCTAGATAGTTGTTGATCTTAAAGTATAACAAACAAAGAAAATCAATAAATTTAAAGTTTGTCCAAATTCAAAAACATTTTCTCTGTGACGGATCTTATTAAATCTTACTAAGTGGATGAAGGAACAAACCACAGACTGGAAGAAAATATTTGCAAGCCTCATATCTGACAAAGGACAGGTATCTAGAATATAAAAAGAACTTTCAAACCTCGAAAAGAGTGAAAGAAAAGAAAAAAAGGAAAAAGAAAGGAAAGAAGGAAGGAAGGAAGGAAGGAAGGAAGGAAGGGAGGGAGGGAGGGAGGGAGGGAGGAAAGGAGGGAGGGAAATAAACCCCAAATAATCCATTTGGAAAATGGGCAAAAGACAGCAATATAAAAAGATAAAAAGAACTCTCGAACTTCAAAAAGAGTGAAAGAAAAGAAAAAAAGGAAGAAGGACGGGAGGGAGGGAGGAACAAACCCAAAATTATCCAAATGGAAATGGGCAAAAGACAACAATAAACATTTCACTGAAGAGGATGGCAAATAAACACAAGAACATAGATTCAACATCATTAGCCATTAGGGAAATACAAATTAAAATCACAATTAGAAATCATTACATATTTATTAGACTGTTATAATTAAAAAAGTAATAGTGACAATACCAAATGGGGTGAGGATACTGATGATTCATACATTACTAGTGGGAAAGGAAAATGTTACAGCCCCTACAGAAACAATTTTGTAGTTTATTATGTAACTAAAATGCACATACCTTCAGACTCAGCACTCTTGGGTATTTATTTCAGAGAAATGAAAATATGTTGACATAAAAACATGTACATGACTGTTCACAGTAGCTTTATTTTAATAATAATTTAAAAAACAGTAACAAATATTCTTCATAGGTGAATGGTTAAACTATGGTCAAAACATACCATGGAATAAAAACAAGACAACAAAAAAGAAAAAAAAAACATACCAAAGAATACCATACAGCAAAAAAAAGAAACAAGTTATTGATACATGAATAGCCAGGGAATAATGCTAAGGAATGATGCTGAGTACTCCAATTCCAAAACATTTCATGTTTTATGATTCTATGTAACATGTAGAAATTACAATATATAAAAAATGGAGAACAAATTACTGGTTGGTAAGGGTTAGGAATGGGGATGGGTTATGTGGAAGGTTGATGTGGTTATAAAGGGCTGCCTGAGGGATCTCGGGTTATGGAACTGTTTTGTATCTGAACTGTAGTAGAAGATACAGAAACCTACCCATGCGATAAAATTGTATAGAACTAAGTACGAACACACACACACACACACACACACACAAACAAACACACACACACACACACACACACACAAATGAGTACAAATTAAACTGGGGAAATGTGAATAAAATCAGTACTTTGTATCAATGTCAATATCCTGTCCTGAAATTGTATTAAGGTTTTGTAAGTTGTTATTGAGTGAAACTGAGTAAACTGGATCTCTGTATATTTTTTACAACTGCATGGGGATCTTCAAGGATCTCAACAAAAAATTTTAATTTAAAAAATAATTTAGACCTTGAGCTTTTTCTCAAGAATGCAATATAATATTTCAAGATATAGACAAAACTCTTTGCTTTCAGGGAGCTGTGCTTCATCCAGAACCCAATATTTCTTCTACATATTTTCTCTTTATTTCTCTACCTTCCCCCAAAGTCACAAACTCCCTATCCTATCCTTACCGGCTTTAATTCATCCTGTACATCCCATATTGCTATAAGGCACATGTCCTAATCACAGGATGTGGTGGTGTATGTAGGAATTGGTTGTCATCCTGAAAAGCTTTATAAATGAGATTTGAAAGTGGGGGGAAGGGGCGCCTGGGTGGCACAGCGGTTAAGCGTCTGCCTTCGGCTCAGGGCATGATTCCGGCGTTACGGGATCGAGCCCCACATCAGGCTCTTCTGTTATGAGCCTGCTTCTTCCTCTCCCACTCCCCCTGCTTGTGTTCCCTCTTTCGCTGGCTGTCTCTATCTCTGTCAAATAAATAAATAAAATCTTAAAAAAAAAAAAAAGAAAGTGGGGGGGGGGAAGCCCTAAGATTTTGACAGTTAAAACCGTGGGAAATGGATATTACAGGGAAAGGCACAAGCATGAACACTGACACCAAATTTTGAAAGTGCACATTCATTAAATGACAAATATTTCTAGTGGATAGAGCATAGGGATATTACTTGTCCACTGTGGGGGTTAAAGTAGATGTGACAGGTTAGAATAGAATAGAGTATGAGAGTATCACTAAGGATATGGACTTGATTATATAAGCCACTAGAAATTGTCCTTGGATTTTCAACTGAGATGAATTTAAAAGATATTTAGGAGGTAGACTGAATAACTTGTTGAAAGGAGAGGTTAATCAATGAAAGGAGTCATAGAAGATTCTAAACATTTTAGCTTTAGGACTAGAAATTTCATATTGACTTTATCTGAGAATAGAAAATGTAGGCAGAGGATTCAGTTTATGGAAGTGGAACATTAAAGAGATATTTAAATTCTTTCAATAAAATATTTTGTATTTTCAATTAAATCTCTAAATAAAAATTATAATTTAATTAAATGCTATTTAGAAATTATTAATTGGAATTTCTAGGAAATTGTGGACAAATCATTCTTACTCAGTTTATCCCCTTTGAATATCAAGGTATTTGTGTTTGTATAATTATATGATAATGCAAATAATGTTATATATTGAATATTATAGGGATACACAAAAACATATTTTTCAAACAAACTCTACTCTCAAATGAATGTGTAAATATATTTAAAATTTAATATACAGAAAACAATTTTCAAAAATTTTCAAAATCATGATAGCTATTAGCTGTTTACCTTATCAGATACAGATATTCCTCTCCTATCTATCTATCTATCTATCTATCTATCTATCTATCTATCTATCTACCTACCTACCTATCTATCTATCTACGGTTAAACTTTCAATAAACTGACCACCAATCATTTCCAGCATTGGCAGCTTCAAAACAATTTTCCTTTTGGTATACTGTGTATAGTAAGCTTATTCTCCACTGGCCTTTAACTTTATTTCTCTTGTCCCATGGGGAATATTTTCTCCAGTCACTGCTACTTCACTGAAAGAATAATTTTTCCCCTGGTAGGCTATTGTGTCTCTGCCAAACAGAGTAAACCTTTAGAAGGTTTGAGTATATAGGACAGATCGAGATATAAACTATGGTTAATCAGGTAATTAGATAAGAATTAATACTCATAAAACCATATGCGGAAGGGGCAGTGGGATATGACTAAATATACTAATGCTTTGGGTTGTACTGTGCATTGCTCTATGGCAAACTTCCTATTTTAGTCACCATTATTTTCTCCTCACTCCATGCAGCAAATTTCTGTTTCTTACAAAGCACTCAATATATCTTCATGTAAATTAAGTGCAAATGTTCTATTCTTAATGATTTTTTTGTTGATAACTTCTCTATCAGTCTTTCTCTCCTTTTCTGGCTTTTTAGCTCTGACTTTACTTTTCTGTACTGTTATCACCAGTTTAGTGAACAATTATTTTTTCACCTTATTTACAAGTTTCTGAATTATCTCATAAAGGACATACAAACCCCAAAACATCAGCTACTTAACACATCAGCCCAAAGACAGGTATTAAACATATTAAAAAGAATCAGATAAAAAGAAAGATGATGAAGAAAAACAGAGGAAAATAAATCATAGGACAAACAAAAAAGGAAAAATGAAGAAGAAACAAGCAAGGAAAAGAGGGGAAGGGATGGAAGAGAAAAGAAGGGAGGGGAGCAGCATGAAGAGATGTGTGGAAGAGCATGAGAGATGAATTGATGGAGACACTGATCCAAGAAAAATAATAACCACTAACAATGAACTTGTAGGTCAACTTTGTGATATCCATACAGCAAATAGCCTACACTTGAGATGTACTAAAGAATTAATAATAATAAGTCAGAAAAGTGTAAAGAAATGCCATCTATTTTTAATCTTTTAAATTCTGTTTATAGAGAAGATTCTAAAATCTGAGTCACAAGCTTACTGTGAATGACAGATAGTTTCTATCTAGAGATATAAAATACAAATTGGAAGTATTAGATACAATAAATATTCTCTAGATCTAAAAAAAATAGATTGCGACACATTACTATCATAATAACATTGTCCCCGTGTATTTTGGAGTTGATCTGGTAAATCTATGGGTCTGCTGTGCCTAAACTAACAGTGAAGTCCACAGAGAAGTCTTCCAAAATCCTCTGACATTATCACAAACTTTCGTCTTTGTTTCTTCTAAATTCTCTCCACTATACAGGCAAAGAAGGCTCTGCTCCAATATCACAGCGCCCAGACCATCATTGGCAGGGACCACTATTCTAAGCCATTGACCCTTCACGCCTTAACAGCAACCCTCCAGTCAATAGGGTTCATGTGATGGACCCTTGAACATAACTGCATCAACCACAGTTCATAGCCCTATTATCTTTGGTCACCACCGCTCAAGATACAGCCCCAGAAAGAGTGGCTCTTTGAGCAATGTTTCCTACTATCCTCATTCTGATACTAAAATCCAGTTTTCTCTTCCCTTCTTATCCTTCCTACTATACCCTCTATAACCCCCATTCTCTGGCCTAAAAAAAAAACAAAACAAAAACAAAACAAAACTCTCCTCTGCGATTAATACTTCTGTTTCCTCAGAAGCCCTCAAAGATGGATTCTACTCATTTCTCCATACTTCGGTTTCTAAGATTAATGTTTTCCCTT
This sequence comes from Ursus arctos, assembly GCF_023065955.2. Classification (NCBI taxonomy): domain Eukaryota; kingdom Metazoa; phylum Chordata; class Mammalia; order Carnivora; family Ursidae; genus Ursus; species Ursus arctos. Next base: position 76,229,647 of record NW_026623111.1, read on the forward strand.
GTGACCACTGCTACATTCAAAGCTTTCCATATTTGCCCTCACAAGTAAAGCTTCCTATTTTGAAGCTTATGCAAGTTTCTACCCCATTTTATCATGATAGCTTACTGCCCACCTGGTTACGATCCCTCCTGCTTTGAAGATTTGTCATCTTTTTCATGATAGTTCTTTCTACTCCGAATCCTCCTATCATCTTAGATATCTTCAAAAGGCCTAGAGATTATTCAAACAACCACAGAAAAGCTTCTTGTTTTCTCAGCTTCTACTTTAGATACCCATTATCATTGACATACCCCTGACCCATCTCGAGTGTTCCACCACAAAATTACACTTTTAATTACCCATATTTTTAATTACCCATATAGTAATCATAAACTCTTAACTTTTAATGCCCTCACTCATTGTCCCACCACCCATACTTGAAACTCACAGGGATCTTTTGCTCTTTGTTCCACTTATCCTTGTCAAAATTCCTTAACTGACCAGTTAGAATCATAAGTGAATCATAAGCCAACTTTTTATAATAAGCCTCTTTCCCTTCCCCCCCACCACGTACACAAACTTACACACACTCTATTTCTCTGGAGAACCCTGATTAATTCCCTTAACAGAGCAGCTCACCTTCACTAACTGAATAAGGCAGGAATATAAAGACCAGGTCTTTTCAAGGGAGTCTGGGTGGTGCAACCAGTTAAAAGCATCTGACTCTTGGTTATGACTCAGGTTGTGATCTCAGGATCATGAAATCCTGAGCACAGAGGCTGCTTAAAATTCTTTCTCCCTCTCCCTCTGCCCCTGCTTTCTCAAATAAATAAATAAAAATCTTAAGAAAAAAAAATAAAGAAGACCAGGTCTTTCAACCTGGTAAGGGACACTCTAACGTTCAGTGCTTGCTGCAGTGTCCTCCCTATGTTCACTAAGACTTTGTTTGGTATACATCAGAGTTCTAATGCTTCTTCTCCTCAATTCTGTTTTCTTTCCCTTCCCTCCACATATCTTGATTTCTAAAAACAATTTATATTCTAAAGCGTATTTTGACATATGCTTCTAAGGAACTTAACCTACTACAGGTGGTCCTGGAAGTGGTCCAAAAAACAGGTAACAAGATCATTCATAACCTGGCTATTAATACACAGTCACTAATGATAGGTGAAGCACAAACCACCTGTAGCACAAGGCACTGGTGCAGGTTAAAATATTCACTGGTGGAGAGTTGGGAGGGTACATGGAAAAGTATTAGCTTGCAAGGGAATGAATTAGCAGGTTCATTGTATCAGACTGAGATGTATGGAGAAAATAGCTATGTGGATAAAGCTATTGTTTAGTAGCATTGATGCTCAGTAGAAATACAATGAACAGTTCAGAATAAATTATAGACAATTAAAAGCCAAGTGTGAAACTCAAAGAGTCTCTTTAGTTACATACAAAGAAACTCTCCAGCTGGTGGGTGGAAAGCAAAGACCAACTTGTCCAACTCAGGCAAGGCTGTAATGCCAAGTGAGGGACCCGATTTCCATGACACATGGGACAAGGACATCTGCGTGGACAGAATGAAGATTTTGACTCCTTAGACTCCTCTGAAACTTCTGACACTGCACTGACTCATGAAGAGCCATCACTTTTGACCCTTGCTAGAAGACAGAACAAAGGCCTGTCTTTTGTAAAACAATATGTGATCCTCCCTCCTAAAACCTGTCCAATCTCCTCCTCTGTCTGCTAATCCTAAACTCGGACTCATTTGCAGCATCACCCTGCTGGAGATATGCTGGAATTTCTAAGGGAAGAAAGAGGCTATACTCCAAGTTTTGACCTATGCAACATTACTGGAAGAAACTGGCAGTATGAGATTCTGAGGGTGCCTATTCAAGGGGTATGGAACCTAACCTGGATAAGGAGAGTTTATTGACTTACGAATATTTTCATGAGATAAAGGACCTCAAGACAGTGCCAGCTCATAGTTGAATTTCCCACATTAGATGTTGGTGAAGTGGAGATAAGATGTATGGCTGAAACACCTACTGGGTGATTATGTTCCACATAATACTCAGAGCATGCATTATTTACTAAGACCATAGAAGTGTGCAGATGGAAGTGTCACCAGTGTCACTAAAATGTGCAGTAATGAGTCTCTTCTTAATGCCAAGGCTGTCCAATCAGGCTATTATAGAACTTCGCTCTCTTATGGAAAAGTTTATTTTGAAACCATAGGGTTTCAAGGGTTTAATCATCAGAAGTCAGGGGTTCACAAACACTGCAAGTAACCATCAAGACTGAAGTCACAACCAAAGATGCCCCACTGCAGAAAACTGCAGGTAGTTGATAGACAATGGTGCCTCTTGGGAAAAAAATGGATGGGCAGCCAATAAGGATACTACTCATATTGTATGAGCAGAGAAAAGCAAGAATGCGTATGAAGATGAAGTCAAGTGATGAACCCAGTTGTTGGATCTGAGGCAGTTTGCAAACCACAACCTATTGATGGGAAAGGTGGCCAGTTTCCTACAAGGAAGAACCTTGCAATGCCATGGCATATGGTGTCATATATAAAAAAGATTTTCCTAATGTCTTGGTTATCTGTGTACAGGAGAAAGTGGAACATCTAGATGATTTTAGGACTTTTTTGGACATAGCACTGATATTGCTATCTAAGGAAGAGAAGAGTCATCATAGCCCCCCTGCTAAAGTGGGTAAAGTGGGTAATAATTCAAGTACTGAACAATGTCCAGCTTATAGTGTGTCTCCTACATTCAGTCAACTACCTGGTGGTTATTTCCCCATTACCTTACTGTTTAATTGGGATTGGCATATTTAGCAATTGGATCAATCCCCATGTTAGGAACTTGGTGTGTATGTGTGTGAAGAATTACAATACTAGGAAAGGCCATGTGAAGTCTCTAAAATTGCACTCTTTTCTCTCCATGAGAGGAAATTCAAAATAATATGATGGTGGGCAGCCAGAAGGGGAATGAATGCCACTCTGAAGTACTGGAAGGAATAAGGTGGTACTCATTTCTATAGCTCCATTTAATTGGCTTGTCATGCCCTTACAGAAACTGAATGGCTCCTGGCAGATTACTTATAGATGACCACAAGTTCAATCAAGTAGTAGCTTCAATTGCAGTGCCATGCCAGATATAAAAGCAGATTAGTATATATAATATACATGATACACAGCTATTAATTCAGAGACTTCACTCCTAACTATCCCCATCAGAAAAACAAAAACAAAAAAAGCATCATAATCATTCGTATTCAGATAGAATAGACAAGAATATATATTATAGTTTGTCCCAGGGCTGTTAATTCTCTTGTCCTCTATTATTCCACAAAACATCACAAAGATCTGTTATTTTAATGAAACAGATAAAAAGAAACCTTGGTAAGACTATACCCTACAAAAGGGTGGGAGTCATACTCAATAAGATACAGAGAGTTATCATATTTGTACAATTTTTAGGATCTAAGGCCTCAGGGAAAAGTTAAGACATCCCCTCAAAAGTAAAACAGAAATTACTGCATCTTGTGCATCCTACCACGACGTAGGAAATACACTGCCTGATAATCCTCTTCTGTTTCTGGAAACAGTATATTCCAGCAAAAGGGATACTGCTTTTGCCCATACATCAAGTGATGTAAAATGCTCTAGCTTTGAATAAGACCAGAGAAGGAAAGTGCTCTGAAATACACTTTCCATTCATATACCTTCTTTTGCAACACGCTTATTTGAGAATTGTGTCCAATTTTTGTTGTGCTTTTTTATTTTAAAAATAATTAATTGTAGGAATCTTCATGTATTATGGACACAATTCTCAAAAAATTTTGCAAATATTTTTCCAGTCTATGGCTTTCTTTTTTGTTTTCTTAATGATGTCTTCTGTCAAGCAGATGTTTTTGTTGTCTAATTTATTAGGATTTGCTTTTTGGGTTTGTTGTTGTTGTTGTTACTGCTTTCTGTATCGAGATATTTTGGCTACCACCAATGTGTGACAATATTCTCCTATTTTTAATATGTTTTATTATTTTACCTTTCATATTATAAATCTACGATGGATCAATTCATTTTGTGTATTCTATGAAGTAGGAAATAAAGATGATTTTCTTTTTCATATCAGGATACAGTTGTTCTAACACCAATTCTGAAAAAGACTCTCTATTCTCTATTGATTGTTATGTCCTCAATGAATTTGCCATTCTTTGGAAATATTCATTGTCTTGGAAGTCAATTTTGTCTGATATTATTATAGAAACTCTAATTTTCCTATGCTATGAGTTTTATGCATTTTTTACTCCTTCCTTTTTGGGTTTATCAATTTCTTATTAATATTCTATTCTAATTTGTAATAGGATTTTACTATACTTCATTGAAACATTTGTCATTTTTTTCTCTGAGGATTACAGTATGCATCCTTAATTTATTGGTCTACTTGGAATTATTAACATACTACCTCATGTACAATGCAAGGAGCTTAATTTTATATTTCTATTTCCTCCTGCCTTAAGTTCTACTATAGTCATATATATTGCATTTGCCTTATATAAAAAGGTATATAGTCATACGTTTATCCACATGTTTATAATGCCTAATGTTCTTCTTTTCTTCCTGTGGATCGTAGTTTCCACATGTTGACATTTCCCTAAGTGTAAAGATCATTTTTAACATTTCTTAAAGTGCAGAGCCTGTTGAAAATAATTGTTTCAACTTTTCTTCACCTGAAATTGTTACTTGGCCCTTGGATCTTGTTTTGTTTTGCTTTGTTTTGTTTTTTTAGATATCAAAATCTTGGTTGATAGAGTTTTCTTTTTTTGTTTTAATGCATTTAGGCATTTTAAAGGTGTAATTTCCTTATTGTCTCCTTTATTGGTTCTGATCAGAAATCAAGCATCATGTGTATGGTTGATCTCACATTTAATATGCTTTTGATTTTTTTCTATCTACTTCCAAGTTTTTCACTCTTTTTCATTTTCTGCAATTTTACCATGCTGTTCTTGTACGCTTGATATTACATTTGATGTGTTGTAGAGAATTTAGATTTATTTATCTTCCTGAAGAGTATCAATTTCTCTTCAAACAGATGGTTAATTTAGCTGGACTCAAACTCCAAACGTGTATCTCCTGTGGTTCTTTCAGCTCCTGCTTTTGATTTTGCCATGTTCTTGGCATACATCCTTTTCTGGGGCCAGCCAAGCATTTGGGCAGTTAAAAATGGAGATTTTATGCACTCCCTCTTTGGTATCTCCTTCTTTTTCGGATGTCCCCTCCCCACCACCGCATTTCAGATACTGCAGTGCTACACTTCATCCTCTGATTTCCCAAGTCTGTAGAGCTTGGGTTCCTATTTGAGCTATAGCCACTTTATACCTAATGGATTGAGAGTGATTCTAATGAAAAGTTACAGAAACATCAACTTCACCCAGCACAGATGTCTTCTTTCAAGAGTTGACTCTTCTCTAGTTTTGGCCTGATACTCTTTGTTTCTCCAGTGCTTTCAGATAATTGCTTTGAAAAATATTTGTCCATATTTAAAAATTACTATCTGTAGGAAGGTTAGTTTGATATAAACTAATCTGTCATTTCTAGAAACCAAATTGTGACATTTAACTTTAGATCTTCTGTCCTCTACATCCACCATCTTTTTTGTCACATCCCTTATTTCATTGTCTTTTCGTTTATATTATGGAGATTATGTTCTCCATACCTATGCTTCTTGTTTCTGTAGAATTATTTCTACTTTGTAGGCATTCAAACAAGTCTTAGACTTGTAATTTATTCCATCCCTACTTTATTAAATTCCAGCTTAACTCATAAAAATGGCAAGATTTATTCTGTAAACTGGTATAGCCTACATCCATTCCAAGAATTTCTTTGATTGACACCAAAGTAGGCAAGGATGACCTCATGATTCTCCCATAGGAAAGATAACATCTTCCCATACTTAGCAGGAGAGGTGAGCCTGTGGTCATGTTAGCAAACCTTAAAACGGCTCTTTGAAATTAGTACTGGTAATATATATTTGAAAGATGTTCGACTTTAAATATCTGGGATATATAGTTGAATCTGCCACATTTCTTCAGGGAAGTAAAGGATTGAGAGTATTTTTTAGTTGAAACTTCACATTTTCAAGTATGTAAAGTAAAAATGTGGTAATTATGAAGGCTGCTTTTCTTTTCAAAATGAAGGTCAATGATATGCTTTTCCTCTTAATCATAGGGATGATCCATAATCCATTTCCATAATGTTTGAATTTATTTTCATAGTTCCTATACTGTTGTTTTTGATTTTTTAACTTAAATAATTCTCAATCAAAACAAAATTCCTCAGACTGGCTATTTATTTTAAAATATAACATTTGTCCCTACTTGGTGTCCTTTGGGTGATACTAGGTTTCCATTCAGAGAAAATACTGAAGTACAGGCTAAAGTACATCACTCTCACACATTTGCCTACAAATATTCATTCAGTTTAGCTTTCTAGGTTTAAGAAATATGTTATGCTTTCATCATCTGCTTATTTAATCATTTAACGTAATGTAATATATGAGTAACTGTGGTCCCCTTTATGAAACATTACCAGGACTATTCCTATCCCAACCCTGGTCTTAATATTAAGTGTACAACTTCCAAAATCTACCACCTAAACCAATATCTCCATTTGCTAATTCCTTATCCATATTCTGTGGTCACTGCAGACTGCAAATAGATGCAGAGATGTGCTGGTAGAGGATAAAGTGCAGAAAGAAAAGCTACCTGGACCAGTGTTCTCAGAAAGCAGTGCTTTAGAGTAGAGGCTATCTTCCTCATAACTCTGAATTTAGAGGAATATGATAGATGGGAAGTGAAATATGTTGTAGACCTCTTTGGATTAGCATATTTGCTCCTCCATTCTAAGCATCAGTTTTTATACTGAACAATCATTGCTTTCACCTTCTTTTGCTCATACACGTTTAAAATATCTGCATGTGCTAGCACCATATAATACTTTAGTTTTATCTTGTGCTGTTTTCAAGAATTTTAATTGTGGTTTGGGAATAATTATAACTGGGATGGTAAGCCTAAAATATTGGATGCACTTACGATAAAATCTAGGCATTTAAAATATCATCTTATACATAGACACAATAGATATGTTCAGTTTTAGAATTCAACTATAAATCAGAAACCAGATTTCCAAATACATATTATTTTCTCAATTAGAAGCATCTTATCCAAGTATCAGTCTACTATTTAGAGAAGTCAGTCAAGCCTAAAAAAGTGTAAGTGAAGTTGGATTTTTTTTTATGCCAAATAAAGATTTTAAAGTGTAGTATGAGAAATCTAGAAAAGGTGTTGGGAAGAAAAAAAAATTTTTTCCCTTAAGAACGGGGAATAAGAAGATGTCCTAGAATATTCTTTGTATTTCCCCTTTTCACATTAGCTATATCTTATAATAATTTATATATGAATGAGAACTTCCTAACAGAGGTCACAATATTTGATTTAAAACCACACTTCACCTTAACTGAAATACATGTGTGACAGGAATCAATGGTATCAGGCAAATTCATGATGATTTAGATAATTTAAAGTATCTCTTTTTAGATAAAGGGGATTAAGAGTACACTTATCTTGATAAGCAATGAAAATGTATAGACTTGTTGAATCATTATATTGTACACCTGAAATTAGTATAACACTGTATGTTCATTACATTTGAAAAACTCAAGAAAGCAAGAAAGAAAGAGAGAGAGAAAGAAAGAGAGAGAGAGAAAGGGAGAAAGAAAGGGAGAGAGAGAGAAAGAAAATAAAGCACTCTATTTTGGGGGTGCCTGAGCTGGTTGGTCCTAAATGTAAACACCACACTAAAATTTTGTTTGATGGAGGGATATACAAGTGAAAGAATTTTAGAAAAGAGAATTGGGCTTGGAAAACCTACAGGAACATGCAAATGAATTATCTGGTAAATCACTTTTTAAGGAGTGGAAGTTGAGAAATTAGAAATTTACTTCTTTTAAACTACATCCTTACTTACAGCTGAGAACATCGTCCTAGACAGATAACTGTTCTCCAATATGAAAACCACAATTTTAGAAACTAAAGTTTAAGCTATTGTCTAATGCTCACTTGTTCCCTGAAAGTGAAGTCATTGAGAGAAAGATAAACTTGTTTTGTTTTGTTTTTTCCTTTTAAACAAGATAGAGTTTATGTTTCTTTGAGTGGTTTGATGTCTTCACATAAGTAAAATCGCTTATTCTTGGTTTACATTTGAAGATTGAAATGAAACAAATTGAAAGTACAAAAATGGAAACACCTCCTCTTCAATGTGTAGTGATAAATCCAGTAACACTTACCTAACTTTTTACACTTCGTAACTATTGGAACTTAACACATTTTGTTGTTTCCTCTATCCCTGCTCTCTTTATTCAATGTTCTTTTCATGTTTTTCTTCGTGCTGAGTTTTATAACATGCCTTTTCTTTTTTATTACCTTCAGATATATAAATATCTAGTGCTTTCAATAATTTTGGAATTTATCTAAGATTAAAAAATAAATTTTAAGTAAGAATTGTGGCACTGATGTATTTATTGAATGAACACATAGCCATGATTTTAGTAACCCATTAATTAAATGAGGGAACTGATAAGAAGTTACAAATGGTTCAAAGGAGGATCCAAAGAAGACATATTTATAGATCTGGAATATTGAAATGAATTTTCAAACAGATGCAAAACTGACTTCTAATGCAGTTGGAGAAGGAACCAGATTGAACCTCTACATGATAGCATTTGTTTGCATACCTATATACACAAATTATTTTGCATTACTATCAGTTATCTACAAATCAAGTCGCAAGATAGCATAAAGGCAAAGAAAGGCACAGAATCCCTACAGGATCAGATAGACTGAAAGAGTGCATTATAAAGACTGCAATTTTCCTTTGGAAACACTTTTATTTCAATGTTGTGAATGTGTCTTAAACATTGAGCATATTTATTGCCTTTACATATTGACTAGTTTTTGTCAGCTTTATTAAGGTATAACTGACAAATAAAATTGTATATATTTAAGGTTTACAATGTTATACATGTATATATACTGAAATGATAATTTACAATCAAGTTAATTAATATATCCATCACCTCACATAATGATCATTTCCTGCCTTCCTCCATCTTTCTTTCTTCTTTCTTTCTTTTCCTCCCTTTCTTTCTTCTTCCTTTCTTTTCCTCCCTTTCTTTCTTCCTTTCTTTCTTTTCCTCTTTCTTTCTTTCTTTCTTTCTTTCTTTCTTTCTTTCTTTCTTTCTTTCTTTCTTCTTTCTTTTCTTGTCAGAGGCTTAGGATCTACCCTCTTATCAAATTTTAAGCATACAGTACATTATTGTTAACTATCTTTACCATGCTAAACACTAGATCTCCAGAATTTACTCATTCTGTGTAACTGAAATATCATAACTGTTGACAGACACCTCCCCAGTTCCCTTTACCCCAGACACTGGCAAGCACCATTCTAGTCACTGCTTCTAGGAGTTTGACTATTTTAGATTCCACATATAATTGAGATCATGAAGTATTTTTCTTTCTGTGTCTGGCTTATTTCACTTAGCATAATGTCTTCCAGGTCAATCCATGTTGCTACAAATGACAAGATTTCCTCTTTTTTAAAGCTAAATAATATTCCATTACACATATGCATGCATGTGCTCCACATTTTCTTTATTCATTTATCCATTGACATTTAAATTATTTCCATATCTTGGCTACTGTGAAGAATGCTGCAAAAATAAGGAAGTGACATTTATTCTTCAAATTACTGATTTTATTTCCTTTGGATAAATATCCAGAAATGAAAATGCTGGATTATATAGTTCTTTTTTTTTTTAAGATTTTATTTATTAATTTGACGGAAGAGAGACAGCCAGTGAGAGAGGGAACACAAGCAGGGGGACTGGGAGAGGAAGAAGCAGGCTCATAGCGGAGGAGCCTGATGTGGGGTTTGATCCCAGAACGCTGGGATCACGCCCTGAGCCGAAGGCAGATGCTTAATGACTCCGCCACCCAGGTGCCCCTGGATTATATAGTAGTTCCATTTTTTAGCTTTTTGAGGAACCTCCATATTGTGTCCTATAATGCCTGCATGAATTTACATTCCTACCAACAGTGTACAAGTGTTCCCTTTTCTCCACATCTTTGTCAATGTATGTTTCTCTTGACTTTTTGATAATAGCCATTCTAATAAGTGTGAGTGGATATCTCATGGTGGTTTAGATTTGCATTTTCTTTTTTTTTAAGATTTTTTTTTAAAGATTTTATTCATTTATTTGACAGAAAGAGAGACAGCCAGCAAGAGAGGGAACACAAGCAGGGGGAGTGGGAGAGGAAGAAGCAGGCTTCCAGTGGAGGAGCCTGATGTGGGGCTCGATCCCGGAAAGCCAGGATCACACCCTGAGCCAAAGGCAGACGCTTAACGACTGAGCCACCCAGGAGCCCCAAGATTTGCATTTTCTTAATGATTAGTGAGGTTTTGCACCTTTTCACATATCATTTGTATGTATTCTTTTGAAAGATGTCTATTCAGATCCTCTGTCCATTTTTTAATTGAACTGTTTATGGGGGTTTTGCTATTGAGTTGTATGAGTTCCTTATATATTTTAGGTAAAAACCCCCTATCAGATATATAGTTTCCAAACATTTTCTGCCATTCAGTACGTTGCCATTTCATTCTGTTGATTGTTTCCTTTGCTGTGGAGAAGCTTTTAGTTTGATGTAATCACACTTGACTATTTTTGCTTTGTTACCTGTGCTTTTGGTGTCATATCTAAAAAAATTATTGCCAAGACTAATGTCAAGGATTATTTTTCCCTATTTTCTCCCAGGAGTTTTATGGTTTCAAGTCTTACTTTTAAGTCTTTAATTGATTTTTGGTTGTTTTTTGTTTATGGTGTGATATAGGGTGTCCTTCTGGGAATATATTGGTCTGTTTGGTAGTTCTATAAGTCCCTTAACCTATCTTCATTCATTCTGTTTCTTTTCTTTTTTGCTCCTCTTACTGAATTCCTTTCTTCCATTTGATCTGATCTGTACCCTCTACTGAATTTATAGTTCAATTATTATATTCTTCGGCTCTGTGATTTCTATTTGGTACTTTTAAAGTGCTTTCTATCTCTTGTTAAAAATTCTCTCTTTGTTCATATATGGCTGTCCTGACCTCAGTGAGCATTTTTATTACTATCATTTTGAATTTTATATTGGGTAAATTACATATCTCTATTTCATTTAGGTTAGCTTCTGAAGATTTATCTTGTTCTTTTATTTGGAACATAGTTCCCTAATTCTTCATTTTTGTGGTGTTTGTGCATTAGATAAAACAGTTACCTCCCCTTTCTCACAAACTGGCTTCATACAGGAGAAGACCCTCTCCACTCCGCCTGGCCAGATATTTAGATACTACTCAAACCTTTGTGCTGAGCAGCCCCCAAGAATCTAGAGTAAGCCAAGTCCAATTATCGCCCTAAGAGAGGCAATATAGAAGCCAATCCCTCAAACAGCACACAAAAAGGTTGAGATGTTAGATGTATGGTACAAATCCTCCTTTTCTGGGGAGAATCTGGGAATTGGAGTTTATCACCTGTTCACTATGCACTGAGCTGGGTGGGACAGGAGCTGTGTGTTGTGTGCATGTGTACTTGTTCAAACCACACACTTTCAAACCATTGCTTTGTTCTCTGTAGCCCCCAGGGGCCTAGTGAACATAGCCCTGTCAGTCTCATAGGTAGTCAATTAGAAGCTGGTCTTTTAAGTAGCAACTGGAAAAGTTGGGGGACTGGATGTCTGTTTCTCCAGAGAGAAGATGGTGGCTTGTTTTATTGCTAGAGTGAGTTGAAGGTGAAGAGTCTTGAGAAGTCCCTTAAGCTTACTCAAAATATTCACTTCGTTCTTTGTAACCTAGTAAATGCTGGCCCTGCCAGCTCCCAGAAACAGGATATAAGCCAGACCTTTGAGTAGCAGTTGGAAAAGTTAGGGCATGAAATACATGGTCCAATGGTCCAAATCCTTTGTTCCTCAGGTAGAAACTGGTAATTAAGAGTTCTCTCCTAATTACATGGCACTGTGGCAGGGATGAGTTTTATGGCAAGAGTGAGCCTCAGCTTCTCCTACCAGTCAATGTGTGCAGCTTCTTACTTGCCTGGTATGTAGGAGTCTCTCAACTAGTGTCTAGATTTCTCACAAAGGGAACTGATCCTTGGGTAGCTGTTAAATCAGTGATCTGTGAGGAGAAGGAGTGTGTGAAGCCTTCTATTCCACCGTATTGCTCATGCCCACCCTTTGACTTGGTTGATGTCCACACCTTCATGTCTACACTTGACTATTTTAAAATATATTCTCAAAATGAGAATAGAAATATGCTTTATATTTTTTCAAAATACATAATGATAAAACTGAATAGTGATGAAAACAGGATTTTTTTTCTCTTTTTGTACATAAAACATGTTTTTGTCATTCAATATTAGGAAAGATCACATACACACATTAGGCAAAAATTATAAGGTGAACACATGTTCAGATCACATTAATATATGAAAAATTAAAGTATATGAAAAGTATTATTTTATGCAAATAATCAGCAATTGTGTTGCCACAGGGTGTGGTTCTTAGAACTAGGAAAAGCCTTATCAATCTTGAAGGCATCACTTCTGAGATGTTACTTGTGAGCTTTTTTTCTCATGCAAGGGAAAACATCATTTTCTTAGATGAAGCTTAGACTCATTATGTGCTCTCCACTTTGCTCTATTCATACTTTTACTTTACTGTCACATATAATAAAATAGCTGCTGTAGAACACAAGTAAGATAATATCTGAAGGAAATAAAGAAGAGACTTGAGACAAGGTTTTAGTTAGCTTTGCAAAATGGTATTCATCAGATATCTGTACTGTTATAAGCTCAGTTTTTCATTCTCTTTGGTTGATTTAATTATTTGGGATAAAATGTCAAGATAGTAACTCCTTTATTTGAAAGATTCTTTTCTTTTTCTTTCTTTCTTTCTTTTTTTTTTTTGCATTACTTCATATAACATTATCTCATCTTCTGGGCCAGAATGATGACTGAAAACAGTGTACATTTAACTTATGAAGAAGTATTTTTTCAGAATAGGAAAAGCATGGTCAATTGAGATTATAACTGACTTTTAGCAATAGGGAAAAAAAATCATTTTTAAAAAGAGTTCTATGAGTTCCCAGAAAGCTGGGCATGTGCACCCCATAGTTTACAAGCACAGAGTCTAAAAGCCATTTTACTGACTTGAATGACAATAAAATTTATTAGAAGCTGAAAGTGGCTATTCATTCTTTCACAAGATAAAAGGAACTGCACACTACCAATTAAAGGGATGTGGGTCCGGAACTGAATAAACCTCAGAAGATCTGAGTACCTGAAAAGATAAAACACCTACAAACATTAGTGGGAGCTGGATTAACTGAATCAGAAACTCTTGCTTGGTAGTTTGGCTGAAAAAGAAATCCTTTAAAAGGAAGTAAGTGGAGAAAAAGAAAGGGATTAGTAATAGCAACCAAAACAAACAAACAATCTTCAAAGAAAACATAGTCATTTTCACCACAGGTCTTAGAGAACTACATCATTTTGAATTCCCCAATTATGCCTCCATGCTGCTCTTTGGTGAAGAAAAGTAAAAAAGCAGTACCATAGGTTTTATTGCTTCAAATGACCCAGCTCATCATGAGGTGATCTACCACTGTGTTAAATATGTGTTATATCTTGTCACAAACTGACCCTTCAGAACACATTTAAAGAGTTTCTAACGCTGAACTTGAAATGTACACATTCACTTGTCCAAATTGATTTGTTGCGTTTAAAGAAAAATATGCTGTTTACAATGGTTTTAAGTATTTTGTGCTAAACTAACACAGACACACCAAATATGCCTTTAAAAATAATTTCCCATCTAACAAAAACAAATATTTACTTGAAAATACCTAAGTAAGACTATATAGCTTATATTTCATTTTCATATATTTTTTTACATCACAAAATCCAAGATGTTAGCCCCTTAAAAATGAGGATTGAATTCTCTTGTTATGACATAAGAAATGGATCAAACCAGAAATGTAGCTCCAACACAGTTAAATATTACAAATGGGGACCAGGAACTGCTGGTAGTAAAATGATGCTATACATTCCAAAGATCCTCTAACTTTGCTGTAACTTTTAGCGAAGGTAGTGTCTATCACAATATGGTGATCATACTATAATATAAACACATTAGGACCACTGGGTTTTTTAAAATGACAAGAATTCTCTGATTGTCATGCATATTTAGTTCATCTGATACATCATACCTGGAACACTCTCTTGTTGTTTTATTACGTCTTTGTGGTCCATCAGGATTTATAGATCTCTATAGGAAAGAAATACCACAGTTCTCAAAGCAGGCTTCTGGTTTGAATGGGAGCATTGATTTAAACACAAGTGAAGTCAAGGTACTGCAGAGAACAGGATCCATTATGAGGAAGAACTCCACAGATGCATTTGTTTATTAATTCAATCATGTAATTTGTCACTTTATAAATTGTTTAAAGATTGATCATATTATATTGCAAGGCCTTTTTCTCTTAGATTTTGTAATATAGCTTCTATTCCTGCCGAAACTTCCTTTTTTTTTCATTCTTTCATTCATTGTAAGCACATTTTTATTTTCCTCACAAACAGTGTTATAATAGTTGCTTAAAGTCCTTGTTTGCTAATTCTAACATCTGGGTCATCTGGAGGAAGACCTACATTGATTTTTTTTTCTTTTGAAAAATAGGTCACATTTCTCTGATTCTTTGTTTGTAGAATAAAATACAGTGTTATGTTGCATTGTGTCCTGCTTATTGTGAACTTATACTATGGAGACTCTATATAAGAACTCTTTTATTTTCGTCTGCATAGTGCTGATTTTTCTGGTTGTTATTGTGTTAACAGGCAGTTAACTTGGTTGGATTCAAGCTGCAAAATCCTTGTGTAGAAGCTCAAATTTCAATTCAATTCTTTATTTCCTGAAGGTTTACTCTTTGCCATCCATCCCACACACATGGTTCAGGGATCAGCAGGGATATAGGCAAACTGTACACGCAGAATTAGATTCTTCCCTCAATTTCAAGAGACTGTGGATCTCTCAAAATGTTTTCCAATTCTTCAAGCCACAAAAGTTGGGTGTTTGCGCTAATGGTTACAATTAAGCAGGCTTCAATTTCTAAAAATAACTCAGAAGACCCAACATGACAATGCTGAAAATTTACAGTTTATTTTAGGACCAGGCAACTCCATTAAAGGAAAAAAAAAAAGTCTCATCGCCAAACTGCCTTAATAGCAAAAGGATCACACTCTGGAGAGGTCAGGTGGGAGCTCAAGCTATCCTCCCTCTGTAATAACACAAATTCTCTGTAAGATCAAGACCTACCAACATGCATACAAAACTCTTTAGAAGTGAGGGGTCCAAAATGGAGTCTCAGCTGGGGTTTTTGACTCTTTTTTTTTTTTTTGAAGATTTTATTTATTTATTTAACAGAGATAGAGACAGCCAGCGAGAGAGGGAACACAAGCAGGGGGAGTGGGAGAGGGAGAAGCAGGCTCATAGCAGAGGAGCCTGATGTGGGGCTCGATCCCATAACGCCGGGATCTCGCCCTGAGCCAAAGGCAGATGCTTAACAACTGCACCACCCAGGCACCCCTTAGTTGGGGTTTTTATACGTTGCTGGTCGCATGGGCATATTATAGTGCATAGTAAGACATTCACGATCAGAAGCAATCACACACACACACACACACACACACACACACACACAATCTAATCTAATCAGATACAATAATAATTTACTTAATTTTATCCCATAACAATGGAATAGAAAATCAAAGTGACCAAAATATCAAATTATAGACCATGTTTCATAATGTCGTATATTATCAAAATGAAGTGTCCAGCAAATCCAACTTAGAGATTAATTTGTCCATGTTCTTTGAATATTGATATGATATATTTTAATGCACAATGAAAATAAAATAAAAGTGTATTTTTAAAAAAGAAATTGACAGCTACTATTCTAAAATACAGACTTCTATATATTGATTAATAAAGGGTCACTTTGTGGAAAGTCAATGTGTTATTGACATAGCTAGTATAATTTTGCAAATATTGCACACCTATAATTTTTCACTCTAATCTCCCACTGATCAAAACAAATAAGTCAAAGACCAGTTACACAACTTAATAGTGAAAAATTAAAAAAATAAAATTAAAAAATATGATTATTTGTCTACATTTGAATTTACAGGTCATTATTTTCCTTTAAAATGGTTAGTTGACATTTTTATCAATTGAGTACAGTTTTTTAAGATTTTATTTATTTATTTGACAAAGTGAGAGAGATAGAGGGAACACAAGCAGGGGCAGTGGGAGAAGGAGAAGCAGGCTTCCCGCTGAGCAAGGAGCCCGACGTGGGGCCCGAATCCAGGACCCCAGGATCATGACCTGAGCCTAAGGCAGACGCCCAACAACTGAGCCACCCAGGTGCCCCTGAGTATAGTTTTATAATCAATTAATAGCAATCATAATTCTCTTTATTAAATTATATTTACATCTATGTCACAGATACATACCACATGCAGTAACAGTGGCAGATAAGTAGGGTTCAATTCTTAAAAGATTCTCACAGAACCCACAAGGATGGTGCTTTTAAATCCACACTTACTTGAAGGATAATAATACAATATAGCAATGGTATTAAAACAAGGATATGAATCACAGCCATATGGTGTTACAGCAAAGGGACAAGAGAGTTCAGGTGCAGGTTTCTATTGTCCTCCATTTGTAAGGGCTGTGTCAGAAAGAACTTTCTCCTATAAAGAACCACCAACATGTGCACAGAACACTTCAGAACCAGGGAGCCCAGCATGGAGTCTCAGCTGGAGTCCTTTATGTTTTGCTGTTATACACATAATTCTGCTACAAACCAGCTTCAATGGCCAAGTCTCTGGGGTGAAAGGGCGTCTCAAGGAGACCACATGAAAATAAAATATCACTGTTATTAATATAAAAAGCTGTTAGGAACTAGTCCTAAATGAGTAACTCACCTATGTTGGTCCATTCGTCCAAATTTCAAAGTCCCTCCAGAATCTTCCTGCTTGTTTCACTTTTCAGAGCCTCCAGGTAGTTGTATTTTGTACAGAGTTTACAGTTGTTATCTGAGAGAATATCAGTTTGTTCAAATCTTAGTCATGCAATCGGAGCTCCAATTTAATCAAACTAACATGTTCAGTAAGTAGCAAAACACGAAACAGTGCCTTGGTTCTGATAACCTGCAGCATTAATTTTTTCCAATGTTATTTCCTAACTCTTTATTGATTATTATAGAGCAAGATTTGAACTTTCTACATTGATAAGGAGAATATTTTTTTAAAAAATTCGTCTCTAATCATATCATATTTCAATTTAATCACCTTTTCTACTTACTTAAGATACACTAAGAAACAAATTTTACTGACTGTATTACTAAGACATTAATTCTCACCATTAAATACCTTCCGTACCCAAATCACTCTATTATATATTAATAGCTACTATTTGTTAATGAAGTTGTGATAAGTAGTATCCTGAGCAATTCCTATGTATTGTCCTATTTAATCCTCAAATGTCCTATAAGTCAATTGTTTTATTAGTACTATTTTATAGATGAGAAACATGAAGCAATATTGGTTAAGTAGCTTTTCTGATAACTTGGGTGTAGTAAGCATCAGAGTAACAATGGAATCCCAAAGACAAGAATTAACTACTTAAAAACAACAAAAATAAACCCCCAAACAAAAAAGTATTAACTTCTGCAGTTAACATCTTTTCTTTACTAATGAATCATGGTAGAAAGAAATATCCATGTCTCATCAAGGCTGTATATAAGTTCACAAGCATTCTGCTGTTCTATTTGAGATTCACAGAAAGTGTTCATGATACTAAATCACAATACCTGTGAACTATTACCATTATTAGATTTATGTTTTGGGTTAAGCTGTTGACATGTACAAAGGTTATAAACATCAATAATCATGTTACAAGAAGATAACTAGTGGGTGGGCAGAAACACTTACATGTGACTATGGGTAATGGGAAAAGGTCAGAAATACGATAAAAAAAAAAAAAAAACCCTGGAACAGGATGAGCTGTATGCTATATAGTAAAGGGCAAAAATAAGGTGGGATAATGAAAACAAAGAAGCTGAGTCCAAGGTACTCTTGCCATGTCAACAGATCGCCCTCCTTAGACTAGGTTCAAGGAATGTCTATCACTTCCACTCGTGTACTTAAGCAGTGGAAAGAAATTCAGTGTAAGCAGTTTTTACAAAACTCCTACTTAGAATTTGATGGTTACCAAAATTTGAGAAATAGGAAACAGCATTCTAGATCACACAGTCTACATAAACAATGGAAGTTGACTATAGCAAGGTAAATAAAATGTAAAATCATACTAGGAAGTAGATATTATTCATGTAAAAGTGATACTGAAGTTTAAACATGATGAAAGAAATAGCTGAAGTTAGGCAACTACTATTAAAATTCAGTCTCCCAATACACAGTGTATCAATACAATATATTGATTAGAATGGGAATGGGACATCATTATAATGTTTAAAATCACTTAGGAGGACAAGAATGATACCCACTCCAACAGTGACCTGGAGAGAGAACTTACACATGTTGTTATTGAACAAAGGGTCATTATTTGGTATACAACGTTAATGCATCTGTAAAGTAGGGAGATACTTAAGAAAGAACATTGTTATATTTTATCTTCAAGACCCACATCTGGAGCTTTCTGGGTCCCATATAACTATTTTATAAACCCCAAATAATTTTTTTTTAAGATTTTTTATTTATTTATTCGACAGAGATAGAGACAGCCAGCGAGAGAGGGAACACAAGCAGGGGGAGTGGGAGAGGAAGAAGCAGGCTCCCAGCGGAGGAGCCTGATGTGGGGCTCGATCCCATAACGCCAGGATCACGCCCTGAGCCGAAGGCAGACGCTTAACCGCTGTGCCACCCAGGCACCCCCCAAATAATTTTTTAAAGATGATTTAAAGAATTCTAAGTAACAACTGGCAGATTTACTTCTGGGGTCTCCATACTCTGCCTTCCTAAATAATGACTTATTTTCATTTCAGCCCCTCAGGAAAGGCCTAGAAAACCCAGAACTTCTCTTTAAAAAATGAAAACTCATTTAATAATTTTTAAAAAGGCAAATGACTAAAGAAACTAAAAATAAATTTTCACTTTATATTCATATCATTTTTATTTTTTATTTTTTATATCATAATTTTAAATCCATCACCACAAAGAAATAGAGTAAAAAAAATCAAATTTGAGATAAAGAAGTCTTTTACTACATTTTTTTAAATTAAATGCAGGACTTTCCTAATTTCATTTCCTTAAAACGAGAGGAAAAATTAACTGGAATTTATCAGGTATACAAATTAGAAAATAGGCAAATGTGTGATGTGTTGGGATAAGTTAGACAAATGGCACTGCCCATGTTCATCACAAAGGTGAAAGTCCTGAGAACTGGTTATGATCATGCTATGCCCCATTCCTTCAGTTAAATATTATAGCATAAATTTATCAAATATCCCTCTTTTAAAGTGAAGGTTCTTTGGTAACTTAGACAAACTGAGAATATATAATTTGTCATTATGTGAACATTTATTAGAAAACATTAAAACAAATGCATTTTCAAATGTATAAAAATACTTGTACTATTCTTTGTAATGTTTAAAATTAACACTGTGAATTAATGACAATTACTCACTAACTGAAGTGGGGAATCAATATCCTATCAGGGTAAATCTAAATACCCTGTACTGTGTTTTACCTTGTTTTGACTTTGTGCTAACAAAAAATAGCTGAAAATGATTCCCTCTTTTGCCTTGGAGATTGTGGTGAAGTTGCTTCATATTCTTCTAGGTATAATCAGTTCCTTTAATATGTAGGCTTATTTTCAAAATCGCTAACTATTGTTATTAAAATTTTAAGCCATCTAGTATTTTCACATCCTTAAAAAATATCTTAAAAATGAAATTAGAACTCCAAAAGATGTATTGCCTCTGTACATTAATTTTACTCTGGGGAATGAATCCATGATCAATCAAATCCTATGGAAGATGATTTTGTTATAAAACAATGCATCCTTGATGCTTTACTTTCCTTCAGAGTAAATGACACGTATTGTTGGGAATAGACCTCTACGATCTATGGTGAATTGTACCTTTAGTATTGCAACATTATATAAAATTCATCTTTAAAAGTATCTAAAATAAATAAATGTTCATATTATGTTAATTTTCTTTAAGATCAAAACTTGCTGGTTTGTACAATTCAGACAATTTATTTTCCATATATTCTTTTTTGACTCAGTACACTTCATAATATTTACATTTTCTTGGTTCATGAGAGTCACCATTATAAGCACTAGTTTGTTTGTCTTGAAATGAGATAATTATCTCAAGGGATCTTAAGAGGCATTCCAGGCCCTAAATGGCCCTCACCGGGGATTTTAAAAAATTTATTCTACACTAGTGAATGAAATATGTTTACTGATCATTCATATTCAAACACTAAAATAGGTTCAGAGAGGATTAGAAAATGAAGACTACAGATTTACCCGTAATGAACTGATATAGTGTTTTAAAGGATGTACAATTTCAACAAATGCAGAAAACAATGCATTAAATATTATTTCAGGAAATTACGAATAAGCAGTAGCTACAGTTGAGACTATGAGGATACTTGAGCAGAAGTTCAGAAAGGAAGGGAAAAAAACAGAAATATAGTTATAGTGTTGGGCATCAAAACTAAATGAGTGTGTGGATCTTGCAGCAGCCCCTGGCCGAGAGCTTATGCTAAGGATATAATAGGAAAACATGTTTGTGACCTAGCAGGCCTTAGCATAAATGTCAGAGCTTGCCCAGTGGCCCGGAATGCCTGGCTTGCTCAGGGCAGAACGCTGTCCCAACCAAAACTCGATTGCTCTTGACAATAGCCTGCGGGGTCCGTAGAAACATGTTTAAGAACAGGTCTCACTTGCTGAATGTTACATCATCTAATCCTATGACCTTCCCCGTGAGGTACTACTATTCGCTAGGATGTAATACGGATCATCCCCTTGATTGTCTTTGATTGTTTATTGCCAATAAATATGCAAGGTTGCAGCTGTTTGGGGCCATTGCACTCTTGGCAGTGGTGTGCCTGGCGGTCGTCCCCTGCACCCATGCTCTCTTTCGCAAGCTAACCTGTCTGTGCCTCGTCTTTCTCCCGAATCAATGCCGGGGTACTGCGGGCAGTGTCGCGGCAGGATTTCTATGATAAAGAATATAGAGAGAAGCATAGGAGAAGGAAAATAAAAACCCATATGATCTGCTTAAATTACAGAAAGAGGACATGAGGAGCACATATTAATGGAAGAAATTATAAAGAATTGATAAGTAGAACACTTGAACAACATAAAGTCATGGCAGCCAATGAAGAATATTTGAAAGGAAAAGTCACAAGTTTTTAATGCTACAGACACTTCTAGATGAATGGAATCTGGAATTGGGCACTTTGGTAATTTGAAAGAATTTAGAAATCTTCAACTTTTATGAAAGTGATTGAGAGTCATACAAAATACAAAGCATTACTTAGGGATGAGGAAGTGGACATGTAAGAGACATTCTGAATTAAATATTGCCCTCACCTTGACAGGTTGTAATTTAAGATAAGGATAGTAACACTAATATATTGTGCACTTGCTCTCTCTCTCTCAAATAAATAAATGAAATCTTTAAAAAAAATAAATAAAGGAGGAGGAGCAGCAGAGGAAGAGGGAGAAGCAGGCTCCCCGCCGAGAAGGGAGCCTACATCATGCCCCCCGTTTATATATATACACTTTTTAAAACATTTTGAAGAGGATATTTAATTAGGCTTATAACTATGAGAGGGAGAAGTTGAAAATCTATGAGGCAGAGAAATACAAAATAACATCATGCCTTTAAAAAGGCAAGACAGCACTGGGATTAAGGAAGAATTTATTTTGTGAGTTGACCAGCAAGTTGCAGGCTCGTTTTACTATGGAAAAAAAGATTTTCCAATATTGCCTTAGATTCTTTTCCCATATAGCTTCTTATGTCTCTGCCATTTCTCATAACGACTCTTAAAATAATTCAAGTCTTTATCCTTATCACACCATCTTTTTCCTACCATTGTCAGCAGATATCCTTGTCTCTTATACCTCAAAAAACTAAGTTCTCTTCTTGTATTAGTTAGCTAATACTGCATAACAAAGCAGCCACAAAATAGAGGCAACAGCAATAAGCATTTATTCTCATGCTCATAGATCTAATAGGTCAACTAAAAGTGGCTCTAGGGATTAACTGGAATGGCTTTACTTTAATCTGCTTATGTATAGGTCACTGGGGACTACTCTGTCCCATATAGCTTATTTAGGAATTTAGGTTCGAGGTGCAAGTCTTATGTGTTATAGTTTTCTTATCACAGAAATCAGAAGCTCCAAAAGGAACCCACAGAAACACACAATGTTTCTTAAAGCCTATGCTTGGATTTCACTGTGATTTCCACTGCCATTTCAATCGACCAAATCAAGTCTCATGGCCAAAGCCAAAATCAATGAGTTTAGAAGTAAACTTCACCTGTAGTGGTAATTGGGGCTGCCGGGGGCCGGGGTGGGGGGGTGGGTGTGAATATTAGCTGAATAATCATCTAACAAGCAGAGCCTACTTTTCTTCTTTACAAATATCCCCTATGTCCTCTTGCATGCAAACACACACATATTCCTTTTCTAAGACCACAGATAGATTTATCTATTACAGTGGCAGCAGACTTTATGACAAGAATCTTAATATCTGTGTCCTGTCCAGGTGTAGATACTCTTGATCTGAAGACTTAGGAACCAAAGAGACAAGTCATTTGCTGTCAACACACCCAACTCACAAGGGTGAAACAAGCAAGGATATCCATAATAAATATGTTCATTCCATAAGGAGAAGGAGGAAAGGCAGAGGTAGTCATAGTCCACAGGAATTTTAAATTCCCGCCAGGCAAATGTCAGCAGATGACCCTACGCTGAGGGTAGAGGATGTTCCTTGAGTCAACTCCAGATTTGCTCCCTGGAAACAGCTACCCATTCTCCATTGATCTCTTCTACTCTTGGTACTACTCTCTGGGAGGTCTTTCTTTATCTGACTCCTTAGCTGCTTTCGAACCACTGCAGTTTGTTGTCTTAGCAGCTTTCTCAGATTGTTTCTTGTCTGTAGAAAGTTGGTGGCTCTCAGATATTTTCACATTAAAATAGACCACCCCATTTGTTCCAAGTTGACAGTGATTTTGTTAATACAGTTTTCTGTGGATTTCTGATGTAGTTGACACCAGTGCACTCAACTGCCAAAAGGCAGAACCACAAGTTTTTGGATTGTTGGTTTTTGTTTGTTTAGGCATGCGATTCTTTCTCTTTAGGCACATTTATTGTTCTTTTTACTTACCAGGCTTCTATAGGACCACACTTTTGTACTACCAGTGGCACTTTGTTCAGCTCAAAGAAAGTACTAGAGGCCATTTTAATTTACTTAGAGATATTAACAAGTGGTGTTATGTTTTTACCCTGTGCTCTATATTTTAATTTTTTTTTTTTTCCTGAAGCTATGTTGTAATGGCTGGGCCTTTGATTTTAACCCTGAAATTTCTGGTTTTTCTATATACCCTCTAAATTCAGATTTCAGACTGCCCAGCTCCTTTCTGAACTCATTTCTCTCCCCTGTAGTGTCTTACCAAATACAGCTAGTAGCACCTAGCTCATCCTACTAAAAACTTTCTTGCCCGATACCACAGTTACATTAGATTTTTGTTCTATCTTCCAAGTTACCACAGGCAAATATTTTATCACATATTTTGCCATCACATATCATGGCTCACTACTCAGACTTTAGTAAGAGTTCTTTTGTTACCTATTATTCAGTCCCAAAGCCAACGTGAACCATGCTAAGTGTTTCACAATGCAGCATCCCTATTCTAGATATTAATCAATTTATTACTCAGCTATTGTACATAACAAAACACCCCCCATTTTAGTGGCATGCAACAATAACTAGTCTCAATGAGAATTCTCATATATTCTCAGAGACTATTCCCACATGTATTCAGATTAGTTGGGGGACTCCAATTATTTTGCAGCTCATCAGGCTAGAGGCACAGAAGCTAAAAATCAAGCCTCAAATCAATGAGATATGTAAATAGACTCTGCCTACAGTGGGTCAGGAAATGTTGTATTTGTTGAACAATAATGCAAACATACATCCTGCCTCACTTAGTTTCTTGTTCCCAGGTCCTCACTCATTTCCTTCTTTCAGCTATCACAGAACGATGGGTGCCTTGCATCTTTGCTCTAATAATGTCCTCATTCTCCCCTTATCATTGCCATTATGTCATCTGGTAATAGTTTCATTAACTTTTCTGTCAACAGTTTGAGGCTTAACACTTACTCTTAGTAATTTTTATTTTACTAAAGTTCCCCCTTGACACCATGTCCCGTTTCATTGATTCTGACTGTTTAAACCTAATTTACCTATCCTCATCTCCCTGCCAAAGATACACACACAGAAACACGGAAACACATGCATATGTACAATACTATGAGTTTGTTTTGGCTAGGGGCCACATTTTACTTCTGTTTTTTTATAAGTCCATAGCCATGTACAGTATATGTCACATAATAGATAGTCAATAAATGTTAAATGAATGAGTGAGAATTGAACAAGACAGTGGGCTCTCTTGTGGTTGAATAAATGGAATATCAGGTGGGGGAAACTTTTCATAGCCAAACACTTTCATAGCCAAAATGCTTTTATTTCTTTTTAATGTCTTTGTCATCTAGCAGGTTCACTCAGGTCAGATTTACTTATTTTAACCAGCTGTAAGCCACAATGCTTGATCACCAAGCCTATTTAGTTTTCTTGGGATATGTGACTCAATGGCTAACAGCTCTTATGAGTAAAGGTTGTATACGTGGCATGTGCAGAAATGCTTGAAATCTGCCACCTGATTGGCTGTAGTCTCTATGAAGGTGGGGTGAAGTGTGTTTCTCATCCTTGTATCCAGCACCTATCTAACAGTAAAGACTAAATGAGTAAGTAAATGAATGAATGATGTCCCTGTCTGATATCCTGCTTCCGGACAATAGGATTTTCAGATGAGTGTCCTTTGTATCTATGTGGGATTATTTGTAATTCTCATTTAGGCGTAAACTACAGATATGAAATATTAGGTTCTTTTTCAAATTATGATCACTGTAAAATTACAAAATAGGAAATAATTTATAAAGTTAAACAAAATTGAAAATAGGTTATGATTTTTTCTAAAAAAATGTTTTTAAGCAGATGTTTGTTAACCAGCTTTTACTGCAGTGAAATATAATTTCCTGCAGTATGTGCTATATTGACAATACCACCTGCCATTATAATACTAAGTTGGGGCATAAACTTTATTTATTAGCATTTTGAAATAAAAGTGACAAACTAAAAAGAAAAAGCAACAACTATAATATTTCTCTTTAATTTTGTGCAGATGAAGGTTGAAAGGAAAATCTTTAGTTCACTTACCAGACAAATTAACCATAACCTCCTTTGCAATGAACATTTTTTTGCCCATTACTGGTTTACAATAAAATAGAGAAAAGCAATTGAATGTTAGGATACTCCCCAATGAAGTAAACATAATTTTTCTCTATTCAATTTCCATGTACAAAACTGCTGATGTTCTTCAATAGATGTTTGCTTATCAGAAAAAGTCAGAATTGAAAACTGAAAACTGATTGAAAAGTCTCAAGTAATATAATTCCAAGATATTTTCATGAATCACATTACTTGATCAAAATCATTGCACATAAAAAGCATTAAGGAATCTCTATTGTAACTCAAATCACATTCCTAAAAGAATTTCCCCAAATTTCTTTCTACATTTTTATCTACACACACGCACACACACACACACACACACATTTTACATAATGGGGAGACTGCTTCAAGATTTGAACGTTGATCAGTGCAAACTAGGGTTGTAAGTTTTCCAGGATGTAGTGAATGGATAATTTGTGTCAGAATATGGAATTTAGCTTTTATTAACAAAGAGAATTTCATGAGGGACGCCTGGGTGGCTCAGTCTGTTAAGCGTCTGCCTTCGGCTCTGGTCATGATCCCAACTCCCAGATGGGATCAAGTTCCTCATCAGGTTCCTGCTCAACAGGGAGTCGGCTTCTTCCTCTGCCTGCCGCCCCACCTGCCTGTGCTCTCTCTCTGACAAATAAATAAATAAAATCTTTTAAAAATAAAAATAAATAAATAAAGAGAAGAATCTCATGAAATAATATTTTGTGCTGCATTTTTAAAGGACATGAGTGGAAAAATTCACAGGTGAAAATATTCATGATTGCCAATGAAAAATTTTCTGCAATGTCAAAAGTACAGAGGATAAAAATATATATTAAATTATTTTAAAATAATATATTCATAATTCCATCCAATTAAAAGAAGGTATACATACTACTATTGAGTAAAAAGCATTCATCTTAGTACATATTCTAAATTGTCTTAAAATCCAAAGTATCAAAAACTTGGAATCAAACAAATTTTCAAAAAGGATGATTTAAAAGAATATAGACCCAATTGGCTTTCTGGTAGTGAAAATCTCACTGAAAACACAAACCAGTGGAAAGGGAATTAACTTTTCTAGAGTGTCTGTTATATACTAGGTATATAGTGATTTTCTGTGAATTATTTGATTTCATACTCACGGCAGGTGAAACAGGCTCAGTTATCCCCAATTTACAAATGAGAAAACTGAGTCTCAGAATTTACAGTTTGGAAGATCCAAATTATTAAGTATTAATAAGTAACAAAGAAGATTGAGCCAAAGAACTCTGTGAGTCCAGAGGCTTTCTTTTTAGCAACATATAGTCTCCCCAATAACATATTTTGCCCTGCAGAAGTCTCATAACAATAAGAATATTAAGAAATGTTAACCATCCGATCAACTTAATTTTCTTTGTATATTAGTTGAACAACTAATTAGAGATGTGTGTAGACATTGGGGCATGAGAACTTTTAGAAAAAAACAGAAACACAAGCTAGACATAAAAATATAAATAGATATTTGGGAATATTTATATCCATGTAGTTGTTTAAATCAAACATTTCGAATATAAGGCCCCCAGAGGTCACAAAAATGGCTGGTCCTGAGAGATAATGATAAATACGGCAGGAGAAAGATAGTTTAGATAAGGAATATTAGAAGAGTTCAGCACTTAGAAATAATAATGATAGAGAAAAAGTGGAGAAGGAGACATTATCAAAGTTAGACAATTGTAGGAATTTCTTCCACAGAAAGGAGC